>NC_084827.1:155789523-156102905 GCF_033115175.1 Lepus europaeus
TTTGTGCTCTAGATTCCTAACAATGTTTAAATTGAATTTGTAGAAAGAAATCAGGGAAGAGAAATACAAATAATAAGGAAAATGATCCAGGTACAATGTGCCAGACACAGATAAGACAGCTGACAGGGAGACTACTTCGGAGATTAATTAGGTTAGAATAAGTGAGGGCTTCAAGCAAGAATAATAGAAACGTTTAAAAAGTCAGAAAAAAAAAATTCAGTCTTAACTGTGTCCTTTTGTTGTGCTTGCCAATAGAAGTATAGTGGTGGAGTCAACAGACAGATTTTTGAGAAAGTATATTTAAGTTGAGAAACAAGAATAATTAGGATTTGATTAGCTCTAACTGGGGAATGAACACTCAGGCCAAAGCAATGACTGCTCTGGTTTAAACGATGTGAAAGAAAGGGAGGGAAAAGAAAGATCAGTGGGGAAGCAATCAGGGGCTCTGAAAACGAAGCATCTGGTATTTTACTTTAATGGAAGTAGTAAAGGATTTTATACACATGAATAACATAATTTGAACTTTGTATTAAAAAGTTGGGAGATCAAATTAGAAAGTAGCTTCATTATCCAAACTGAGTTAGTTAATGGATCGTGGCAGCAAAATACAAAAAGAAGAAGTGCTCCATTTATATTTTTGTCATAGAACAAAAACATTTGAACTAGAATTAAAAGTGGATAGTTTGAGGGCCTTTGACAGTCAAAAGTAAATCTCAAATTTCTAGTAAGGACAATTGGGTGGGTAGAGGTGCAAAATAGTAACACTAACAGCAGAAGAGAATTAGAAGAAATTAGAAGAAAGGATGTCTTCGTCCTTTCTGGAGATGTTAAATTTGAAATCCTTCTGCGATTTCAATGTGGTGATCACAAGGATGGGGATGATGTCAGATCTACAAAACAGATGAATGATGGGATTTGATAATCTAGTGAGCTGATATATGGAAAATATGTAGATTGAAAAGAAAATATAGTGGCCAGTGTTGTGGCACAACTTGGGATGTTGTCATCCCATATCAGAGTGCCAGTTCAAGTACTAACTCTTCTGCTTCCCATCCAGCTTCCTGCCCATGCACTTTGGAAACCAGTGGGTAATGGCCCATGTACTTGGGTCCCTGGCACCCAAGTGGGAAAACAGGATCAAGTTCCTTGCTACTGGCTTTGGCCTGGCCCAGCCCTGATTTTGTGGGCATTTGGGAGTGAACCAGTAGATCGAAGATCTCTCTCTTCTCTCTCTCTGTCTCTCTCTTTCCTGTCTTTCTCTCTTTTTCTGTCACTTGTGCATACATACATACATACATAAACCCTTTTTTAAAAAAGAAAAGAAATCTGGACTCTGGCACTAAGAAATTTCAATATTTCCAGGATTGCTACTGCCTCCATGATTTAGAGAAGCAGGGAAGATGAAGGTTTTTCTACAAATGGGATTGTAACGATGAGTCATGAATCTATGTTGACTATAAAGGGACAGGAGAATGGGCGGCAGCAGAAGGATAGTAAAAGACTGGAAAGATTCAACACAAAGAGGATATACTGGAGGGGCACAGAGATGTAGGTAGGCAACAGAGTGTCCAAAACTGACTTCAGATGGTGTTTTTGCTGACAAGCGGGTTCTATATAGCTCAAAAATATGAATAAGAGCCAATGAAGTGAACTATAACTGCAATGATTTATTTTAGTGACTGGGGAATTTTGCTTGTCTTTGCTTTTCTTTTCCTTTTTAGTTGAACTTTGAAAGACTCCAAATTCTATTTCCTATGTAGTTTATGGATACTCTTTCTGAAGTATAATTTTACCATTAAAATCAAAATAACTTTCCTTAATTATTTTAGCTGTAATTTTTCTTACGGAAAGAAAATTGGTTAACTAAATTTTCAAGATCATGTAAATAGTATAGAATTTTGTGACATATAAGTAATAGACCTAATAAAAAGAAATTCTGAAATTTTTCATCCCCAAAATTCATGAATTACAGTCATAAAA
The DNA here is from genome assembly GCF_033115175.1 of Lepus europaeus. Lineage (NCBI taxonomy): Eukaryota > Metazoa > Chordata > Mammalia > Lagomorpha > Leporidae > Lepus > Lepus europaeus. The sequence goes on from NC_084827.1 coordinate 155,791,504, forward strand.
GCAAATGAACAAAACCTACAAACCAAAAAGAAATAATTAAACTAAATAATATCCATTTTTAGAAAATCAGTGATTTAGTATGACATAAGATCTGGCTAAGTGTTACTGTTAACTATGAGAAGCCAAACATGTGAAATTTTGTAAGGTGAAAATGTTACAGAACAAAATATATTTTTCAGTCATTATGCAAGTCTGCTGTTACCTGAGAGAAAATACAAACTTCCCATAAATTGCATTCATCTCACACTGTTAATATTACATCAATTAGAGCTGAAAACTCCAATCAAAATACTGAATATCATAAAGGCAATCCAGAAAAGAGAAATAATATAAACACAATTTTCATGAACTTCAGAAAACAGTTATATAAGAAAAATGAAATTTCTTTTGGTATAAGAAGAAGGAACCAATTTATTTTTCTTTTGAAATCAATATCACCATTTAAACAAAAAAAGTTGGCTGATTTAAAACAGACTGCCTTGAAGCACCTTATTGTGAACCATGTGGGAACTTGATGTGGGAAAGCTGAAAATGAAGCCCAGAAGATTCACGTAAGCACTAACCCAGTATTGTTGATCAGTCATTGGAATTTAGGATAATTACAGAATTTCTTTCATCCTCAGCTTGTTTTTTTTTTTTTTAAGGAAACAAATAATTTAGGCAAAACATTTAAATATGATGTCAACTTATATTAGGCTTACCGGGAAAAACAAAGAGTTGTGGGAACACTGAAGAACCTGTCTGCTTTTAGCAGACCAGAGCTCTTAATTCCAGGAATCTTGCTCAATCACATCATTTCTTAAACATGTACTCACAGCATTTGGTGGCCTTACAAAACAAACAACTGCTCCCCACAACATTTCCCCACATACACAAACCCTGCATTTCCCCAGTGAAATGGTGGCTTTTGAAGCGAGAACTAGGAATGAGTAAATGCAAGCATTCTTATGAAGGTGGACCTTTGGACTCATTTTCTTAATGTTGTTCAATGTGATCTTCCATTATGGGAATGAAGAATGTACCAGCTATTCACTACTGGTATGTTATTATTGTCATTATAAATCCATTAGACATATTCGGGTGAGCTAAGTAACAGCCCTGTGACCAAATTCTCCTTTTCTTGCTTTTAGTGTAACATTTAATAGAGTACAAACTGCCTCTTATTTATTTTTCCCTTTAATAAAAATTCTAAGGAAATATAAAAGTCTTGTCTCCCTTGCCCTTGGATATCAATATATGTGTTGGATATGGTGAAAATTCTGTATATTTAGTCATTGCATTCCTGTCATATATTATAAGATCCAGTGAAGTACAGCTATATCTAATTAATATAAGGGTAGTAATTATTGAATCTGGAATATTCTACTTTAAGTGTAAAGTTAGAGGACAGCTAAGTCTAATGCTTACTAAGAGTATTCATTTTCCATTGTTTTTGGAAAACAATGGAATAGACACACACACACATATATATATATATATTAAAAACTCTTACCTCTAAAATAAACTACTTTCTCTCAAATTCTTGTTTCATGAATTCTGCTCCTTGAAGAACCCAAATTCAGACATATATCAAATACATTTCTATTATCTTAGTAACTCTGAGGTATTTGTAAATTTTAATTGAATCCTTAGGTCCACATTATAAATAATTTTGCTTATACAAAACATGATATTGTGGTTTGATATATTATTCAAATACTTAGAATGATCTGCACACATATCAGATGAGCAAAAATTGTATATATAAAATGTAAGTATATGTCCACATTAACATAGTGCCAACCTTCTTAAAATACTGAATTCATGGTTGAGTTACTAGTTAAACTGTGCTTTAATAACTGTGATACTATCCTTATTATGTTACAAAAGAAGTCACCGAAATAGTAGGAAGTGTTTCTACCTGACAGTGATGGAGGCTCTGCTGACAGCAGTCCATCAGTCTTTTAATTTTCTAGCATCTATTCACAAGTAGAAAAGACATCATCAAAATATTACTGCTTTTTAGTTCCAAAAAGAACAAACTTTTTGAGTCTGGTGGTTACCAAGTCCATTAACATCTAGGAAAATGATTCCTTTCATGGCTCAATCAGAGCCTCATCTGAAATTCTGCAGAAATCGAAGACTTCAAGCTGCCATCACCACTTCTGTTTCCATGGGAATAGAGTTCAGATCAAGAAAAAATGATGGGGTTAGGAGCTTTCAAATAATAATTCAAAATCATGATGAGGTTTTTAGAGTTTCTTTTTTTGGTGATTATTTTATAGCCTCTTAACCCCCTTTTGCCAGTCTGTTTCCATGGAAATATGACAAAAATGGCTGTGCAAACCTCCAGCAGAGTTTATTAGAATTCTTGTGAATGTCAGTTTTGGCTGTAGCCTAGGCTGTACAAGATCTTTTTTATATGAGTTTTGTATGTGTACTACAGTGTTTCCACTTGCAAGTTTTCCTTATAATTTCTATTTTCTTTAAAAATTCCTTTAACCAACTTATAAATGTGGTAAGATCAAATTGAGTGATTGGGACAACATCCGGAAAAGCTTCACTTCCAGATTTTAATATAAAAGCCAGGAGATTTAGCTGTAAAGACTGTTAAAACATTTCAAAATTTGTAGAAAGGAACATAATTTAGTTACTGGACTCAATGTTTCTTACATAGGTGTTGGTAGTTAAGCAACACAATTCATATTTAAAATAGCACTAATAAGGCACAGAACTGATCAGACTGGCTAGCTTGGATCAGTTGATTATCAGTTCTACTACATAATAACCAATACTAAGTTAAAAAGTTTTTACAAGATGGTTAGGAATATTCCTAAACCAATTATTCAAGGTCATAGACTGAGCACCTATAAAATATACAAAAGGGCTTATAAAAGAAACCGGGTAAAAATATATCAGGGTCTACCCTTTAAAAAAAGAAAATCAAGTACATATGCTTGCATCACCTTTCATAGAAAGGTCATTTGAAAATCAAAATCATTATTACTGAAGACATAATTCTAAAAGATACAGAAAGAACTCATATGGCTCTCTGATAGAACCCCTGATAAGAGATCTTGTGTTGAATGTGAAAAAATAACAGCCTGCTTCATATATAGTTTTATTCCATTCAGCTTTCTGAAATTTGCTGAAGCACTCAATCCACAATTTTTGCTAAGGAAAACCTTAAAATTCTGATTGACCTTATAAAGCACTTTTATCCTTTAACATGCTCCTGTTATTCTATAGTTGTAACTTTCTACCTATAGAGTCATGTCTTTTGAATTTGAATTAAAGAGTAAAGTTTCACTGGGTAATTTCCATCTGACTCAGATTGGTTTTTGAGTTAAATTTAATAGACTAACACTATAGAAGCTAATATTGATAGCTTTCAAATAAATAGATAATTATGAAATGAAGCAGTCCAACTAATTTTTCAAATCATCATCCCTATTCCAAAAATGCAATTTGGCATAGCAGTTAACTACACAGCACTTGAAAGGTAGGAGTGACCCTCAGACCAAGTGTAGTCTGCAGCTTATTTATTTAAATAAAGCTTTATTGGGACAAAGTCACACTAATTGTTTTATTTTAACTGTTGATGATAGCTGCTTTCCCACCCAAAAGGACAGAGTTGAGAAGTTGCCACAGAGAAGACTCTGGGTCTTTTAGAAAACATTGGTTAACTTCTATTCAAACTTGCAACTTTAGCTTAAATAGATCTGCCATTTCCATACTTTGTGACCTTGGATTAAATTGTCAAGATTAAATTTCTGAATTATTTATAACAGTGCATGTCATATGATGAAAACTTAGTAAATACTATTTACCTAGAACAGGAAGCACTTTGTAAATATTATTGACTTATTATTACTATCATTACATCAACACAGCGTCCTAATACTGTTCAGTGTAACCAGTTTTAAAATACCCACAATATTTGATTATTAAATGCAATCGTTTGTTTATAGTTTCTAAAAAATGCATGCAGTGCAAATTATGTATTGTTTTCATTAGAAAGATATTCACCTAAATTTAACAATATATGTGAAAACATTATGTCTCTCACTCAACATGTATAAAATTCATCTTGGAAACTGCAAATAGATTCAAATTCCAAAGGCAAATTCTAGGTCACTATCTAGTTAGATATCAGTGAACCAAAAGTGATCTCAACTGGTATTAAAGTTTCTTTAACTCTAAAGTCATACCATTTAGGGAAGAAACTTTGTAAGTTATAGAGCATTTTTTAAATCTCAAAGCAGTAAATTTATTAATACATACAACTATGATTGCCTGGGTTTCTATACTTACATCCATGAACTCCACATTGGCCTTGGGACCAGTTGTCTCATTGAGAATCTTGATAGCCACAGGGATCTTTACTGTTTCTCCTTCAGGTACCCAAATACCCTTTCAGAAAAAAAAAAATAAATCTAGCTTATTACATATAAAACATTTGTAGCAGCAATAATAAAATCTGATTAGACATCTGAATCCATTAATTTCTTAAAAATAATTTAGTATTTATGTATTATTTCATGCAAACATTTATTTAGCACCTGTTATATAAATTACTCTGCAAAAATTCTACAGGCTTTCTTTGTGTAAAGATGAGTTATATATGTAGTCTGTTTTTCAAAGTGTTTTATATAACTACCAATTTTTTTTAAAGATTTATTTATTTATTTGAAAGTCAGAGTTACACAGAGAGAGGAGAGGCAGAGAGAGAGAGGTCTTCCATCCGCTGGTTCACTCCCCAATTGGCCACAACGGCCGGAGCTGTGCTGATCCGAAGCCTGGAGCCAGGAGCCAGGAGCCAGGAGCCAGGAGCTCCTTCCGGGTCTCTCATGCGGATGCAGGGGCCCAAGCACTTGGGCCATCTTCTACTGCTTTCCCAGGCAATAGCAGATAGCTGGACCGGAAGAGGAGCAGCCGGGACATGAACCAGCGCCCATATGGGATGCCAGCACTTCAGGCCACGGCATTAACCCACTGCGCCACAGTGCCAGCCCTATTACTATCAAATTCAATATGTGTGTATTAAAAAAATGTTAAATAGTGAAGAAAGCATTGAAGTAGACTAGAATAACAGTTTCTGATTTGGATGATATCACAAGATTTTGAGTTGGCTATTCTGTTTTTAAAGTTCCTATTGTCTTATCTGTAATTTGGAATATTAAGCTAAGCACTATAGGAAATTCTCTTAGGCTTTAATATTATCTAATTATTCTACAACTAAGATATTACAAAGTATATTCTCACATTCCTCAAGTTCATATTGATTTAAGAGTTAGTTTTTGAGGTAGTTATTTAAGAATTAGTTTTCACAAGCAAGCACTAGGGAGTACTGAAAATATGAATTAGTATATAGTATTAAACTGTGTGTGCATGAAAGCTTTTTATCATCTCTGAAGTAAATACAAAGTATTTTTCTGAGTCATTGTTTATTCTATCATCCTGTAAAAATATAATTAAAATATCTGGAAAGGACTATGCATTGAGAAACTATAATGCTGGTAGACATTGTGGGTAGTACAAGAATCAACTAAATAATAGCATTTCTGAATTCAAACTTTTAAATAAAGACAAAGATTTTGATAAAACACAAGAGTACATAGATTATATAACATTTACTAAAAAGCATATTGTCCCAAATAAACACAGATGCAAATTTGAGATCATGAGGAGGAAAAAAAAATCACTAAATCTCAAATTTTAATTTATTGGTCCTGACATCAAAAAAGACATGAAAATTAACAAGCTAAATTCCTTGTGATAAAATTTTAGGTAGGACTTAGTCTTGAATTATAAAATCTCCAATTTGGAGATTAGAAAAGATATTAAATAAGCTTTCATAATACCTATGGAAATTGATCAATCATTTATTAATTTCAAATTTCATTGAACAAAATGTGTGCACTAAAATTCTATGGCCCGCGTTGAGTCGCAGGGCATCCCCTATCAAAATGCTAGTTCAATTCCTGGACGCCCTGCTTTCAAATTATCCTTTCTGCTAATGTACTGAGAAGGCAACAGAAAGCAGCCCTACTGCTTATGCCCTTGCTATCTTCGGGGGAGGCCAGGATGAAATTCTTGGCTGCTGGCTTTGGCCTGGCCCAGACCTGGTTGTTGTACTTATTTGGGGAATGAACCAACAGATGGAAAATCCTTCTCTCTCTCACTCTTTTCGCCTTTTCTCTGTTAAACAAGCAAACACAAATTCCATCATTTGTACTATCCATTCTCAGATATGTGTCTTATATATGTCTTTCCTTCTATCTGACTTAGATTTTGCATATAAAGGCAATTTTATAGTTTGTAAATATGGCAAGAGCATCAAAACCAGGAGAACTGATTGGTAACCATTAAACTATGTAACTAAGTAGTCAGATATGATTTAGGACATTGTTCTAGCCCTTTAACACATCAGCACATCCCTGTGGAGTCTAAAGAGATCAGGCAGTCGACCTAGAATGATGAGAAAAGAATAAAAGAAGAGCAAAAGGTTATGGTACATGGCAGAGGATGTCTGCGATTCCACAGAGAACTACACAGGTGGAAAGGGAAATGGCCTGAGGATGGGTATTTTGGATTTGCCAAAGGGAAAGATGGTATTGAGAGGGGCTCAGAAAGTCAAAGAATTACACTTGGCTTTGTACTATTCTTTCCCACCTTTCTATTAAGACAGTATTCATCCTAGCTTATTTAATAAAAAAATAATGAATTCATTTGTGCAGCATCTTCCCAATACTATAAATATCTTTCTCTCTGAATTTTAAAAAGAAATCAGGCTGTCTAAATCAATCAATCACCTTGGCTATATTTTTTGTCTAGGCTGAAATAAACTTACATAATTGCACTTACTTTATAAACGGTTCCAAAAGCACCAGAGCCAAGGACTTTCACCCTCTTGAGCTCAGTTTCTTTCAGAATCCGAAGTTGAGCTTGATTAGGTGCTGTGCCACTGGGAGTCAAGGGCTCCACCAACTACAAAGCAACAAGAAGGAAGTTGTACAACTTTCACTCCAATAAGCACGCCTTCTCTCCCTCTCTGGTTCTCTGGCAGACATGTGAAGACATACAAACATATTTGTCTGTGACAAACAACATTCTTGTTACATGGGCCACTCTCTCTCTCTCTTTTTTTTTTTTACAGGCAGAGTGGACAGTGAGAGAGAGAGACAGAGAGAAAGGTCTTCCTTTGCCGTTGGTTCACCTTCCAATGGCCAGCGCACCATGCTGATCCGAAGCCAGGAGCCAGGTGCTTATCCTGGTCTCCCATGGGGTGCAGGGCCCAAGCACCTGGGCCATCCTCCACTGCACTCCCTGGCCACAGCAGAGAGCTGGACTGGAAGAGGGGCAACCGGGACAGAATCCGATGCCCTGACCGGGACTAGAACCCGGTGTGCTGGTGCCGCAGGCAGAGGATTAGCCTAGTGAGCCACGGCGCCGGCCTACATGGACCACTCTCAACTGCTACAGACTCACGTCTAGGCACTCCTTCAGAATCTGTCCCTTCTCTTCTCCCACTCGTGGCTGGGATAAACACAGGAAATAAATATGTGCCCATCTTGAGGCAAACTAGTCTAGGAAATCTGATGCATATACACAAATAGGAAACACTAGTGATTTAAGTCTAGCTGGGAAGATAAGACAAACAATAGATGAGGACAAAAACAAGCATAATGCAAATATTGTATCCTAGGACAGTAGTTTTAAAACTTTAGTGTAGGCATGAATTTCCCAAGGTTCTTGGTTAAAATGGAGATCCTGGTTCAGTAGGTCTGGAGCAGGACCAAAATTTTGCACTTTTACAGAATTGCTATATATGATGGGAGTCACTGAGTACATTTTAAGAGCAGGGCCCTAGTGTACCTCCTAGATCAAGCATTCTATGATAAATCATAGCATTCGCGCTCACAAGTGAATGCTACAGAATGCAAAGGGACAAAACAATCATTGGGAAGGGAGGCCCACCATTAGCTTTGGCTTCCTAAAGAAAGACTTGAATATCAATCTCAAGGTAATGAAAATATATTGACATTAGGAGGGAAGCGCCACTGTGCAAAATAGTTTGGGCACAGAATCAGGGAGAAAGAGGAAAACATAATGGAATACAATCAGGAGTTAGGTCTGAAAGGTGAGATTAAAGTGCAGAACACCATGTCATGCAGTGGGCTGGGTGTGGCCCAAAGATGCTAAATTAGCCTGATACTTTTAGATGTCAGAGTTAAGTTGTCATTGAGCTGGAGAGGATGAAAGCAAGCAAAATGTATGAGAATGTGTGCCATTTCCTTGCATAAATGAGAAAAAAAATTTACACAAGAGAGAGGCTGGCTACCATCAAGCTTATATCCTATGGTAAAAGTTTTTGTCAATGCTTGAGGAAAGAGGCAAGTGGGCGAAACAGGAGGATTTTTTTTTTTAAGTTAAAAAAGAACTAAACTTTAAACACAGATAAATAGCCTGTTCTTTCTCAGCATAAGGAAATAATTAAGGGCTACTCCTACTCAAATTGTCTTGAAACCACCACTGTATTTCAAAATGTCTATTTACAAGGCTAAGTGCACTGTAGCCTTCCAGCTTGGGTATTATTATCATGCTTCTGTGAACATCATGGCCTACTTAATTAGTGGAACAGTCTTGAGTGTTGGTGAGTGTAGCAGTAACAGGAATTTAGGACAAATATATTAAAAAGTATCAATAAGAGTTTTTTTCTAACAATTTGGGAACGTGCTTTTATTTAATTTTCAGATTTAGGGTGTAAAAAGTATAAATGTGATTATATATAACTGTATTCAACTCACATTTTAAAATTTTCAGAAATAAATCACTAAATTGTATATGAGAACACCCTTTGGGTTTGAAGACAACTTCTAAACAGGAGTTGTTTGGTGGATTTTGACTTGCATACACTATTTGGAAAATGAATAAGATTTATGAATCCTCTTTCAAAATCACATGCCAAAGTCATATAATGTCACATTCAAACTTGGAGAGAAGGCTTCAGTACTTTGAACTTTACATATATATGTCTTCTCTCATGCCAAAATTTTATTTATTTATTTATTTATTTTTGACAGGCAGAGTGGACAGTGAGAGAGAGACAGAGAGAAAGGTCTTCCTTTTGCCGTTGGTTCACCTTCCAATGGCTGCCACGGCCGGCGCACCACGCTGATCTGAAGCCAGGAGCCAGGTGCTTCTCCCACGGGGTGCAGGGCCCAAGCACCTGGGCCATCCTCCTCTGCACTCCCGGGCCATAGCAGAGAGCTGGCCTGGAAGAGGGGCAACCGGGACAGAATCTGGCACCCCGACTGGGACTAGAACCTGGTGTGCCGGCGCCGCTAGGCAGAGGATTAGCCTGTTGAGCCACGGCGCCGGCCCAAAATTTTATTTTTTAAAAACTTCACAGTTTTGTCTCTGATGTTTAGTTTCTACAAACTAACCATGGGTATCATTTAAAAAATTCTACAGACATACTTTCTCCAGAATTTGAATATAGCATCTTTAAAGGAAGTGTATTTTACATTGTGAGCCAACAGTGAAATGGTGGAAAGAGGACTGGATTAAAATCTGAGGACTGTACACCAGTGCTGCCTCTCACAGACTTAGAAGTAATTAACCTGCCACACTTGGCTCCTTACTTCCCATCTGTAAACTAGGTGCAACAATAATTACCTTAGAGGACAGAGAAAGGGAATGAGATAGCATAGCTGGAAAATTCTGGAGTGCTGTCTGGCATATGTTAGGCAGTGAATGTGTCAGTCTTTCAGGGACAGACTCACATATTATCAATACATTTTTGAAAGAAAGCATCTACCAAAGCTTCAAGCTTATAGTCTATCTTGTATTTAAAAGTATAGTTTTTAATTTTATGCTTGTAACAGAAGAAAGAACCTAGAAAAATATGATTTGGGGAAAGTATATTATCTTTAAAAGTTTGCCTACACTGTATTATACTTTAAAAGCATTCCAACAATATATTATACTTAAACAATTTATTCATCTCTGATGCAGAGTCCTAACTTCAATATTTAAGAAGTTAAAGTGATCCTTTTAAAAATTATTCTTCTATTGCAGTTGGTGTAGAAAGATCTTAAATTTAAAATAATCAGGCCCTAAGCAATTTTTTTTTTTAGAAAATAAAAATCAGTTCATAACACCAGTACACGTTTACCTAGTAAGGAAATCGAAATTTCAAGGTCATTCTTTTTTTTAAAGAAAAAAAAATATATATATTTATTTATTTGAAAGAGCTACAGAGAAAGAGAAAGGGAGAGACAGAGACAGAAGAGAGAGTTCACTCTCCAAATAGCTTCAGTGACCAGGGCTGGGAGCCAGGAGCAGGGGCTTATGCATTTAGCCCATCTTTTGCTGCTTTCCAGGCACATTATCAGGGAGCTATCCTGGAATTGGAGCAGCTGGGATTCGAAGTGGTGCCCATGTGCAATGCCGATGCTGTAGAAGGTGGCTTAACCCACTTAACTACAGCACTGGACCCTCCAGGTCATTCTTAAAAAGTACCTCGTTAAAAAGCAAAACAAAACAAAAACAAACAAACAAATTCAACACCACTCTTTTCATAGCAATGAACTTTTCCTGTACATGGTTAATAGACTACTTTCTCTTTTTTAAATTCAGTTATCTGGATGTCCACTGCTGTTGAAAAACTTTACTTCCTCTCCAACTCTACTTTAATGTTCAGAATTCTCTCACTGAATGCCCCAAGCTGTCAATGAGGAAAAATTCTATCCAGCTCTAGCCTCCTAGCTAAACAGAAAATGTGCACAACAATGTGTTCCTTCCAAACTTCATTCTGGTGAAAGGTGAAGGTTTGGAAGTGCAAGGTTGAAAGTGGTCAAGTTGGTTTTCTGTAAACAGCCAGGTTAACATATGGATTACTACCATATTTTTCCATGTATATTGACTCTCTTTGTTTTGAGTATCTATTGATGAGACAGCCTATTACAATTTCAGAAAATTCTAATCCTTAGAAAGTATTTTCCTGAAATTGTTTTTCTCATATTCTGTACAAAGAAAACTATCAGCTTGCATGCTAGAGAACTGAATGTGGCAATATAAAAGAAATTATAATAACTTATGGGTAATTTACATATTCACAATAAGCACTATGCATAATATTAAATGGATCCCATAAATTGAGTTGTAAGGGCTTTGTGATTATCCTGTAAGCTCAGTATTTCACTGCTGGTATAATGATATCATTGGTTGCCAATTGAATGATTTTAATTAAACCATACATTGCTTGCCTATCTGGTTATATTTTGAACTAGAAAAATTCTCTATCACTTTCTTAGTTCTACCACTGAGATATCCTCTCCCCAGCCACTTTCCAGTTTTGTTGCTCTTGATATACCCTCTATGGACAGCTTGCTAACAGGAGCCCCACTGAAGAAATAGATTTCTTTTCTCTCCAGTACAACAATTTCCCTGACCCCTACCATCTACTTTTGAAGCCATGCACCTTCCTCAACTTTTTCTGTAGACTCTGATTGTTCATCTGCTCTGTTTAACATGCTGTATTCCTTCATCAGGATATTGAATACAATTTTCACTTGGGTTAAGAAAACTGAGTATCTTCTAGACCTAATGAACATCGTTAAGCACATCAAAAGAAGAAATAAACAACTCACCTCTGTTTCCAGGAATCTTCTCAAGGCTCTCTTCTTTTTGATGCTCTTCCTTCTAACATACACTGCAAATGTCAGACCCACAATGACCAGGATAAAAAGCCCACCAATGACTCCAGCTGCAATCAGGGGAGTTCTGTCAATCAGAATGGAAAAAAAATATGAGGAGATAAAAGACAGAAATAGGAAAGCAGTTGTTTAAGATCTTATTTACATTTTACAAATCCAGTCATTTAGAAGTAATGCAAGTAAAAATGCATTAGTTCTATAACACAACATTTTTCATGGTTAAAAAAGGTTACATTTTTGTTTTGCTTTGTTTTATTCTTAAATAATAAACCATGCTCATAAAGCTAATCCTTGGGAATGAGTAGCCACAACATGCTTTTTAATTAAAAATGCAAAATTTGGTCAAAGAATGGAGAACACATGCCAAGTGTTGATATGGGAACATTTACAATTGTTTAAATTATACTATGATCTATGAATAAGTGAAATATATACTTTAATTGTATTGCTATAGACTGTAATTCTATTTTTAGCATTTTCTCTAGAGCAAGCTTTCCCAACAGTGGCACTACTGACATTTTGGGAAAGATACTAGATTGTGGTAGGGGTTGTTGCATGTATTTCAGGATGTTTAACAGCATCCCTGGCCTCCATCCACTAGGTGGCAATCTTACTACTATCTCCATTCATGATAGTATCACTAGACATTGCTAAACATCATCATTATTTGGGAACCACTGCTGTAAAGCAAAAATGAGAGTGGTCTGGAGAAATATGAACCTTAACACTTCCGGAGTGCCAGGGTACTGGTAAAATGTTGATATTGAATAGAAGTGCAATTGGAAACTGATAAGGATAGCCATGGCAGGAAGAACAGGAGAAAGATAAAGAATTGGGTCAGATAATTTCAGTGAGAATGATGGGAATGGGAAATTGCATTAATAAAAAGTGTGTGTAAGCAAACGTATACTCCCAAAGTTCTGTACATTAAGTATTACATGAAAGGTGTGTATAATACCAAATTGAGATTAGCAAGAGGTTGCCTGGAGACTTTTATTGTTAAAATGTTTATCCAATATATTACAAAAGATATAATTTTGAAACTGATCACTTATTGTTTTCGAAGATAATTTTTCCTTGCTTGAATGGTAAAACTTGTGGTTTTCAATTTCTTGTTCTACAATAGAGCATTTTCAGTGAGTTTTCAGTGTTCAGAGTTTTGAAGTCTATAAATTTTGTATGCTGCAGAAAATAACCAGGAGCAAAACTCATAGGTGTACCTAATAAATATTTGACTATGCAACCATTATAGATATTGAAACTAACAAAAAACTACTCACATTCCTGTATTTTCCATAATAAAATATCTAATATTTTATATTCCTAATTTTTAGAAGGACTTACTCTATGTAGCTACATTAGTTTAGAAAAGAATTACTTGCTTTTGCAAAATAAACCATTACTCAAGATGACTGAGCAGAAATAATGATAGTGGATGACTGTAATTAAAGTCTTGAAATTTTAAGGGGGTCGTGGGGGAAAAATCTGAGTAACTACTTCTAGAAATGAAATCCTGTCTTTCAAAGATTATGACTGCTATATTGTCATATAAAACTGCATAATAATCTTAAAAAGTAGTTCATTCTAAAGGTTGTTTCCTGACAGCTCTATGTACTATAGCACACTAAAATGTTGCTATAATTCAACTAGATTTTCCTAAATGGGATATTCTGAAGATATAAAAGCCTATGCTGAGAAAATTAAATTACAGTCTGGACACAAACTCATCATTGTGATATGTTTTGGTGTATCTAAGATCATATTTTTGAGAATGCCAGTTAAATATGTATTTAAAAAAAATTTTGGTTTTCAACTAAAGGCATTTCTGCTCAAGAGCCTAACATAAATTGGAAAGTCACTAATACAGGAAGAATTATATTTTCGTTTCATAACTTGAATTTTTTTAAAGGTTTATCTATTTTATTTGAAAGGCAGAGTTACAGAGACAGAGGAGAAACAGAAAGAAAGAATCTTCCATTCACTGGTTTACTCCCCAGATGGCTGCAACGGCAGGAGCTGGGCCAGGCTAAAGCCAGGAGCCAGGACCTTTATCCAGGACTCCTACATACGTGCAGGTGTCCAGGTATTGGGTCATATTCCATTGCTTTCCCAGGAGTATTAGCAGGGAGTTGCATTGTAGGTATAGCAGTAGGACTAGAACTGGCACCCACATAGGATGCCAGGGTCAAAGTGGCGGCCTAACCTGATATGCCATAATGCCATTCTCAAGTTAATTTGTTTTAATTGCAAAAGACTTATATATAAATGAAAACAGTATCCAACATAGATTCAGGCAAACTCTGAACTTTATTTGTTACACAAAAGAATACCTGGCATATATTTATGAACACACAAGTCAATATATTAAATAAAATGTTCTATCTTGGTTTTTGTTCAAATGTCTTAAAAATGATCCCTTCCAATAGTTAAGATATTTTTATCTTATTCCAGTAAAGATCAATTGTCATGTCATTACAACAATTGTTCATGATAATCTAAATGAAGTATTCAAGACTCAAAACACAGCTATTTGGTTTTATTCTCAGAGTTTATTTTCAAAATTTTCACATAGAAGTTTCTGATTATTTTTTTTCTTCTCTTACCACTCTATAGGAATGACCTGAAGAAACAGATAACTACAATTCCTGCACTTAAAAATCACAAATAAATGTTAGACATTTCAAGAGGCAATGATTTTCATAGAACAGCCTCTTGAAAAAGAAGTCATTAGCTACAAAGAAGCAAAGAAAAATTGATAAATGGGGATCATCTATAAGACACATTGGAAGTTCTATTTAATAATGACTGTCATGAAAAAAGGGGATGAAACTAAGAAGATTTAATAGACATAACAACCAGATGTGAAATATAATTCTGGATTTGATCCTGGTTTGGATACTTTTAGGATAACTTGAGATCTAAATATAGATTAAATAGCAGATGAGATAAAAGTGTGCAAGTGTCTCAAGGTATGGACCATCAAAACTGGAAGTACTGGGTTATAAAACATTAGGATCTTAATGTGACAATGTTTTTGCATAGATATATCTTTATAGACCTGAAATAATACAAATAAGACTTTAAATAATAGTTATTTATTGGAGTATGAAAAAGTACTCTTATTTTTGTATTTTACTGTTAATTTCCCAATTTTTATAATATATTTATTATGAAATAATTTATTAAATTTTGGAAAAATACAGAAAAAGAAATCATTGTCTAAAAGCTTTGTTTTGTAAAAATGAACTTGTTTTATTTTTTCTTGAATGTTTAGTTCGCATTTTTAAATTAAGATTTCATTTTACTATTCCCTGTCCACTTTAACAGTCTAAGTACTTTTGCATATATTTTCTATTCATTATAGTTTAATGTGTCTAAACAATTTAATTACCATTATGCTTCTTACAATGAACATCATGTTCCATAAAATCAAGCTAATTGGAAAAGTTAACACTATTTACATATTTCCTGCTTCTCTCAACTTTGAAGATTCACAGATATTTGCAGTTGTAGGTTAGACACCTATTTTTCTCCATGAGTTAATGCTTAGGGCATATGAGTTCCCTTTGGTTCAGGAGGACACAACTACTTAAATTGCTTCTTCAAATTGTTTCATGTATCTTCAAGGTTTAATGCTGGCTATTGTCAATCAATCTGTTTCTGAGAATGTTTTCCTCCAATATGTAACTCAGGGAACTCATGGATGAGACACTATTGAAATCAGAACAAACACTAACAGAGCTAAAATACTTTGCAATCCCTCGTCTCTAAGAGGAGTAGTATTTGTTGGTTGGTTTATCTATTGACTATAAATTAAAAAGAATTGGGACACTGTAAAGTATAAATAATAGGACAATTCACATGTCAAGTACAAGCTTATACTAAAAGGATGTAACCCATCAATAGTTTACCTTATTCTGTGATTTGGAAATAGTGTAATGAAACTGATATTATCCCACTACTCATAAAACTAATATCATAAGGATTCTGAGTCACAAGTGATCTGTGGTAATTTGTTTAAAAGCATATAATTTGGTTTTCATAATTCACTTAGAAATTCAGAGACCACACAACATATTATATTCAATTATCTTGAATGCAATTAGCCCATAAAAGAAAAGTGTCTTTCAAAAAAATAGTACTCATATAAGAAAGATACATTCTTTTCATTGATTGTTATATTTGAACCATGCTATTCCTCTTGCTACAGAATATAAAATGTAGGAGTACATATAAGACCTTATTTTTAAAAACACTCAAATATCCTTCTGTATATCAGATTATAAACAAAGGGAAGTAAAATCCACACAATTTATAATGAAAATTCAAATGTTTCTAAAAACTGCTTTCTTAGATGCATTCCATTTAATTTGAGAGGCTGGCTAGACTTTAAAATGACAGTGAGGCTCCATCATTTGAGGTGGTGACTAAGATACCACAGGTCATATCACGGTGGGTGCTTGGGTTCAACATTTGGCTCTGGCTGCTGACTCCAGCTTCCTACTAATGGAGTCCCTGGGAGGCAGTGGTGACGGTTCAGGTAACTGGGTTCTTGTCACTGACTGAGGAGACTTAGATTGAATTCCTGGTTTCTAGCTTTGGTTCAGCCCACTCCTGGTCTGAGCATTTGGGGACTGACCCAAGGAATGGGAGCTCAATATTTTCTCTATCTGTCTCTCAAATAATAGTGATGACTCAAGTAATTGTGTTCCTGCCACCCATAAGGGAGACCTAGAAGGAGTTCTTGGCTTCTGGCTTTGGTCCTGGCCCAGCTCCAGCAGTTGTAGCCATTTGGGTAGTGAAATAGCAAATCAAAGCTCTCTCTAGTTATACATCTGTATCTCTGTCTCTCCATCTCTCAAATAACTAAATCTTCTTTTAAAAAAATCTAGAACAAAGGACTTTCAGCTTTTCATTGAAAAGAAATAAATGTTTGAGAAGATGTGTATGTTTACTATACAATGTAAACCATATGATACTACACAATGTAAACAATAGTCTGGCTTTGAACCAGTGGATAGAATAAATCTCTCTCTCTCTCTTTCTCCTTCTCTCTTCCCCCCCTTTCCCTCTCTCTCTCCCCCTCTCTCTTTTTCTCCCTCTCTTCCTCTCTGTCTCTCTGTCTCCCACTCTCTCCCTCTCTTTCTCTCTTCCTGTCTGATAAGTAGGTGGAAAAAAAAAAAAACCTTTTAACAAAACAACACATTGTATACCACAAAAATGTAGTATGCAATTGTTACATGTCTGTTAAAATGTTAACAGGAAACTGGAGAATATTATGTTAAGAGAAATAAGCCAAAAACAGAAAAACAAATCTCATCTATTCGCACTCATTTGTTGACCTTATAAAAGTTGATCACATACAAGCCAAGCGTAGAATGGAGGTCTTTAGAAGCTAGGAAATGTAAGGGACAGGAGAGTGAGAGTGTAGATTATGGATACCAAAACACACAGGAGGGGAAGTGGTTCTGATATTATATAGCAAGGTAGGGGAACTATACAAAAATTACTTATAAATTTTAAATAACTAGAATAAGAGTTTTAAGGTTCCCAACACATAGAAATGATGATATTTGAGGAGATGGAAATGTCAATTTTCCAGACTTGATAATTATATATTTTATATATGATTAAATTACATAAATTAGTACAAATAGTATATACCAATTAAAAATTAAAACTGGGGCAGTGTTGTGGCACAGCAGGCTAAGCTTCCACTTGTGACAACAGTATGCCAAGTGGGAATGCCAGTTTGACTTTCAGCTACTCTGTTTCTGATCCAGTTTTCTGCTAATGTGCCTGGGAAGTCTACACAAGATGGCCCAAGTACTTGGGACTCTAACATCATGTGGAAGACCATGCTGAAATTCCAGCCTCAGATCTGGCGATTGTGACCATCTGGGGAGTGAACCTGTAGATGGAAGACCTCTTTCTCTATCTTTCCCTTTTTCTCTGTCACTCTGTTTTAAATAAATGAATATTAAAAAAATAAAAACAGAAAATTTCAGTTTCTAAATTCTTCCACCCAAATTTAGCTCCCTAAATCACAATATACAACTGAAGATAAAAGATTAATACAAAATAGTGGAAGTTTTGCAGTAAATATTTTAGAATTTTAAAAATGCATATTATTGTGAAAAAGCAGTTTTTTAGAGAAATGGTATACTAGTCTATTTTAAGCTAAATATATTTATTTGAGAGGCAGAGAGCTAGAGGCAGAATGGATGAAGGAAGAGAAAGAGAGTGAGAGTGAGCGAGAGAGACAGCACAAGAATTCCCACAGTGGCTGGCACTGGGTCTGTCCAGGTCTCCCACTGGAGCAAAGTAGGGACTTCAGCCTTGGCATCCAATATGAGATGTAGGCAGGGGACTTAACCTCTAGGTCAAATGCACTTCCCCAAAGCACTGTTTTGAATAACAAAATAACATTATTGAAAAGAGTCTAAATTTATTAGAGGGTTTTTTTTTATCAGTAAGTAAAATGTTCCTTTGATTTATAATATGGGTGTATTTTTCTTTATTTTTGGATTACAGAATAATTTTCAATTAATGATAAAGGAAACAACCTGTAGTCATGTAGTACACAAAAGTTCTCTAATGAAACTGACTTTAAATCAAAGAGCTCTGCTTTTAGTAGGCTAAGTTAACTAAATAATTAGGTGATTGGTCTTCAAGAGTTGTTGGATCAGAATTAAAACTGTTTGGGTATTTATTTATGGGCACAACTACAGGTTAAACTGAAAATGGATGTAGGGGGTATTTTAATGTACACAGCTGGTAAAACAAAACAACAATCTAGTCAGATAAATTTAATAGTATACTAAGTGGGACATCTTCATGTAACAAATTATAAGCCTCAAAAAAGTGACAAAATTTTGTCTCTAACATTATTGTTTAATCCTTAAAATTCTATGTGACTTTTCTACATAGTGGCGTGTTATGGCAGAAAGATGTCCGAGTCAGACCAATCCACATTTCAACTGTGTGTCTATTGCTAACTAGTTGTAAGTTTTGGGCTGCTATCAAATATTTCTTCTTAAATATACATAACAGCAATCTTTATGGTAACAAACAATAAATGTGGTGGAGAACTACCTAGTCTTACATTTGTGAGATAGAATGAATTGACCTCTAGAGTCCATATTTAGTACCATCATCAAATACTTATAATCTTAGGCTAATCATATACCCCATTTGGCCAGGACAGTTTCAGTTTTTGCTGTTGAAGTATGTTAGTAATAAATGGAACATGTATCCTACCATTAGCCCAATCTAAGGAAATCTATGTTACCTTAACACGCACACACACACACACACACTCACACAGACACACACTAATTGTAGAATTGTCTTAGTATTACTTCCAGTAAATGGTACTTGCTTAGAAGGTAAATTCATTACTGTCTCTAATAAATACATATTACTTAAATGAATGTTTAGTAAATTAGGGTCAAACATGTAAACTTTATTTTAATATGTAAGTTAGTAACACTGCCTATCATATTTTGTCTTATATTTCTTCTGAAAGACTCATAATGGCTATAGACAAAAGCATGAGTCTATCATGAACCAGAGGCTAAACATATCCTCAGATCTGTATTGTATGTTTCCTAGCTTGTTCTTACTATAAGAAAAATGTAGTTGATCAAGAGTTTATTAACTTTTTACTAAAAGAAAATTCTTAGAATCAATTCTCCATTGATGACTAAGACAAATAATACAATTTTGGAAATAAGAATATTTTAAGTATTTTACTATGTAAGCAGTTTTCACATTGAAAAAGACATATTCAAATACAAATAACATAAGATGTGACTGCCATCAAGAACTCATGGGTTTTATAGCAAACCTAGTGGCACTAACAATCCATTTCATTTCCAGTGGAAACTAATAAAAATAAAAATGAAAATATCAAAGTCTCTCCATCCTGATACAGACACAATTCGCTTTTGTAGAGCTAAATGAAACGTTTATTTGGTCAGATATACTAACATACGATTTATTTATTTTTTATAGAATGATTGTGGACTTTCCATTCTCATAATTCCCAATACTTGTAACTTTTATAATTAAGAGTGTTTTTTACATGCCTTACATAGTTTCACAATAACTCTGCATCATTAATCTTATAAACCTCATATAAAATATAAGGAAATGAACTCTCAGAAAGGCTAAGGTATGCAGGTAAGATTAAACATAAATAAGAATGCTAACGTTTTATAACTTGAATTCTCAAGCCCATTAATTTTCAGCCAAAATATACTGTTTCACTTTATGAAGATGATTAATTAGAATTGATCGTTTAGAGTATACAAATAGCATTCATCAGGTTTACCTTAAATACCTATGCCTGACAGTAAAAAAAACAAACAAAAATAAATGGATATCAGTTTGTTTAGGTGCTCTCATAGACCCTTTGTTTTATATTTAGTTTCATCTGAATACATTGATTCTATTCACACTATCATTTTTTTCTGTATTTCTATATTCAATACAGTTTAAATCCATTGTTAAATCCATTTATACTTCGGGGAATAAAATGTATTGGTGGCATTATTTGTCTTTTATCTTCATTTTATCTTCTCAATGAGAAAACAGTTAAGGGGACTCTTCTTTTACTGAGAAAACTGGATCTCCTTTAAGAAAGGCACGGACAAGCAGAGTCTATCATAACAGCAACCATGCCTGCTGCACTGCTACTCTGTTCAGCCTTCCCTGAAACAGTCTGGAGTTCAAAGAGAGACCTTGAAACACAAGGAAACAGTGACATTCCCCAGCAGACATTTTAAGGGTTACTGCCTAGGGCAAGGAGAATTACATTAGCAGACTTTTTTTCTTCTCTCGTAAATTGTGCTTTTTCTGACCCAGAATTCCACCTGCTCTATAAATATGACACTTTTTTTTCTTTTTGAGCAAATGATAGTGATCTGGGTCAAACTCTGAAGTGTCAGACATCAGTTGACAGTTATAGTCTTTACTTGAAGAGACCTAGGTTACTATAGTATGTCTCTGTCCTTTGATTAGGGCATGAAATTCCTCAGCTACATTAAAAATAATACCAGAATTCTAAGTGTTGAAGCAAATAAATCAAAACGTTCTTTCCCTGTTCTTAAGGAAATTAAATATTTTTGACCTGTCTTCTTATGTTAAAATTTTTCCAATGATTTTGCAATATGTGAATGTCGCATCTCATTCTATAATAGTGTATGTGAGTAGAGACACTATCATAAAAGAAATATATAAATACTACATGATTTCTAAAATTATTGGGATTAGTCTCTGAGAAATTTTTGTAATAGTTTCATAGTGATCCCTTCCTTCTCTTTCTAGAAAAAACTTATACCTATCTATGTGTTCTTTTTTTTATAATATTTGAGAAGTACATGAATTTTTTATTTGATTTATAAGCAACCATTATTATTGTTAAGGATACCACTTTGAGGCCGGCACCTCGGCTCACTAGGCTAATCCGGGTTCTAGTCCCGGTTGGGACGTCAGATTCTGCCCCAGTTGCCCCTCTTCCAGGCCAGCTCTCTGCTCTGGCCCGGGAGTGCAGTAGAGGGAGGCCCAAGTGCTTGGGTCTTGCACCCCATGGGAGACCAGGATAAGCACCTGGCTCCTGCCTTCGGATCAGCGCAGTGCGCCAGCCACAGCGCGCCATCCGCAGTGGCCATTGGAGGATGAACCAACGGCAAAAGGAAGACCTTTCTCTCTGTCTCTCTCTCTCACTGTCCACTCTGCCTGTCAAAAAAAAAAATAAATAAATAAAGGATACCACTTTGAGAATATATGTATATGAATGTGTGCATATATGTATATATGTATATAATTTATCTGTGAATTTCTGTAAATCAAGCATTGAAAAGGAATTAGACCAGAAAATATCTTCTTTTAACAAAGTTTGTTTTCTAAAGAATTCAGCTGAATTTTTGGTGCTCATATATTTTTTTATGGTTTATACTGACTATACAGTTTCATAAATGTCTATTTTAATACAGTCATTTTATCATTATCTATATTCTTACCCTATGTAGGATAAATACAAATACATTTAGGGCTACAAACTAAATATTGCAAACATTAACTACAAAATACATTAACTGGCACCAGCATGGTGGCACAGTGGGGTAAGCCACTGCTTCTGCCACCAGCATCGCATAGCGGAGTGCCAGAGCCAGTTCTGGCTGCTCTCTTCTCATCCAGCTCCCTCCTAGTGCACCTGGGAAGGCAGTGGAGGATGGCTGAAGTACTTGAGACCCTATCACCCACATGGAACACCCAGATGGAAGTTCCTGGTTCCTGACATCAGTGTGCTCAGGCTTGGTTTTGTGGCCATCATGGAATGAACCACAGGGTGGAAGATATGTCCCTCTGCCTCTCACTGTCTATGTCACATGGCTTTTCAAAAAATAAATAAAATCTTTAAAAAACACATTTAACCATTAAGTTCATTTCATGGACAAGGTAATCTGAAGCAATAGATGAAAAGCTTAAGAAATTGAGTATATAACTCTATCAACTTAAGTTTACCTATGAAAGTTCAAACGTGGTAAGGAATTTATTACTTTCTTAATTAAAAAAACTGCCTAAACACTACTCTGGGAAGGTATAAATCCTTGTGGGCAACATTCTTTATTTCCATATTCTAAAAGTTTTCTTTACCTAAAAATCCTCATTTCAGATATCTGTGTTGCTAACAGAGATTATATTCTGTTGGTAAGTTGTATCTGCTTTATCTATGAAGCATTAAACTGGCACATGAGTGTCATGTTTACTGGGTACAACTGCATAACATGGATTTAGAACAGTCCTATTTTCTGAAGCTTCACAAATATTAAAAGTCTATCCTCTTTATATACAACTCTCTATATAAAATGTCTCTAAATTTTTAAATCATATTTTAGATCCACAAATTCTTGCTTTAGACTAATACAAAGTTTTTGATAAAATGTTTGCAAAAGGAGAACAGAACTCTTAAGAAACATCATTCCTCTGTATTCAAATAACATGTGTTTTACGTCTATTGACCTGCTGGTAGCCCCATTTCCCGCTATGGATCATCAAGTGTTTATGGAGCAGACAGTGGCCTGCAAGAGTACTTTAGATTTGTGAAGTGAGATGGGAGGGGACTTCGTGAGTTGGGCAGTCATGGGAAAAATAACAGGATTTTTGGAATATATATATATATATATATATATATATTGCTTACCTAAATAAGTTTACTAGATATTCTTGCATGACTAATGAGCAAAATTAATTTTTCTAGGTATTTTTTATGTGATATATTAAATCTTTCTTCTAATATAATTATTTATGTATAATGAATCTGAGGTAGATTATATGACTTGTCCAAAGTCACAAGCATTCCAAATGTGTAATCAAGATTTGAATCCTGGCATGTTTTGTTCCAAAGTCTTTTCTCCTATTGAAATGTGATTATAAGAACATATTACAGAAATTATTCCAGCAGAAAATTATAAAGGTAAGCAGGGAATAGATGTATTAAGCAAGGCTAGTTAGTTGGCTATTTTAATAGTCCACATCAGTTTATCAGAGACAAACTAGGAAAGTATTAAAGAAGAGATAGAGAAAAAGGTAATAAGGGGCTGGCGCTGGTGGCACAGTGGGTTAACGCTCTGGCCTGAAGCGCTGGCATCCCATATGGGCACTGGTTCTAGTCCCGGCTGAGTCTCTTCCGATCCAGCTGGGATAGCAGTGGAAGATGGCCCAAGTCCTTGGTCCCCTGCACCCGCATGGGAGACCCGGAAAGAACTCCCGGCTTCGGAACAGCACGGCTCTGGCTGATGCGGCCATCTGGGGAGTGAACCAGCAGATGGAAGACCTCTCTCTCTGTGTCTCTACCTCTCTCTGTAATTCTTTCAAATAAATAAAGTAAATCTTTTTTTTTTCAAAGGTAATACAGCAAAGGAATTAACAAAAAGTATAAACTTAATGCATGGAGAGATGAAGGAAAATTCAAAGGTGGCTCTGCTTGTTGGCATCGGGCCTGGGTGGGTTTAAGGTTGATGATGTCATTCTTGGACATGTAGCATCAAGAGAGAAATAACATTTGGAAGGGAGAAGTATTTGTCCTTTTGGATCTATGGATTTGAACTTTCACTCTACTTTCAATTTTTTTGTGTACAATTGTTACTCATTTAATTTCAAGATCTATACTTGTACTGGTTTAATTAGTAAGTATACATTTTTAATTAAAGTCACAAGCAACTTCATGCCTTTCCATTTAATTTTTTCCAATAATTTATTTCTCCTCTGGGAAAGTCCAGAGGACTTTTTTTAAATTTCTTTTTTCTTTCTTCCTCCTTTCCATTTTTGAAGGACTACATTATTTCATGTACTTCTCATTACTTCTTTGATCTCTTGTCTTATGTATATACTGATCTTTTGAAACTTATCATTTGTTTGAGTAACAAACCTTTTTTTTTTTTTTTTTGACAGGCAGAGTGGACAGTGAGAGAGAGAGACAGAGAGAAAGGTCTTCCTTTGCCGTTGGTTCACCCTCCAATGGCCGCCGCGGCCAGCGCGCTGTGGCCTGTGAGCAGCACTGATCCGAAGGCAGGAGCCAGGTGCTTCCCTGGTCTCCCATGGGGTGCAGGGCCCAAGAACTTGGGCCATCCTTCACTGCACTCCCTGGCCACAGCAGAGAGCTGGCCTGGAAGGGGGGCAACTGGGACAGAATCCGGTGCCCCGACAGGGACTAGAACCTGGTGTGCCAGTGCCGCAAGGCAGAGGATTAGCCTATTGAGCCGCGGCGTCGGCCCAAACCTTTAAAATACTTGATACATTTGAAAATTCTGTTTTACATTAAGGTGCCTTTCTCCATGGGTCACAAACTGGAGCAAAATGTTTTATTAAACTTTTGTGGATCTTACTGTTAACTTTGAGGTCTTAATGGTGCTCCCCATTTGGTGAATTAAAGTTTGATATTTAATTTCACATTTAAAAAACTTTAATGAAAAAGTTCAAAACAGTTATTCTGAAAGAGGTCACTTTAAAAATATATTTTAGTAATTTCCATAAGGAACATCCTTATTTTGCAAATATAAACTTGTGATTCGTGATTTCAACTTTATTGCCATTAGGTAACCCAATTTGATCCCATTTTGCTATCACATACACAAGATTATCTTGCCTTAAACTTCATGTGTCTTCTTTATATACTTGTGGACAAAATTTGATTTAGATATTCATAATTATTCTTCCTTGGATTCTTTTCTATTTCCAGGTAAATTACAAGTGCCACAAGATTAGAGAGCATCAATTATACATTTTTGCTTGCTCCACTCTTTCTACCAATAACAAGATTGCTAATGATTATTATTAAGTGAATCAGATAGCATATGGGACATTTTAGATGATAACATATTTGTGAAAAATGTAATCGCTCCACTTGATCTGACTTTTTTAAGTATATGGAACAATTTTGGAAATAGAAAACACATTCTTTGCATTAGTTTCTAAATAATTTGTCTGCAATTGCTCGCTTTACTCTAATTCTCTTGATTTTTGGTCAAATTCTCATCACAGTTTTAGCCTCTTCTCTATTACATCTGCCCTTATCAAGCTAACACTTTCTTAGTGTAAAATCAAACAGTCATTTTTTAGAGCTAATCTTCATCAGTCTGGAGATAACATTTGTCCTGAGTGATTCACTCTGCTCTTCTTAAAACACTGTCTTCCCTTGAGTTCCTCACATCCTTTTCTCTAGGTTTTCCTCTATTCGGTCAGCCCTTTGAAAATTATTTTCGATATTTCTTTCCTACTTCTCTGACCTATAAAAGTAAAAGGGTCCCAGGACTCAATCATTGAATTTCTTCACTTCTCTACTTATATATATTCCCTAGAGATAATGTATCATCCATCTCTTTATCTATGTAATGATAATTTCCACTTTTATAAATTCAAACACAAGTCTTTTAAGTATTAGAACTGTGTCGCATACATTATTTTATTTCCTAGGAGCTTAGCTTATTTTCTAATAACAAGAAGCACTAAATAAATAATTATTACATGCATAAAAGAATGAATAATCTACTTCCATAATTATTTGCATACTTTTTATAATCTTAAACCAACCTTTAAAAATATATACATCCTGCAATAATTTAGAGCTTCCTATATTATTTAAACTTAACAAAAACAATTCTAAAATATGTATCATCAAAACAAGTTACTTATATAATGATTTTCTAAACTGAATCTGATGTGTATTTAGCATTTGCTTATTCTTGATTTCACAATAATAGGTAAAATAACAATTTCTCCCTGAATCAGTGAAATTAATCTTAAACAAGTTAACTTGTGTGTGCCTGTAAGTCTGGTTTCTCTGTCACCACCACCACAATGCGTCAAAGTTCCTGGTTGACTAGTCCCCTGCTCCCTAACACCTTCAAACAGCTAAATAATAATTTCCGCAGTCTCTCTGCATCTTTGTGGGAACATACATCAAATCTATGCTAATGAAATGAAAGAGTATGTTCACTGGAAGAATTAATGGATAAGGTGAGTGGAGACAATGGAGGCTGTCCCTCCACTTCTGTCCTTGGATGTAACACAGGTGTTGTATCCATTTTATTACCAACACAGAAGATTAAGCCTGTGACACAGACTCTGGTCCTGAGGTTATTGATACCTGGAAGTGGTTACAGCTTCCTCAACTTTAGACTTATGTTATATTCAAAGATAGCACATCAAACTCTTTGTTGAAGCTATTTATAACAGGTTTTCTTGTACTTGTGGCCCAGTAAGTTCCCAGCTAGAAGAAGGAACTATGCC
Source organism: Lepus europaeus (assembly GCF_033115175.1). NCBI lineage: Eukaryota > Metazoa > Chordata > Mammalia > Lagomorpha > Leporidae > Lepus > Lepus europaeus. The sequence continues at coordinate 155,818,002 of NC_084827.1, forward strand.
CATATTTTCAATTTTTTCTTTTCTTGCATTGTAACTATCAAATGCCTTATATCAGGACAATAGGATTTTTAAACAAAAAATGAAAGCATTGGTCCTTCCCTTCCTAGTTAACACTTAATAGCCTTGGAGACTCTCTTACCTCTGCTTAATTATCATATCCTGTTAGTCATTGGCCAGGCTTTACCTAATTCAGCCATTTATGAAACCTTTTATGAGGGGGAAACATAGGTAGAGGAAGTGCCCTATACCTTTAAAGTAAAGTGTAAAGTGTCCTCAGAGAAATACGTTATGAATTGTGGAATTTAAATATGTTGTAATGGACATGTTAATTGTCACCCATTTTCAAATGATGATAAAATACAAAAGTAGCAAATTTCTCTAGATCTTATGCATCTCAAGGAAATACAAGTATGTAGTGGAAGAGCAATTAAGAGGAAGCAAGAAAAACAGAGCTCTTAATTTGCATTTATCTTGGCAAAATACAAGTACCTCATTTTTAAAATTTCTGGGTCCACATAGATTGGAAGTAACTCAAGGGAAAGAATGAGAGGGTCAGGCTATTTCAGTCTACTCCATTTTAAAACATTTTACTGAGGACTTGGAGGAAAGACAAGTCCTCCTTCAGAAAGATTTTTGGTCATTGCACTCTAAATAATGTTTTTAACATAGCATGGCCTATTTTTATAGTGTAATTGGAGTTTTATTTTGACCAAATTTGCAAAAAAACACATTTAAAATTATCTGAAAACAATGGTTAGTAATATAACCCCCTTTTTAACTTATATAAACACCCAACCCCTAATTAAAACACATTTCTAATTAGGGGTAAACCCATTTTTTTTAAAAGCACTTGCCTAGAAAATGTTATGATTCTGCAGATGCTCTGCATACGAATTCACAGCCTCCAGATAATGTAATAGAAAAAAAAAATCGAACCTAAGCCAATTCAAACAACATTGCAATAATATAATACTGAGACAATTTTATACTTTGCCTGAAACCATTTTAATTTACATGCAAAAGAAATCATGACTACTAAGGAAAAAAACCCACATCTACATGAAACATTCTTTCCCTAGCTAGAATATTAATTTTTCAATCTGTTCTTTGTTATTTTTCTATCATTGAAATTATGTATAGTATTAACATTCAGCTCTGTGGGATGCTGTATATTATTTATGAGCATCCAGGAGAGGCTATTTTAAAATCTCTTTTTTTAGTAAGTGGTCATCACAAAAATAATCCAAAAGTAATATGGAATAAGCAAAGCATTTTCCTTTAAATGTCCTTATAAACTTTGCTTTTCTCAGTCTTTTAATTTTCTAGATTACACATCTTTATTTTTCCATCTGGAATATTATCTCAGCAAATGCTTATTTTTACTTATTATCGTGCCAGATGAGTTTACGCAAAATTTCAGTTTTTCTTAAGGCAAAAATAAGAGACCAAGAGAGAGCAGTTACCAGGCCCTAACTTCACTCTCTGCCACTGAGTTACTGCTGAAGAACACTATCATTTTTTCGTGGGTACATTTGAAAATAGCCAAAAAACAAAATAAAAACCAAAATCAAAGAAACAAATTAAAGATAGTATACAATGGGCACATCTTGCAAAGTTCATTATAGTTATCTTTTATTATCAGTAATGATAGTCAGTAATTTCAAAGATACACAGAAAGAGCGAGAGATAGGAAGGTAATGAGAGAAAGAGAAAGAGAATAGAAAGAGAGAGAGAGAGAAAGAGAAAGAAAGAGAAAGAGAAAGAGAAGAGAAAGAGAAAGAGAAAGAGAAAGAGAAAGAGAAAGAGAAAGAGAAAGAGAAAGAGAAAGAGAAAGAAAAAAAAAAGAAGTCCTCCCAACCAATTTAGTCTTAGGCTTTAAAAATATATATTAGGTATTGCTATTAGTAACTTATTCTATAAGCTTTACTTATTGTTTCAAAGTTGTATAAGATCAAAGCTGTCCCATGAACTGCTGAAATATTAAAGAGCTGTATATGCATAGCTGACCATTCAGAATTATTTAAAAGCAATTAATAAATCAACAAACTTTGAAAGTTAAACATAGTTATCCATCACATTTTCTCTAAACCATGATTAATGGCATCATAAATGAAACCATAAAAGCATTAGAAGACATTTCTCAAACACATACTCAAACACATGTACCAATTTTTGGTGAAAAATGTATAGCCATACTTTGATGGATCTAATTTTAGATAGGTATAAAATATGTTAAATTATATATTTTAAAATGAGACTGTAACACAAATGTTTTCTAACTCAAGTGCTGTAACTTCTATAATCTTAATGTGTTTCCTATTTGAATTTTAAATATCAAGTAGAAAATTTGAATTAAAAACAGTGTTGTTAATGTGTTTAGTTAATTGCTAACTGGACAAATTTTTATAAAACAGTGTACACATATAATATTTTATGACTGTTAGTCCTATAATTTTTAAATGTTACAAGAGAAGACACAACAATGAAAAAAATTTATGTCTATTGATTTGGAAGGTTATGCATGATGGACCACAGGTCCCTATTATAAGCTGCCAAATATCACATAGAGTATGCTCCCATATTTGTAAACAAACAAAACCTATACTGTTAGATGAATGTATTAGTATATGGATAAATATACTATCATGCAGATATGCCCACATATCTGCATTTAATACACTGAACATATATTGCTCTTATAATTTTAATCTTCATTTTAAAATAGGTTAAAGAAAATAACTAACCTTATAAGAACATCAGGGAGAACAAAAGAAAAAGAAATATGTAAAATGGGGCTGGTGAACTTTAACCATAAGAGGATGCTTTCGATTTAAAAGAAAAGTGTATCAGACAAACTGCTCAGACAAGAACCACTGCTTGAAGATAGATTTACTTGCATCAGTACAATAACAAGTCAAAGAAATTTTATTTGTAAGGAGCTTTATCATACTTGCTTACTTGAGAGAATTTGAAAAAACTGAAATGTGAACATATTTCCCTATTTACTGATTTACTAATGCATGCTCTGTACATGCACAATTGCTGATATTTGCAGAAATGGTGTAATTTGGAGTAATTGTTATATATCATCATTTTGTAATTAACACTACAGGTATTAAAATTTGTTAATTGCCTCAAAATGCATTCAGGATGTTATTAGATTCTGATTATATATTTAACAGTCTTCTAATTTAATGAGTTCAGAGGCACATATAGCGAACCACAACCTGCTGTTTTCCTTGCAAAAACAAAACAGGTGACCTTCAAGTTGGATACATGTAAGGCAACACATTGCAAATAACTGATAATTTGTGAATTAATGTCAGAATACTCTAAATACAGAGATCAGCACATTTTACATTTCATTTCAACTGCCAAACCATCTCTCCCTTCACACAAGCAGATATCCTAAAACACCTCTCTCCCTTTTGTCAAGATGACCTAATCTACAGCTTCAGAAAAAATACAGAACATTAAACAGAAATCCCCTCAAACTTTGCCTACCAGTACTGTACATCTGCATCTTTCTCTATGTGCTACATATTCCCTCCTGATAAAATGATGAAGAGAGGTTCTCTTCTTTCCTTAGCCTACTATTTTTCAATATATTTTGCTTCTAATTCTTATTGTATCAGGAAACTGCTATGATTGATGATATCTTCGCTTTCCTGTATCTCTAACTTTTCACATCATGAAGATCTTCTAAAACAGACTCAAATTTCACTCATCATCAAAATACCTTTCTGTTTACTTTATTTCTTCTTTCTCTTTTTCTTCACATCTAAAATTTCTCAGAAGGTTTCAATACCTGGCTCTTTATATTTCCATATTTCCCATTTATTTCTACCTCATGTCTGTTTGCGGAGAGACTGCTACATCTACAAATGGAATTTTCCAGTTAGCACCACATGGATATTTCAAATTCAAAAGAAGTTCAGCACATCCAATCGTAAACGTAGGATGATCAAGTTAGGAATGTCCAGTTAAGGTTGCCCCCATCCATCCAATCTTACAAGCCAGAACCTAGGAATAATTATTAATAGTTTCTATACTCAAATCCTTCATTTGGTCATCACTGACATAAAAATAGATCTTACCTCTTCTTATTCTTGGAAAATAGAAAGGAAGAATTGTGATCACAAACATTTAAGTTCAAATCTTTGTTCTGCCACTTACTAATACACTGAGTGTTCTCCCATTTGTATGATGGTAATAGAGATAACTATTTGTATATCTTTGTGAAAATTAAATTTGATGTTGTAGTACATCTGACAGATATATATTTGGATTTTTGAGTTAGGTAAACCAATTCACAGCTAGATATGATAAGCTTTTGAAAAAAAATAAACACTGACAAAGAAATAAAAACTAGTGGTTGGGTTTTCCCATTTTCCCATCGGCTCTTGCTTTGCTGGTGGGTAGAACAATATAGCTATCCACTCTGGTATTTGAACTTAAGATTTTAACCCCTAAGATATGGGATCCAGAGGCACAGTAATGAAATAGCTTTGGAAATAGGTTTCATGATTTATTTTTCTCTTGAACAAGTAAACTTTTTATGGTACAAGGTTTTCGTTGTTGTTTTATTTTTACTCCTCTGAAAGTAACGATAATTATGCCATAAACTACTCAAGCATATGGAATACTTTACTTTGAGCAAAAGAACAGAATGTCATAAAATTACAATGGCTACAAGCATTCAGTTTATGAGAGGTGAGTTTCCCCTTCCTTATCATTCATTCTTTAGTACTAAGTTACCATGAAATTATGAGGAAATTATACCACTTTGGGTTTGAGGAAGGATGGTAGCAAAGAATGAAATTCACTGTGAGGGAATTTCATTGGTAAATCAAAGTGTTCTTCTGTTAATTAGCTTCTGCCTACAAATAAAATATAGAAAAAATAACTATGTTTATGAAAGAATGATTAGTTAGGGAATGTGCTGAGGTAATAAGAAAAAAGCATGAAGAGAGCAATCTGAGTTAATATCTACACATCATTTTATGCAACCATGTCACAGAAGGGGGTCCTAGTTAATTAGATTCCTTTAGTTAAACAGGAAATATGAAAAAAGAAATGGATACTTGTTTAGGGCCTAATACAATGTATGATTATGCAGTAGGATAATTTTAACTGTTTTCTGAATATATAGCTATATATGCACACACACTTTGGCCTATGTTTAAATAATATTTCTGCTCAACTTTACTCATTTCTGATATTAAATAATTGAAATAATATCTTAATAGAAATATTGACTATAAGCAACATAATTTTCAGAATGTCTGTGCAATGTGATTCCAAGTTTTTGAGTAATTTTCTATTTTGAAAATGGACAATACTTGGAATTCTATAAGCAGATCCAAATGATCATATTTAATCTTTTTTTCTTTAAGAAGTTTGCAAGATCTGTTTGCATATGTATATACAAGTACAAACAATATGATTCATCCCATGTGTAACTTATTGAGGCTGATGAACTAAACATCCTTCCATAAATATTCAAAAGCATCCCTTCCACTCTTAGTGCTGTATGTAGAACTCTCTCTAAAACTGAGTATTAATTCAGTTTCGTGATGACCAGGCTAGAGTAGTTCCCTCCCACAGGCATATAATGTAAGATTAATAAATAATTTAAAATATTCTAGTAGACATATTTTGAAAGAGGAATTATAATAAAATTTTATTTACCCAATGTGTCCCAAATTATTAACATTTCAACATGTAGTCAATGTAATGAGTTAGTAATGAGACATTTTACATTCAATTTGTATACTATGTCCTCAAAATAGAGTGTACTTTTTATAATTACAGAGTATCTCAATTCATTGTAGCTGCACTGACAATGCTCAATGACTAAACATGGCAGTGTTACCATATCGGACAGTGCAAATGTAGAGCAGTCTTTGAGAAGACAACAGTCTGAAGACTTAAGAAGAAAGACCATGAATTTGGAGTAAACTTGGGGACACTTCCATTATCATTTTGTCTATGAGGTACTTCCTACTAATTCAGTATTGAGTACCTAGAGATAATATGGACATTGAAACTTCACCTATCAGTATATAGATGTACAGAAAGTTTATGGTTTTAGACTAGAGACAATACCTTACTGCTTATTTCAAGTTCTTTTGTAGGGCAAGAAAGGATTAAATTACATGATGATAGTAAGACCAACTTATCTTTCAGATATAAAGGTGGCCTTATATTGTAAAGTTGCATGAGATCCAGAAAATGATATTTGCAAAAGCCTTGCAAGAAAAATTGTAATAAGGCATTATTGGAAATGTTATGTTTAAGTCAACATGATAGATAGATGTGGTAGGCAGAAATTGATGCTCCCAGAATTATAGCCATTGATATATTATATATATATATATATATATATGTGTGTGTGTGTGTGTGTGTATACATTTTCTCCTACTTAATGGAACATTACCCTAATCAAACATAAAGCTAGGTATAAACATAAAAACTACATTCTGGGTGTAATTAAGATTCTAAATCACTTGATTTTAAGAACATGACTAGGACCAGTGTCATGGCATACAGAGTAAAGCTGCCAAGTGCTAAGCCAGTATCCCAAACGAGAGCTGCTTTGCGTCCTGGTTGCTTCACTGCAGATCCAGTTCTATGCTAATGGCTGGGGAAAAGCAGCCAAACGTGGCCCAAGTACTTGGGTTCTTGCCACCCATGTGGAAGACCTGGAAGAAGCACCTGGTCCCCAGTTTCAGCACTGGCTGTTGTGGCCATCTAGGGAGTGAACTACCAGATGGATGATTTCTCTTTCTCTCTGTCTGTCCCTCTCTGTGTAACTGACTTTTGAATAAATAATTTTTTTTGAAAAAAGACAAAGGGCAGAATCTTCAATCTGCATCTAAAGGTCAGAGAGGGAAAAAAAAAAGAGATGCAAAGAATGAGAAGGATTTGAAGTGTTATTGCTGACTTAACTGAGGGGAGTTTGTGATAAAATTTGAACCCAGGGTCCAAAGAAGCTGAGCATAGTATTAGCCAAAAATCAGCAATGAAATGATGACTTCATTTCCACTACTTTAAGAAACTTAATTCTGCTAATAATTTGAATGAATTTGGAAGTCTAGAGAATGCAGTCCAGACAGCATCTTGGTTTTAGTTGGTGAGATTTTAAGAATAGACCCTTAGTTAAACTTTGCCTGTACTTTTATTTTTTATGTTTTTTCCCCATTTTATTTGAAAGAAAATAAAAGAAACAGACAGACAGACAGATACAAACAGGCAGAGTGTGAGGTCTTCCATCTATTGGTACATTCCCCAAATGCCTGTAACAGTCAGAGCTGGGTCAGACTGAAGCCAGGAACCTGAACTCCATCTAAGTCTCCCACGTGGGTGGCAGGAATCCCACTATTTGAGCAGTTACCTGCTTGCTTCCCAGAGCGCACAATAGCAGGAAGCTGGATCACTAGCAGAGTAACTAGGACACCTACCAGCCTGCCTGTACTTTTACCAACAGACTTATATGTTTGATTATGAAGTTCTGCCATTTGTGATAATTCATTCTACAAGAATAGAAAATAAATAGTACTTAAAGTGGTTCTCTCACTTTAAGTACTCAAAGATATTTTTATTTATTTATTTATTTTTTTATTTTTGACAGGCAGAGTGGACAGTGAGAGAGAGACAGAGAGAAAGGTCTTCCTTTGCCGTTGGTTCACCCTCCAATGGCCGCCGCGGTAGGCGCGCTGCGGCCGGCGTACCACGCTGTTCTGATGGCAGGAGCCAGGTGCTTATCCTGGTCTCCCGTGGGGTGCAGGGCCCAAACACTTGGGCCATCCTCCACTGCACTCCCTGGCCACAGCAGAGAGCTGGCCTGGAAGAGGGGCAACCGGGACAGGATCGGTGCCCCGACCGGGTTTAGAACCTGGTGTGCCGGCGCCGCAAGGCGGAGGATTAGCCTGTTGAGCCACGGCGCCGGCCTCAAAGATATTTTAAAATCACTCCCATTTTAGTTCACAAATAACTAATCCGGGTCTATGATATTTTGAATCCTAAAATAGGTTTGAAGGCCAAACTATGATGCCCTAAATTCTAATCCACTATTTTCATACTGGTGATGTTTAGTTTAGTAATTCAATGTTACATACTTATTTTTTTCTATAAGGAACTGAAATCATTTCATACACTAAATAAGCATGCTTCTATGAATTGAGCATAAAAAGTAGTTGTAAGATGAAAAATAAATGCTAGATGTGGTAACCGTATCATTTACAACATATTAATTTGAAGTCATTCAATTAACAGTATGTGGGCACTGACTTATGAGGAGATGCTGCCTTTAAATAGTTTACTAATTACCTTCACATGAGTTGTTAGCACTAGGTTAAATTTGTTAGATGCCATTTGTCTTTGCATATGTATATAACTTGCTTAGCACATAACTGCTACTTTTCCACTACCTTTACATTCTGTCAGCGCATCTCCTTATGTACCATGTACAGAAATGTTTGCAAGCAGGTTCTGTTTTCACTTGGTGGTAATGCAGAGAGATCTTAGGTGAAGTGTTATGAAATAGGACTGGTATTTCTAGAGTGTACTTTATAAGGAAAGAATGCCAGAAGTCAAATAGCACATGCAATATACCTTTAAAACTATAGATTTGCTTAAAGAAATGTGTCAAGGTTTCAAGAATATTTTTCACTATTTTATTTTTATTTTTAGTGGCAGACATAAGATTGCCAATAATTAATTATTTCAGTAAAACTTAAGACATTTTTGAGATAACATGCAAAAGACAGTCCTGACATCTTTCTAAATTATAAATTAATATAAAACATGATAATTCCTGTATTTTATAGGAAAGAGTGGAAGATATGTATTCCTTTTTTTTTTTTTTTGACAGGCAGAGTGAATAGTGAGAGAGAGAGACAGAGAGAAAGGTCTTCCTTTTTGCCGTTGGTTCACCCTCCAATGGCCGCTGCAGCCGGCGCATCTTGCTGATCCAAAGCCAGGAGCCAGGTACTTCTCCTGGTCTCCCATGTGGGTGCAGAAACGAAGCACTTGGGCCATTCTCCACTGCCTTCCCAGGCCATAGCAGAGAGCTGGCCTGGAAGAGGGGCAAGCGGGACAGAATCCAGCACCCCAACCGGGACTAGAACCCGGTGTGCCAGCGCTGCAAGGTAGAGGATTAGCCTGTTAAGCCACGGCGCAGGCCAATATATGTATTCCTAATGGTTCACTCTATACATTCAGAATTTTTGCTTTGATCCTTAACTAGTTATGAGCAAATTTTTAAAAGTTCATGGAAATGGAGTAAAAAATATATTTTCATGCAAAATCTGAAATCCATGAATATAAATTATCTTCAAAATGTTCATTGAAAATGCATGTTATAAATAAAACTATGCATGAATTTCAAATTTTATTTTACACCTAAATAAATTTACCTTTTAATCCCACTTTCCACAAAACATTCAAAGTACTCCTATCTAATCAACATCTTTCCCATTTAAAAATGCTGTCTTTAGACCTTGTTGTAGACCTAAAGTCAATGCTCTTAAAAAGTCTGGCACTTCTACTTCCAACCTCACTTCCTGTTAATGCATCCTGGGAGGCAGAGGAAGATGTTCAAATACTTGGGCCCTTAAAACAAATATGGAAGATCCTGATGGAATTCCAGGTTCCTGGTTTCAACCTGGCCCAGCTCTGGTTGTTTCCAGCATTGGGGGAATGAATCTGTGGTTGAAAGATATTCTCTCTCTTTCTCTCTCTCTCTCCCTCTCTCTCTCTTCTCCCAACTTCACCACTTCTTTCTGACTTTCAAATAGATTAAAATAAATTAACTTTTTTTTTTTTTTTTTACAGGCAGAGTGGATAGTGAGAGAGAGAGAGACAGAGAGAAAGGTCTTCCTTTTTGCCATTGGTTCACCCTCCAATGGCTGCTGCGGCCAGCACATCTCGCTGATCCGAAGCCAGGAGCCAGGTGCTTCTCCTGGTCTCCCATGCGGGTGCAGAGCCCAAGGTCTTGGGCCATCCTCCACTGCACTCCCGGGACACAGCAGAGAGCTGGCCTGGAAGAGGGGCAACCGGGACAGAATCCAGCGCCCCAACCGGGACTAGAACCTGGTGTGCCGGTGCTGCTAGGCAGAGGATTAGCCTGTTAAGCCACGGCGCCAGTCTTAAATTAACTTTTTTTTTTTTAAATGATTTATTTGAAAGAGTTACAGAGACAGAGAGAGACAGAGAGAGATCTTCCATCTGCTGATTCACTCCCCAAATGGCCACAATGGCTAGTGCTGGGCCAGGACGAAGCCTGGAGTCAGGACTTCATACAAGTCTCCCATGTAGCTGCACTTAGGCCATCTTCTGCTGCTTCACCAGGCACCTTAATGGGGAGTTAAATGGGAAGTGGAACAGCCAGGACTTGAACTGGCACTCATATGAGATTCTGGTGTCACAGGCACCACAAATGCAGGCCCCATAAATGACCATTTTTAACAACCTTCTTTGACTTCCGCTCATAAGTGTGGATTTTTAATTTGCTACAATATTAATATCTCTAGAACTCTTAAAGTTTGGCTAATAATGTACCAGCATATGGGTATCAAGGTAAAAGCCACTATTGCAACCTTGTAATACTAGATCCTTTTCTTTAAAGCTCCACCTGAACTCTGTGATCAGTGATTAACAACCAAGGGAGGATGCTCTGTACTTCCCTCATTATCCTCTGATAGCTTTGGTATTTTCTGGATGCTCGGAAGTGTGGGACAAAAATCATGCAGGAAAAGAAGAAATTCACCCATTCTTTTTCATCTCGTTGCACTCTCTTCAAAAGTAAACTTAATATACAGGATGCAGTGGACTGCGGAGAGACTTATAATAAAAGGGCCGTGTACTTTTATTTATTGGACTTATGGATCATAATGCAGCTGCCACTCATCTAAGGTAACTATCCATGGGCAGTTCTGTCCATTTGAGTGGGACATAACTTATGAACTAAGTTCCTCAGGGGCAAAACAAACACAGGAAAAAACTGGGCCATTTGTGAAAGTGGTGCCAAGATATCGTCTTTCTCATATATCACACATGGGTCACACTGCTAAAGGATAAACTGCTATGTGACCTCTCAGGTAATAACCAGCACACCATAAAGTAAAAGTAAGACACAGGCATTGCAATGTGACAAGAATAGGAAATGTTTCAAACAGCCCATATGAGAGTGAATTAAAGTGAGATCAACTACTTTATTTTATATTGTGAAGCACCTTGAATAATTGAATTGGAACAAATCATTACATAAAGTGTACAGATATTTTGAGGTTATAAAAATCTCTCACACAAATTCAAAAAGAATTGTTAGTTTACTGATTTATTTATAACTAACATAAATAAGTGCTTTTTTTTTTTTTTTTTTTTTTTGGACAGGCAGAGTTAGACAGTGAGAGAGAAAGAGAGACAGAGAGAAAGAGTTATAGACAGTGAGAGAGAGACAGAGAGAAAGGTCTTCCTTCCGTTCTTTCATTCCCCTAATGGCCACTACGGCCGGCGCTGTGCCAATCCAAAGCCAGGAGCCGGGTGCTTCCTCCTAGTCTCCCATGCAGGTGCAGGGTCCCAAGCACCTGGGCCATCCTCCACTGCCCTCCCGGGCCACAGCAGGGAGCTGGACAGGAAGAGGGGAAACCAGAACTAGTACTCAGCGCCCCAACTGGGACTAGAACCTGGGTGCCACAGACGGAGGATTAGCCAAGTGAGCCATGGCGCCAGCCTCAAATAAGTGCTTTGCCAATAGATCCTTTGCCTATTGAAATTAACAAATTGAGGCCCTTCTGGAATAAGTGACTAAGACCTTAAAAATATTGGATATATTTTTGACAAAAAAAATCTAAAACAGAACAGAATTTTACATTTTGTTATGTCAGAGTTATGAAAAGAGTATATGTAAGCTAAAATAAATATCATAAAAAAGACTAATAAAAAACTTGCTGAACATATTTCTTCATAGGATTTTTGAGGGAAAACCATCAATAGTAACTGCTATTTTTAAGGCATTTAATTCAGATAAGAATAGGAAAAGTAGGGAGAGGTTCTAAAATATCAGGTATTATTTCCAATATAAGTAGAATATTCTAGGAGACTAAAAGTTTTTTTTTTTTTTTAAATTCCGTTCTATCTTATCCAGTCTTCCTGGAAGAAATTCCAGTGGCAGCCTGTAAGGTAAATGAAGTGTGGAAAACCAATTCACAAATTGCAGGCTTGGGAAAGAATAACACTGCTTAGAAAATGAAAGTCGATCAAGATTGGAAACATTTCACCTGTTTTCATTTAAATTTTCAATCTTTTTTCCCCGCTGGTTTAGGAAACAGAATACAGCATAATGGGGCAGTAGGGAATAGGAACTCTAAATATTTTGATATGGCCACATTGACATGCTCAATGTAATTTTCTCTGACTAAAAGAAAACTAAGCATTTGGATCATTTCCCAGTTAAAACAGTTTTTATGGAATTTAAAACAATCATTTTTAATCATGATTTTTCCCTTTTTAATGCAGAATTCTTTTCAATTAATTCAGAAAGATGTTTAAAAACTATCATGGAATTTAAAAATGGAAATGACTTGAAATATTTCTAGACTAGCCCTTTGTTTTCAGTGAAATGTGAATGTACAATAAGCATTTATTGCAATATTGAAGACGTGAAAAAGGATATACTTAACACTTTTACTTCTCATCCAATCTGTGTCAAAATGAGCCATACACTTTTCTAAAGCAGCCAAGCAAAATCCTTCATGTAAATTCTAAATTATCTTACAAACAGAACCTGACAAATCAATGAATTTTAGCAAATCACAACAACTGAAGAATAGAGTCACATTGCTTTTAACTTCCAAACAGATACTAATTAAAGAATCAGGAGTTTCCAAAAAGGAACAATTAGCTATCTGCCATCCATTCTTTAAAATCATTTCACTTAGATATTTGATACACAATTCAGATTGCTTCAAAACTGAGAAACTTTGATGTTAGTCCTGTAGTTACTAACCTATTTGATTAATGATCCTGTGGCATGTAAAGTATAATGGAGCACAATTTCATGATATTTTAAGAGATACTTTTATGTCAGTATTTCAAAAAGGGGTAGTAATCACCACACTGAACATGTATGATGGCTCCTGTGTGTTATCTTATTTAATCTTCACATTAAATTGAGGACATAAAAGAATTCCCATTCTTATTACTACTTGTTGAATTCTTTATATAGTAGAGGGTTAAGCCTGCAATTATAAAGAAAATTTAAAGTATGTCATTGTGAAATTTAAAAGAAAAATAAGAAAGAAAGAAGAATGGAGGATAGAGGTAAGGAACAAAAGATGTTTGGGTAGGAAATATCATTATGTTTTTAAAACTGTAAGTGAGAATATAATTTTCCTCATGGGCATTGTCTACCTTAGAAAAACTACTACAGAACATGCCTGTGACTATAGACTTGTAGTTTAGGCCACCAAAGATTAGAGAAGGGACTTGGGCACTCCCTTGACTTGCATCCTCTGGTCTGCTTTAACAAAAACCAGGAGGAAAAGAAAGCTAGGCATCAGAAGCAATGGGTGGCAGGCCTATTAATGGCTGACCTGTACAGTGATCTGCCCTCAAGGAGACCCAACAGGCCAGTCCACTGCAGTGGCTTTCAATGTGGTAAGCCTGGGCTTCAGCAGAAGTCAGCTTGTGAAGAGCCCTGGCAGCTCTGCCAAGAGTTGGATCACTGGAAATGGACCTGCCCTGGAGTCGAAGGATGCCCAGGTCAGATCCACAGATCTTATTGGCTCTAAGCTGAAAAGCCCTTCACTCAGCCCAACTTCCAAAGTGACCACTGCAGCTGAGGGGATGGTCAAGTAGGGTCAGCAACATTGCAGGCAGAACTGTAAATTTCTTGTTAGAGATGCCACTTTGCCTTTACCTGGCCAGCTCTCCTCCCAGCCCAGCCAAGTAATGAAAGTCAACAGAGTGCCTTCCCCTAGGAGGTTCACACCTCCCTTAGGATATACCCCATGTGAAGAGATAGATAGGTCTGGGCCTCTTAACTTACAAGGCCTAAAGCCCACCAGATTATTATCAAGCCCCTTCTTTCAGGTTCTATTTGCCTCTCAATCAGAAAACTTAATTGTAGCTTAGTCAGCACCTTTCTTAGCTCCTCTAATAATGACTCTGTCCTTTGTTCTAGACCCTGTCTAGCGCACTTGGGCCTCATTCCTTTGTAATCATAACCTCTACTCTACCACCAATGGCTCTACTCCCAACCTGTGTACTGATGGTCCTCTTCCCCACTTAATGCTGTATAATTGTTCAAACCTGGTAAATGCCACTCTTAGGATCATTAGTTACTATCCTCACTCTGTCTTTTATGACCTTGTCTAAATATGATCAGAGTCGGCAAACTTGGAAGGCTTCCATAGCCTAGGCAACTCATGACGACAGCCAAGGGTGGTTACTGGCGCCATAAACTAGAGTGTCAATTTGTTGGGTTAACAACAGGAGCCACTGTGCACTTGCTCCTCATGTGGGATCTCTGTCCTTAATGTGCTGTACATTGTGATTTAATGCTATAACTAGTACTCAAACAGTATGTTTCACTTTGTGTTTCTATGTGGGTGCAAACTGTTGAAATCTTTATACTAAATTGATCTGTATATAAAGAGAATTGAAAATGAATCTTGATAATGAATGGAAGGGGAGAGGGAGCGGGAGAGGGGAGGGTTGCGGGTGGGAGGGAAGTAATGGGAGGGGGAAGCCATTGTAATCCATAAGCTGTACACTGGAAATTTATATTCATTAAATAAAAGTTAAAAATAAAAAAAAAATTGTATATATGAGGGGCCGGCACTGTGGCATAGCCAGTAAAGCCGCTGCCTCCAGTGCCGGCATTCCATATGGGTACCATTTTGAATCCCGGCTGCTCCACTTCCAATCCAGCTCTCTGCTATGGCCTGGGAAAGCAGTAGAGGATTGGGCCCCTGCACCTGTGTGGGAGACACGGAAGAAGCTCCTGGCCCCTGGCTATGGATCGGCGCAGCTCTGGCCATTGTGGCCAGTTTGGGAGTGAACCAGTGGATGGAAGACCTCTCTCTCTCACTCTGCCTTTCCTTCTCTCTCTGTATAACTTTTTCAAATAAATAAGTAAATCTTAAAAAAAACTGTATATATGAAACACATAGAATTTATTCCCTTTTTATAAATAAAAAAGGAAAAAATAAACATCTTTTTCCAGATGAGAAACATGCTAGCGCCAGTATTTGAGCTCAGGCTTACATTCAATAATTCCTACTCTTTTTCTATAGAATGGTCTACAGGTACATTTTCTTGGGAATAACAGGTTAGATAGTCTTATCTACACATCATTATTGGCCATAGTTACCTACATATAGCAAAGCTCATCTTAATTAGGTGTAATATCTGACATGACATGGTACAGCCCGCAAAAGCGGGCAACAAGATGGAGAATTCCAATACTACTTTTGTTTAAAGTTTGAAAACATTCAATCTATAATAACAGAGTCCTATAACTTCAGTTATGAGCATTACAAAGCACAACAGATCACTATGATGTTAAACTTTTCTCTGCTTCTGTATACTGTCCTAACCTACTGTCATCAGTAGTAGGGACTCTCCTTATGATCAGGATTCACTACTATAGAGGGAGAAATGGCCTCCTTTCCTTTAATGAGCCCATTATAAGGGGCAGAGTCATCCATATCCATCAAATCTCCCTCGATGACTTCCAGACTCTCCTCTCCCCCTAGAAGGCAGGTTCTCCCCTTCCTGAGGTTTGAAAATCATATAGATATAGATATAGATATAGATATAGATATAGATATATAGATATAGATAATCTATAAATATCATATAAACATATATCAATATAACTATATACACACACAAACATAACAATATACATATGATAACATTTATTGAATGATTTCTATAAGTCCAGCACTATCTAATAACACATTAACACATTAAATCTTCTCAATCAACTTATAAACTGTATTAATTTTTCTCATTTTATATATGGAGAAAGTGGGATTCTTATACTTTAAGGAACTTATCCAGGATAATAAATCTGAAAATGAAGAGTCCAGCTGTAAATTCAAAAAAATCTCATTCCAAAGATAGTACACTTAACCATTACACTACTTTACTCCTAGTGAGTCTAATGGAATTATTACGAGGAAATCATCAAAACAAATGTGAAAAAAAAAGCTTTTTAAGATGAAAGTACAGTGACAATCAGTGGTTTGATGAGGAAAGCTTATTTCATGAATATCGGAGGCATCTAAGATAAACCTTGGCTTGCAAAAGTATACTTTAGATTTTAGCTCTCTCATCACCTCGTTCTTTCTCTTTTCCCCTCCCTTACTCTATCCCTTCATCTCTTCATTGTTTTTTCAACATTTTTACCTTGTTCTAAGCAGACACTAACCAGTCTTCATTATGCCCAAGTGTCAAAGTGCCACTGTTTCATTCTTGTACTTACTTTCATTTGAGGATTTAATTTCTCTATTTACCTTGTTTTAATTTATCATTTCTTTGGTCATTTTTAAAAGATTTAGAGATAATACCATATGAATGAACAACACCATGGCTCACGTCAGTGACATGGATGAATCTTGTTAGATACTTAGCAAAAGAAGCCAGAATCATAGAGTACAGCTTTTATGAGTAAGTTTATATAAGGTGAAAAATATACAGTAATTTACAGTGTCAGAATTCAGGAGAGTAGCTAATCTTGGAATGGGGTACATGGAAGTTTCTTGGGTTTTTACTATTCTGCTTCTTGATCTGGCTAATGGTTACACAAATGTTTCATTTTTGGAAGTCCACTGACCTTTACACTTACATGATTTATGTTTTACAATTATGGTGAAAATTTAACCGGCAGTATTTCACCTCAAATTCTCACTTTGCTAATTGTAGTTTATCACTATTTTTTTCTTCCTAAAATATGCATTCCATTTACTCATAAATAAAGCTAACATTATTTCTACAGAAGATTGTAAAGGTAACATTTTCCTCTTTAGGAAATGTTATAAGATTTTACTATATATTTTAAAAGTCATGTTTATTGAGGCATGATTTATATACAGTAAAATTCACCCTTTACATATTTTTATGTTCGAGATGACGTTATATAATTTTTGACAAACACATACATTTGTGCAACCACCACCACAAGCAAAATGAACAGCTCCCTTTTCCCCATAAATTCCCTCCTGTTCTGCAGTCAACCTCATCCCCCTCCCTCCAGCCCCTGAGAAAACTGATCCATTTTCTGCCCATGTAGTTTTGCCTTTTCCAGAAAGCCACATGGAATCATACAGGGTGTCGACTTTGCAGTCTGGCTTCTTTTGTTAAGCATACTGCACTTCAGATCCATCCATGTTGGGTGTGTGAACAATCTGTTTCTTTTTATTGCTCAGTAGTGTTACAATGCATAGGTATACAGAAAATGAACAGCATGTAAGGTCTTTCCAGTTTGAGGTGATCATGAATAAACTACAAACATTTGTGGATGAGTTTTTGTGTGAACATGGGTAATACAATTTGTTTTTTAATTCCAAGTAATACTTCTACCTGTATAAAACAGTTTCTATATTGCCTTTGGTCTATGGTAATTCTGGTACAAAGAGATGTACCAATCAATTAAAAATAATGGAAAAATTCAGAACTTGAAATCTAATTAAGTAGTAAACACCAGATAAGCAAAGATCAACTCTTGCCAATCCCTCCTCTTAAAATAGTTTTTCAATAATCTACATAATTAAGAGTAATAATATCCTAGTAAATTCTAATAGTACCTTTAAACTGTATAAAATAATTAATAATTTATATTAATAATTCTTTAATTTGTGTAGAATTAAAAATCAGTGACATTACTAGTTAGAATTCTCGAATCACAATGAGTGAAGGAGAAAAGTGCTTTTTATTCTTTAATAACTCTTAAACAATTACAAATTTAATTCCTTTGGTTAGTACTTTTCGTTCATGATAATTGGGAAAAGGATTTGAGTGACAAAATGGAAACATGGTAGATGTTACCTAGCATGTTGTGGTAAAGTGGAATGGCCCGTCCATGGGTAGTAAATGCAGTCATGACTAGTGGGACCGTTACACCTGCAGGCAATTACAGAACAGAAAACATCATTCTCCATTCAGAGTGACATGCACACACATGCACCAGTGCTCACACATGGAGCCTTGGAGGAAGTACATGGGAAGCAAGCACACCAAGTACCTATCCATGAGGCCGATGCAGTCTTCAATACTTGAGCCTATGCACCTGCAGAAGATGCAAATTTTAAACAAATACAAGGAAATAAAAATTAATCACTTTTAGAAGAAGTACAATAAATAATCATCAAATTACTAGATAAGTTATAATTATTAGACAATTTTGAAAAACTATGAATTCAAAACCAACAAAATGTTTTTGGTTGGTTACACATAGAAATGACTTGCAAAGAAATGTGTCACAGCGAAGGAAATTTTAACCTGCTACTGTGGATAAGTTCCAAATGCACACAGCTAATTTCCAGAGTTTTAATTCCTTTTCCCCATTCATAATTCTGTCTTGATGAATAGTTATAATTATTTTCATATATATAATTTCTCTTAAAAGGCCTTATTATTAAGTAAAGACTAAAATCAATAAAAAAGAAATCTGAGCAATTGAATATAGTATACTAACCTTCTATTTAATGCTCATTGAAGATTGATTTTGGCAGAAAATGAGTTAACATGCTTTAGTGCTATTCTTATGGATACTTTACATAATCAGATTATTCTGGTCCTTGGTTGCAACTGTCTTTAATACATACTTATCTTTAAACATGAATTTATTTAAAAAGCAAATTAACTGGTTTTACCATACTGCAGTTTATCTTAATGTTCTCTTTGAAAATAGCAGTGCCATAACAGTCAAACAAAAGAGGGTTTAAACTGCCATAATATTAAACTCAAAAAAGAACAAGTAAATTCTCTGTAAGTGAATGAAAACCTCCACATCCAGGTAACTAAAGAATCCACTGAGATTTATATAAGTATACAGAATTCTAATATATAGTCCCTAGGATTTCATTTTAAATAATTATAGAAATATTATTTCATCCATCTTCCAGTATCCTTGAATTGTATTTTGCTTTTCTCCCATCAGAGATATACAACTCCAGGGCATTTTCAAGATTCTTCCTACAACTATGATTTATAGAACTTCCTAGTATGACTGGCTATAAAGATTTTATATGTTTTTAAACTCTCAATTTTCAAAAATGAAAATGAAGTTGAAGTTAATACCACTATATAACAATATAAAAGGTGTTCAGATAAGAATGCTAGACTATCCAATATATTTTAGGCATTTTTACTTTTTTTAAATGTTTTTTATTTTAATTTTTAATTAGTTTTTAATAGATTCAATATAGTTTATAGATAAAATTTTGAGAATATGATGGTATTTCCTTATTCCTTTCCTTTGTCCCTCCCACCCCTTCATTGCTTCCACCCTTCCATGTCTCCTCCTTCTTCCTCTCTTTCTTCCTTCCTCCCTCCTTCCTCCCTCCCTTCCTTCCTTCCTTCCTTTCTTCCTTCCTTCCTTCCTTCCTTCCTTTTATATTTGAGATAACATCTTCTAAATTTACATTACAGTAAAAAGGCTTAATATGTAACCAAATAGGAAGTTTAACCTAGTTTGGTGGGAATACAGACAATTGCTTTAAACAATAATTGAGTGAAAAAACCTGTTAACTAATTTAGTTGATCTAAATATATATCTAATTAATAATAAAGTCACTTTGTCTGTTTCATCAATATCTGATATAACAGTTCCAGTTAGCTGGCAAATTATTTTTGCTTTAATTTTGAGGATTCTTTTTGTGCAACATAATAAATAGAAAACATCTTTTAAAAAACAAAGCAAATAGGAAATGCAAGATATAGCACTTAGCATTATGCATAATCCATAATCAAAACCATTTATAAAAATGGAAAACTAACCCCTAAAAAGCTTCTAAATTGTCTTACATGGTTTTCTTTTGATTCTATTCTGAATAACTTAGCTTTTTCTAAGTTCTTTTTATATCTCTTCTTCAAAATGCATTTTGATGAAGTATTGCCATTTTGTAAAATTAATAGTCTACATTCTATTTCCAAGTGATAATCTGAAAAGCTATGGTTAGTTTGCAATCATTATAATAGCCCTTGAAAGATACAAATATTTAAAATATTTGAAAGTGAAATTCAACTTGAAGGGAAAGTGTGAGTAATGAAAGATTTTCACCCATTCAAGAAATCCTGTGTTACATGACTACAAGTGATCCTACTGTTCTAGGAGCTGCTAAGAGAAAAAAGAAATGAATTAGACACTTCTGTTCTCAATGAGCTCACCATTTAATAAAGGAGCCAGATGCATAAACAGATGTGTATTACATAATGTGAAAAATGGGATAAGAGACATGAACAAGTGGGTTAGGGGGGTGTGAAGGAGGCACACCTCATTGAAGCCCTGAGGTCACAGAAATCCTCTTGGAGGAGCAGGAAAATTACACGTTAGGGATGTGAGAGTTGGTTTGTAATGGGTAAAAAAACAGCAGAAACAAAAGCATAGATCTGGAGACATGCATAATGTATATGAACAATCTAAGACAATTCTGAAGAGTTAGAAAGATATGAAGCAACAGGGAAAGGAAAAAGAAGGAGCTTGAGTGTTAAGGGGAGACGGACTTTGAAGACTACTTACTTAATAACAAACTAAATGAAACGCAAACGCTACTATAGGAGGTTAAGGGAGTAGTGAAATTGGTAGATTTGCATTTTAAATAGATCTCTTTGCCCTGTGAAGGTTAGGCAGCTGGAAGCCAGGTAGATTTCTCTAGCACAAAGACTCTTATAATCTGTGATAGAGATGACTGTGCAAAGCTAATGAAATAGTAACTGAGACAGAGGCAGAGTGGACAGATACAAGATATGTGTTGAAAGGTATGGGGATAAAAGAGAAATTAATGGCAATTTAATGGGAGGTGAAAGATCAAAGGGGTTAAGGATGACATATTTCCAGCTTTGAGAATGGTGGAGTTATCAGTGAGGGAATTCAAGAGGCAGAGCATGTTTCCTTGAATGTGATCAGAAGGCTTGATAACTTCACTTTCGTGTATCCAGGGTTCAATAATATTGCTCAGCAGTTGGAAAGATGAGTCAGCAGCTAAGGGAGTTCCAAGAGAAGGCAGGAGTATAATGATCTGGTTTGAAGTAGCATACAGAAGTCTGAAATAATGTAAGTGCTGATAGATGGCTGAAGAAGACTATATAAAGTGATAAAAGCAGAGGCTGGTGATTGAAATCCAAGGGGCTGTCACAGCATATGACAAAAAGTGACATTCAAAAGCATGAGGATATATAATTAAGGAACACCATATAACTGCTGTGTCCTGGAAGCCAAATGAGGAAAGCGCTTCTAAAAAGAATAGGTGATCCCAGTTGCTCCTCTTCCAGTCCAGCTCTCTGCTGTGGCCCGGGAAGGCAGTGGAGGATGGCCCAAGTGCTTGGGTCCTGCACCGCATGGGAGACCAGGAGGAAGCACCTGGCTTCCGGCTTCGGATTGGTGCAGCGCACCGGCCATAGTGGCCATTTGGGGGTTGAACCAATGGAAGGAAGACCTTTCTCTCTGTCTCTCTTTCTCACTGTCTAACTCTGCCTGTCAAGAAAATAAAAAAAAAAAATTTAAATTTAAAAAAGAAAGAATAGGTGATCATCAGTGTGAAATGCATAGAGGCCTATTGAGGGAAGAACTGCCAAAGGGTTTCACTTGTCTGCCTCAGGGTCTCTAGAACTCAGCTGAGAAGAAAGTTGAAGTGGAACAGGAGAGGAGGGCCTGAGGCAGCAGGGTGTAAGGCCAAGAAAGGTTGTTGAGGAGATGGTGACAGGATAGTTGAGTCTTTACACGTATTTATAAGATGAGAACGAAAGAAAAATGAAAGAGAGGGTATGAACGAAATGGCATCATCCTTTCTAAATACAGGCCACTGTATATTAAGCAATGTATACTGTATTTCTACTCTGCACTTTGTATGTATAAGCAACAATTAGCATATGCAATTTATATAGATTCAGCAAGACCACAGAATAATAGAATATCTAAACAATCAGAAATGCACAAAAGGTAATAAATCAGGTTATGGAAAATTACAATTATCAAATAAATTAGTTTTCAAAGATAAAATGTGTACAGAAAAATCAGAAAAAGAACCCATTGCATGTCTATCATATTACATAACAATATCTGAAATTTTGAATATTGATTTGTGTTTACTGTCTGTTGTTTAACGTAGTGACTTATAAGTGCCTTGATGTAATTGTATAATCAACATACATTAGATATTTTGACAAAATCTCCAAATTTTGAAATAAAAATGGAGGCATTAAAAAAACTTAACTTGAGATTATAGATTTAACAATTCTGTAAGTGGCCCTTCTTTCCTTCTTTCCATAAATGTAAATTCTGTCACTATAAATACAAATTTTTTTAAAAGATTGATAGGAAAAGACTAACACATTTGGATGAAATTTAATAATATGAAACAATGTGATATTAACAAAAAATAATGAGTTTTAAAAATATTTCTCATGAAATAAACATTTCAAATCACATCTAATTTATCATGGTTTGGTTTGAAACAAAACCTAAATTGGGGGCAGGCAACTAGCTTAGCAGTGAAAAGACCTGTTGAGATGCTCATGTTTCCCCTTCGGTGTGCCTGGCTTCGCGTCCTGAATCCATAGCCACTTCAGTGTGCCTGAGTTTGAGTCCGGGATCCATCACCTAACTCCGGCTTGCTGCTGCTGCAGACCCTGTGAGGCAGTGGCGTGGGTTAAGTCCCTGCCTTCCATATGGGACAAGTGGACTGAGTTCTTGGCTTCCAGCTTTTGCCCTGGCCCTGCCCTGGAGGTTGCAGGAATTTGGTGAATGTAACAGCAGATGGAAGTGTGGGCTCTTTCTGTCTCTCTCTCTCTCTCTCTCTCTACCCCCCAAAAAATAAATAAATAATTTTTTTAAAAGTTGTGTCTTCTTCCTACTGGCCCCAATAGACTTCACCTCATTCCTTTTCTCTAAAAACAAACAGGGGCTGCTGATGAGGAGTAGTGGTAAAACCACCACCACCTGCAATGCTGGCATCCCATATGGATACCAATTTGTGTCCTCCATTTCCTACTTAGCTCTCTGCTAGTGCACCAGGGAAAGCAGCAGAAAATAACCCAAGTGTTTGAGCCCCTGCCCCAGGTGGGAGACCCTGATGCAGTTCCTGGCTCCTGAGTTCTGCCTGGCCCAGCACTGGGCCATTGCAGCCATCTAGGGAGTGAACTAGCAGATGGAAGATTCTCTCTCTCTCCCTCTCTCTCTCTTTCCTTCCCTCCCTTCCTCCTTCTCTCCCTGTAACTTTGATTTTCAAGATTAATAAATATTCAAAAAATAAATGAGCATGAACCCAAGTGATGATGTACTGTCATTTCTTTTTAATAATAAATTTAGTTTACAAGTCCTATTTTAAAACTCCTATCTTACTAATTTCAAACAGGAAAACCATCCCTCAGCTTTAAATTCTTGCCCATTTCTCTAAAGCCCAGCGGAGAAGGGTCTGATCTCTAATAGAGGTGTAAATTGAAGAACATAAATTCACTGGACTGTGAGTTCATGGAGGTCAACAGTGGTGCCTTGCTCAATTCTGAACTTGCCTATCAATGCCTCTGAGCAGGCATCCAACACAGCAAAGTTGGAGAATGAATGAAATGAGAAAAGCCTGCTAAAATAAGAGTCTCTGGTCAACATTAGATGAGACAATATATTTGTTTTTTCTCCTCTGGGGATATTAGTAAGAATCTCTTGATAGAGGCTGAGTGAAAAACCAATTTTAAAAGTAACTAAATAATGTATTAGAACCAATATATTTAATGTACATTTTGAGTCATAAAACACTTTTAAGTTATTACCTAGATAATTTTATTTTCAAAAATCATTAAATGTTATTTAAATAAGAATTTTCCATCTGAAAAATGCAATTTAAAAGACTATTTCCATTAACTTAATTCCTGAATTATCTGACATAATATTGGCACATATAAAAGGAAAGCTATTTTCCAAAGTGGAGCTAGCATGGTGAGTTCATACGTACTGAGAGGTCAGTTATTACATGTGTTTAGGAATAAAAATAGTCCCTCATTTCATTATCCCCACTGCATCTGTGATTTTTCGAGGAAAAGAACACACTAATGGTCTGTTTGAAAAGAAGGGACTCAGTGCACTGAACACATCAGTGCTTCGGTGCAGGATCTCAAAGCACAAAGGCTGTGCAGTAAAACAGTTCATGTGGAGATTAGGGAACTTATGATTTCCTCGCTGGAGATTCCTCAATTCTTTCTGGCCTGGAAACACAGCACTTTTATGAAGTGAATGGATAGGGACACTATGGAGGCCGTTGGGAAAAGGAAAGTAAAAAACAAAAATCCCTCAGGAATAGATCAGTAGATAATATATTTTTATCTTGGGAGATATCAAGGAGTACAAAATTCAAATTCTCTCTCACCTGCAGCCTAGAGTTGATAAAGACATCTTCCTGCCTTTTTTTTTTTTTTTTTTTTTTTTTTGGCAGTGCCCAAATGACCTGGTGAGATTTGTTCCCTAAAACTCTTTTATCCTCCCTTTTGGCTGAGATCCAAATGTTGCTGCTACAGCACATTGATCTCTTTTCATTGTCCCCTACTTCTCCTTCCCCTGCTATATATGTTTTCTTTTATTATATAATCATGATTTAAAGGGAAGACACCAGCCACACATCCTGAGTATGGCTCTGTGATCTCACTTTCATTTCCCTAATGGCTTCATTGTAATTAGATTTGCAAAAACAGCGAAAGGTCTCATTTTGAATGGCAACAGCTGTTGACATCAACATTATATTGAATAATTTACTGGTTTAATTTTAGCTGCAAAACAATAAAACCCTCTTGTGGATGATTTTAGCTTGCAAAGTTTTCTCTTCCTGTTGCTGACTCTTTCTTCTGCTCCAGCCACACCAGTTGTTTTTCCATGAAATATTCGTAACTTAAGTGTGCCAAAAACTCACAGGGGGAGTAGTTTATTACTTCCAGTTTCCTTGAAGCAAAGTGTTTATGTATTTCAAAATCCTCAACCTTTGCACTTCTGTGTAAACCAATGAGATGGCAGTGAGTTCTTCCATACTGAAATGAATTTGAATGACAAATATGTTACCTTTTGAGAATCTGCCACTTCATAGAGTGGCTTAAGTTGGTTTCTGACCTGCAGAAAACTGTAGTAGCAAATAAAAATTGATGTTTTCTTGGCAGAAAATGATGCTGTTTTGTTAA
The DNA here is from genome assembly GCF_033115175.1 of Lepus europaeus. Lineage (NCBI taxonomy): Eukaryota > Metazoa > Chordata > Mammalia > Lagomorpha > Leporidae > Lepus > Lepus europaeus. The sequence continues at coordinate 155,843,394 of NC_084827.1, forward strand.
TAGCTTCAATGTTCCCTAACAACTAGTTTTTAATCTGGCAGAAAATCTCTGTGGAATCTCATATAGAAGCTAGATAAAGTACTCAAGATGATTCTCAGTAAAAGTGGGTATGTTTCTATGTGGATTTACACATACCTGTGGGCGCTCAAACTGGAGAAAGTGCTTTATAGACAGTAGGAAGATAGAGTACAGAAACTTCCCTTAATTCTAAAATTATTCACCTCATGGAGAAAATAAAAAATCCTTACAAAAAGAGATTTGCTATAGTTTTAACAAATAGGTGTTGGCATTTGTTCAATGAGTAATGTTATTTTTTTCAGGTTAGTGCTTTTCTCCTTTCTCTTTTTAAAGATTTATTTCTTTGAAAGGTAAAGTGACAGAGAGATGGAGAAAGACAGATCTCCCATCAGGTGTGTCACTCCCCAAATGGCCACAACAACTAGAGCTGAACCAGGCATAAGACAGGAGCCAGGAACTTCATCTGAGTCTTCCAGAGGGGTAAGAGGAACCCAGGTACTTGGATTATCATCTGCTGCCTCCCAAGCACATAAGCAGGAAGCTGTATTAGAAGTGTGGAGCAGCCTGGACTCAAATCAGCACTTAGATGTGGGATGCAGGTGTTCCACGAGGCAGCTTAATCCACTGTGCTACAACACCTGCCTCTTTATTTCTGTAGAATATGTTCATTATTCAGTGGTTATAGGAGGAACCGTGATAAGATTATCTTCATAAAATCTATTTGTTATTTTAATCTGCATATCACTAGGTTTTCCTTTATATTTTATCAAAGAGAGATGTCCTCACTTTAAGCTAACTGTAACAACAAAGAAATAAAAGCAGACCACCTCTGTGAAATACTCAATAAACACAAATATCAAAAGTAACATTTCAATCATTTCTGTTATCATGTAGCTACAGTAACATTTGTAAGAACTGTCATAATGCATCCAAAGTATATCTGACACCAGCTTCTTGAACCTGTCAATAAAACACTTATAGGCAAATATCAAGCACAACTATCTCAGAAGACACAATTTTTGTTCTTTAAACCATTCTCTAAAATCAACATATTGTGAGGCTATTCTAAATTTAAGGGATCGGCTAGCAATACATACAAGGTTCAGTCTTTGCCCAGCAAGGATGCTTACTTACCCTTGGGTGCAGTTGGGGTGGCATGGATGGCACTCCCGATCCTGATCTGCATACTTGAAAATGAAACTGTTTGCCCCCTGTATGCCATCTGGACATTTTTCCACACAGTTTGGGCCATCCTTAAAATGAGAGCACTTTGTACAGTTGTCAGGTCCCTGAAATGTGAAAAAGAAAAAAAAAAGTGGGAGAATGATAAGTGGGTGCCATTTGGTCTGGAATGTACTCATATGGTTTAGCTGCTGAGATATCAGTAGATGGCAAATAAATCTTCCTCTAAGGAACTGTAGAACCATTTCAGCAGTACAAATGTGGATGTAGTTGCTGTCATACAAATTGTGCTAAGAAGAATCTTCAAGTTCAGTTTTGGTATCCTATATGTACTAAAATGTGGAAAACAATTTAGCAATATATATTGTTCTTGAAATATGTTCTTTAGGCCGGCGCCGTGGCTTAACAGGCTAATCCTCTGCCTTGCGGCGCTGGCACACCGGGTTCTAGTCCCGGTTGGGGCGCCGGATTCTATCCCGGTTGCCCCTCTTCCAGGCAGCTCTCTGCTATGGCCTGGGAAGGCAGTGGAGGATGGCCCAAGTGCTTGGGCCCTGCACCCCATGGGAGACCAGGAGAAGCACCTGGCTACTGGCTTCAGATCAGCAAGATGTGCTGGCAGCAACGGCCATTGGAGGGTGAACCAACGGAAAAAGGAAGACCTTTCTCTCTCTCTCTCTCTCTCTCTCTCTCTCACTATCCACTCTGCCTGTCCAAAAAAAAAAAAAAAAAAAAAAAAGAAATATGTTCCTTTTTCAAATCAATACTGTCTGGATTAATTGATTTCTATGTCATACCTCTAATGTGATTTTACAGCCAATTCATTAATTAATTTAAATTATTTCTTGGTTAATTTAAGTTTTCAAAAGAAAATTAGTGTATTCTTTTTGTGTTATTTTGTGACATTATAGTATAGCAATATTTACTAGTAACATATTTCCCCTGGGGTCTTTTATTACCATTATTGGGAATATGTGAATGCATTTACTAAATAGTTAATGAGAAGTATACAACAGTAATTGGACAACAATGAATTTTGTATGAGTAGGGTGAAAACTTTCCTTTAGCTGAAAAATGACTTCATTTGAAAAATAAAATTTAAAATATATTGTGATTGAATTTATCAGGTATTAGGCAGTATGACAAATAAAAGTAATACAAGATTATTCTTAATTTGAAATAAGCTTGTAAACATTCTGAATATTATATCTCTTTTTAGGGATGTTAGCAAATCTGAATGATACTGAGAGCCAAATAAATTTACATTATGATGAGCAAATACAAAAAACTTCACATTAATAGACTAATATTTTGAAACTAAGATTAAACATCTAAGATTTTTACAAAATAAAAACTAGATAGGATCTAGTGCAGTGGATAATAAACAAGCAAGAAACCTAACAGTACATCTTCACATCAAAGAAAACTAAGGATATTTTTTCTTCAAATGCTATTTTTCTTTAGAGATGGCCATATTTTTTTTTAAATTTTTTTTATTTGACAGGTAGAGTTAGCCAGTGAGAGAGACAGAGAGAAAGGTCTTCCTTCTGCTGGTTCGCCTCCGGGCCGGCGCTGCGCCAATCCGAAGCCAGGAGCCAGGTGCTTCCTCTTGGTTTCCCATGTGGGTACAGGCGCCCAAGCACTTGGACCATCCTCCACTGCCTTCCCAGGCCACAGCAGAGAGCTGGACTGGAAGAGGAGCAGCCTGGTTTAGAACCCGGTGCCCATATGGATGCCAGCGCCGCAGGCAGAGGATTAGCCAAGTGAGCCATGGAACCATCCCCATAGAGATGGCCATATTTTCAAACATTCATCTGTTCTCAATAATATCTACTTTAAAATTATTTTCGCTTCTTTTTGAATGCCACATTATTCTGGGATTTCGCTTCTCTTTGGCCACTCCTCCCTGAAAATTTTAGCCCTGACCCATTTTCCCCCAGCATCTATATCCACTACTAGGTTCTACAAGTATTATAATTCACACTGAAGACAACTCAGACAAATGTTACATGAGGTTTATAAACAAGGTCAATTTGGAAGCCACCCTATTGCACAAATATGCATGGAACTATTCATTAGGTAACTAGGAAGATTTGTTTGCTACCCACTAAAGGAGATCAGCTCCATTCATTGCAGTGGCTTAGATCCCTAAACAAATGTTAATGGAGTAACAGCCAGACGCTGTAAATTGGTGATACAAGAAACCAGGAAATCAAGAAATGTAATACTTTAAAATTTAAAACTGAAGGCTGCTAATGAATAATAGTGGTTTAAAGAAGAAAACACAATCAGGAGGATAATTTTGGAAATCCTGAGACTGGTGAGATTCAATCAAGCACCTGTCTATTTCACTTTTTTAATATAGGCTCAAACAAAAAATATAAGAAGCTGTGAAAACTAATCCCCATTCTACTCAAATCATTTTCTAATCGTAACTTCTCATTTCCTCCAAAAAAACCCAGAATACTTCACATGCTTCCAATTTTAACACCTGCTCATGGGTACTTAGGCACATAATACCATCTATAATACAGAATCATTTACTGTGCAAGTATTCTCAATGGCATGATTTATTGTACAAGAGACAAGCTTTTGCAGAACACAGAATAAAACTTGCTATTAACAAATTAGGCAGTTATAGTCTGAATTAGGAATTATTTTTCTATTAAATTTTTGTAATATATGATAATGTCAAGGTGAAATCAGAAGATATAAAAATTCAAGAAGCAAAGATTAAATTCATATTTAATCTTTAGGTATATTAATTATTTTTTATTCTTCTTTGTTGTTTAAGCATATCAACTATTTGATTGTATTATCACTATTTGAAATGTAATATGCTAAGCTGACATTACTAAAAAATGTCCTGACAAATCTCAAAAGAAATGAAATGTACTGATTCCCATTTAATTTCCATAATAAAGAGACTTTCAGAAATATATGTGTATAATGCTCATTCTTTTATCATTGTATTCCCAAATCTTTTAAGAACCTAGGTGCAGTGAATGAACTATCACAATAATAGAAAATGGATATGAGATATTCTTCTTTATCCCTGAACCTAAGCTACCTTTACACTCAATAATCTGTCCTGGGAACTGAAAGTCAGCTGTAATCCTGGTAGACACATTAATTTTTTTCTTGGGATGATTTTTTTTCAGGAAGCTAATGTAAGAGACACAGCTACAATATTCCAGTATCTAATTCTATTCTTCCACCTGTATGGGAAGAATGTAATTCCCCTCACACTAGAAGTAAAGCATGGCTTATTTTGGGCAGGTGATACAGGAGATGGTCAGTGCTAACGTCTCCAGTCTTCTCTTTTCCTGTTACCATGATTCAAGAGCTCCCTGTGTCTATGGATGGGCCATACATTCAAGGTATCCTAGAATGCTAGGATTTCACAGGGAGGGGAATGCATTTCCCAGGCTTCCAGTACACTTTACATAAAAAAGAGTTAAACGTTTTTTCTGAAAGCTACTGTCTTGTGCCAGTTATTTGCTATGACAGCATAACCTTTCATTTTTCTTTTTTTTTTTCCCTCTCATTTAAGGAATACGAATTTCATGCATTTCACATATACAAATTTGGGAACATGGTGACTCATCCCTCCCTCCCTACCTCCCACCCACATTCCCACCCTTCTTCTTCTTCCCTTTCCCATTCCCATTCTTATTTTTTACAAAGATCTATTTTCAGTTAGCTTTATACTCATAAGATTAACCCTACACTAAGTAGACAGTTCTCCAAATAGTACAAAGAAAATAGAAAAAAAAAAAAAACAAACAGAAACAAACAAAAAAATTGTGGGGCTGGCACTGTGGCATAGTGGGTAAAGCCACTGCCTATAGTGAGGACATCCGATATGGGTGCTGGTTTGAGTCCCAGCTGCTCCACTTCTGATCCAGCTCTCTGCTATGGCCTGGGAAAGCAGCAGAAGATAGCCCAAGTCTTTGGGGCCCTGCACTCATGTGGGAGACATGGAAAAAGCTCCTGGCTCCTGGCTTCAAATCGGCCCAGCTCTGGCCATTGTGGCCACTTGGGGAGTGAACCAGCAGATGGAAGACCTCTCTCTCTCGCTCGCTCTCTCTCTCTCTCTCTCTGCCTCTGCCTCTCTGTAACTCTGCCTTTCAAATAAATAAACAAATAAATAAATCAATGATCTTTTTTTAAAAAAATAAAACATTGTTCCTCAACAGTCAAGACAATGGCTATTCAAAATCATTGCATAATACAATGTCAGTTTCACTCACACATATTACCTTTTAGTTACTGTATTAGTTACCATAGACAGAAAGAACATGTGATAGTTGTCTTTTTGTGAGTGGCTTATTTCATTAAGTATAATGGTTTCCAATTGTATCCATTTTGTTGCAAATGACAGGATTTTTTTTTTTTACTGCTGTGTAGTATTCCATAGTGTATATATACCATAATTTTCTTTTCCAGTCTTCAGTGGATGAACATTTGGGTAGATTCTATATCTTAGCAATTGTAAAATTAGTTGCAATGAACATGGAGGTACAAATCACCCTTTCATATGCTTATTTGGTTTTCTTTGGGTAAATCCCCAGAAGTGGGATGCCTGGGTCAATACGGTAGGTCTATATTCAGCTTTCTGAGGTATCTCCATACTGACTTTCACAGTGGCTGCACCAGTGTACATTCCCACCAACAGTGGATCAGGACACCCTTTTCCCCACATCCTCACCAGTATTAGTTGTTTGTTGACTTCTGTATGAGAGGCATTCTAACAGAAGTGAAGTGAAACCTCACTGTGGTTTGGATTTGGATTTCCTGATGCTAGTGATCCTCAGCATTTTGTCATGTGTCTGTTGGTCATCTGGATTTCCTCTTTTGAAAAATGTCTGTTCAGGACTTTGCACATTTATTAACTGGATTGTTTGTTTTGTTGTTGCTGAGCTTCTGGAGCTCTTTACAGATTTTGAAAATTAATCTTTTATCAGTTACATAGGTTGTAAATATTTTCTCTCATTCTTTCAGTTGCCTCTTCACTTAGCTGAGTGTTTCTTTTCTAGTGAGGATGCTTCTCAGCTTGATGTAGTCCCATTTGCCAAGTTTGGCTTTGATTGGCTGAGCTTCCAGGGTCTTTTCCATAAATTCTTTCCATATACCAATGTCTTATAGGGTTTCCCTTATGTTCTCTGATAATTTGATGGTAGCAGGTTGTACATTTAGGTCTCTGATCCATTTTGAGTGGATTTTTGTGTAAGGTGTGAGGTAGGGGTCTTGTTTCATACCTCTGCATGTGGAGATCCAGTTTTGCCAGCACGATTGGTTGAAGAGACTCTCTTGGATGCAGGAATTGGTTTTTGATCCTTTGTCCAAGATAAGTTGGTTGTAGATGCAAAGATTGATTTCTGGAGTTTCTATACTGTTCCATTGGTCTACATGTCCGGATTTGTGCCAGTATCAGGCTGTTTAGATTATAACTTCCCTGAAGTATGTCTTGAGATACAGTATTGTAATGTCTCCAGCTTTGTTTTTGTTGCATAAGATTTCTTTAGCTATTCAGGGTGTTTTGTGCTTCCAATATGAATTTTAGCATCATTCTTTCTAGATCTGAGAAGAATGTTGGCATTTTGATTGGGATGGCATTTTACTTTTCGTTGTATGGACATTTTGATGATAGTGATTCTTCATTTATTTTTTTATTTTTTATTTGACAGGTATAGACCATGAAAGAGAGAGACAGAGAGAAAGGTCTTCCTTCTGTTGGTTCACTCCCCAAATGGCTGCTATCGCCGGCGCTGCACCGATCTGAAGCCAGAAACCAGGTACTTCCTCCTGGTCTCCCATGCGGGTGCAGGGGCCCAAGCCCTGGGACATCCTCCACTGCCTTCTCAGGCCACTGCAGAGAGCTAGACTGGAAGAGGAGCAACCGGGACTAGAACCCAGCACCCAAATGGGATGCCGGCACCTCAGGTGGAGGATTAACCACGTGAGCCATGGCGCCGACCCCAATGATGATAGTGATTCTTCCAATTCAAGAACATAAAAATTTTTCCACTTTGTCTTCTTTTATTCCTTTTTAAAATGTTTTTGTAATTTTCACCACAGAGATCTTTGACATCTTTGGTTAAATTCATTTCAAGGTATTTAATTTTTTTTGGAGCTATTGTGAAAAGGATTGATCTTAGAAGATTTTTCTCAGCTATGGCATTGTTTGCGTATACAAAAGCTATTGATTTTTGTGTGATGATTTCATATCCTACTTTACCAAACTCTTTTTTGAGTTCCAATAGTCTCTTGTAATCATGTCATCTGGGCCGGCGCCGTGGCTCAGTAGGCTAATCCTCCGCCTTGCGGCGCCGGCACACCGGGTTCTAGTTCCTGTCGGGGCACCAGATTCTGTCCCGGTTGCCCCCCTTCCAGGCCAGCTCCCTGCTGTGGCCAGGGAGTGCAGTGGAGGATGGCCCAAGTGCTTGGGCCCTGCACCCCATGGGAGACCAGGAGAAGCACCTGGCTCCTGCCATCGGATCTGCGTGGTGCGCTGGCCGCAGCGCGCCTACCGCGGCGGCCATTGGAGGGTAAACCAGCGTCAAAGGAAGACCTTTCTCTCTGTCTCCCTCTACTGTCCACTCTGCCTGTCAAAAATTAAAAAAAAAAAAATCATGACATCTGCAAATTGGGATAGTCTGACTTCCTCCTTTCCACGTTGTATCTTTTTGATTTCTTTTTCTTGCCTAATGGCACTGAATAAAACTTCCAGGGCTATATTAATAGTAATTGTGAGTCAGCATCCTTGTCTGATTCTGAAGTTTAGTGGGAATGCCTCCAGTTTTCCCCCATTCAGTTAAGATACTGACTGTGTGTTTGTCATAAATTGACTTGATTATGTTGAGGAATATTATTTCTATACCCAATTTGCTTATGGTTATCATTGTGAAAGAATTTTGAATTTTATCAAATACTTTCCCTGAATCTATTGAGATAATCACATGGTGTTTGGTCTTCTGCTTCTTAATGTGATGCATCACATTTATTGATTTGTGGATGTTTAACCATTCCCCTGTACATCAGGGATAAATCAAACTTTTTCCTGGTGGATGATCTTTCTGACATGTTGTTGGATTCAATTGGCTATTTTGGGGGTGGGGGGGATTTTTACAGCCCTGTTCATCAGGGAAATTGGTCTATAGTTCTCTTTTTTTTGTTGTTTCTTTTCCTGGTTTAGGAATTTAGGTAATGCTGGCTTCACAGAGGAAGTTTGGGGAGATATCCTCCCTTTCAATTGTTTTGAAAAGCTTGAGAAGAATTGAAACCAGTTTTTCTTTAAATTTCTGGTAGGATTCAGCAGTGAAGCCATCGGGACCAGTGTTTTTCTTTGTTGGGAGGGTCTTTATCACTGATTCAATTTCCATCCGGGATATTGGTCTACTAAAGTGTTCTATGTCTTTATGACTAAATTTTGGTAGGTTGTATGTGTCTAGGAATCTAACCATTTCTTTTAGTATCCAGATTTGGTAGCATACAGCTTTTTGTAGTAATTCCTGATACTTCTTTTTATTTCTGTGGTATTTGTTACATTTCTTTTTTCATCTCTGATTTTATTGATTTGGGTCTTCCAATGGTTTTTTTTTTTGGGGGGGGTGGCAATGATGTGTCAATTTTGTTTACTTTTTCAAAAATCTAGCACGTCATTACTCTTCTGTATTTGTTTTTGCTTCAATTTTGTTTATTTTTTCTCTAATTTCAATTATTTCTTTCCTCCTACTAATTTGGGGTTTGGTTTGTCATTTTTTTTTCTTTTTGTCCTTGATGTGCACTGATAGCTCATTTATTTGATGACTTTCTAGCTTTTTGATGTAGGCACCAATTGTAAAAATTTCCCTCTTAACACTGGTTTTGCTGTATCCCATAAGTTTCGATATAGTGTTTTGCTGTCTTCATTCATTTCCAATGATTTTTATGTCTATTTTGATTTCTTCTATGACCCACTGTTCTTTCAGGAGCATGTTGTTCAGTCTCCAAGTCTGCATATGTACTAGATATTCTTGAGTTATTGATTTCTGGCTTCAATACATTGTTATTAGAGATGCATTGTATGATATTTATTTTTTTGAATTTGCTGAGACTTGCTTTATGGCCAAGCATATCTTCTATCCTAGAGAAAGTTCCAAGCACTGATGAGAATAATATGTATTCTGTAACTGTGGGGTGAAACGTTCTAGAGATATTGATTAGGCTCATTTGGTCTATAGTTTTGATTAGCTCTGTTATTTCTTTGTTGATTTTCTGTCTGGTTGATCTATCCATTGATGAAAGTAGGGTATTGAAGTTCCCCATTACTACTGTATTAGAGTCTATGTCTCCCTTTAGATCCGTTAACAGTTCTTTTAAATATCCAGGTGCCCTGTAATTGTGTTCCTATACATTTATTATAGTCCCATCTTCCTGTTGAATTGATCCACTAATCACTAAATAACATCCTCTGTCTGTTTTAACAGTTTGTATGTTAAAATCTATTTTATCTTATTAGGATGGCTACACCTGACAATTTTTTTCGTTTTTGCTTTCCATTAGCATGTAAAATCTTTCTCCAGCCTTTTACTTTTAGTCTATGTGTATTTTTGTTGGTGAGATGTGTTTCTTGTGGGCAGTAAATGGATGGATCTTGTTTTCTAATGCATTTGGCCAGAATGTTACTGGGGAGTTGAGGCGATTTACATTCAAGGTTACTATTGATAGGTAATGACTTGACCCTGCCATTTTTCCATGAATATTCCTATTGTTTACTTTGGATTTCTTTTGTATTTTTACTGGGGGGTTTTCTGTCTTCACATTCTTTCATGATGATGGCTTTCTTTCTGTGTTTCTGTGTGTAGCACATCGTTTAGCATCTTTTATAAGGCTAGATGAGTGGTGAAGAATTCTTTCAATGTCTGTTACAGAAAGTATTTATTTTACCTTCATTCATAAATGAGAGCTTTGCAGGGTGCAGTATTTTTTTTTTTTCCTCTTAAGACTTGGAAAAGATCTTGCTATTCTCTACTAGACTGTAGGGTTTCTGATAAGTCAGTTGTGAGTCTTATTGGAGATCCTCTGATAGCAACCTGGAATTTCTCTTGTGCATATTTTAGAATCTCTTCTTTATGTTTTACTATGGAAAGCTTGACTACAATGTGTCATGGTGATGATCTTTTCTGGTCATGTCTATAAAGAGTTCTATGTGCTTCCTGTACTTGGATGTCTCTTTTTTTCTTGAAACTAAGGAAGCATTCTGTAATTATTTCACTAAATAGGCCTTCTACTCTATTCTCTCTTTTCACACTTTCAGGAACTCCTAAGACCCATATGTTGCATTGTTTGATAATTCCATAAATCTCCAACATTTTTTTTAAGTTTTCTTTTTTATTATTATTTTTTGTGACAGGCAAAGTTAGACAGTGAGAGAGAGAGACAGAGAGAAAGGTCTTCCTTCCATTGGTTCACCCCCTAAATGGCTGCTACAGCTGGCGCGCTGTGCCAATCCGAAGCCAGGAGCCAGGTGCTTCCTCCTGGACTCCAATGCGAATGCAGGAATGCAGGGCCCAAGCACTTGGGCCATCCTCCACTGCCTTCCTGGGCCACAGCAGAGAACTGGACTGGAAGAGGAGCAACCAGGACAGAACCAGCACCCCAACTGGGACTGGAACACAGAGTATCGGCACCTCAGGTGGAGGATTAGCCTAGTGAGCCATGGCACTGGCCTGTTTTTAAGTTTTCTAATTTCCTGTTTTTGTTTTTGTTTTTCAGTCTGACTGAATGATTGCCTAAGATTTGCCTTCTAGCTTGGATATTCTTTCTTTTGCTTCACCAATTCTATTGTTAAGGTTTTCTATCATTTTTTATTTGATCTACTGAATTCTTCATATCTAATATTTCATTTTGATTTCTGTTTAAAAATCTCAATTTCATGGGAAAAACTTTCATTCATATCATGTGTTTTTTTTCTTCAGTTCATGGATGTGCTTCCGGTCGCTTTTGAGTAATCTTATGATTAATTTTTTTAATTCGATTTCCAGCATTTCATCAAACTCTTCATTTTCACATTCCAATATTGTAAAGTTGTTGTGTTCCTTTTTTAGGGGGTAGGGGTCATGGTGTCTCCCTTATTCTTATTTCCTGAATTTCTGCATTTATTTTTAGGCATTTGTGGAGTTAATTTTTGTTTTGTTTTTCCTCTGTTATCTTTTATTTTTGAGCTATTCCACTGTGGCTTAGTGGGTGTTTGTACTTTTAGTGAATACCAAGATGTGTGTTATAGATCTGGCCAGGGAGCTCTGGTCAGTGCTTAAGTGCAGATCAAGTATCTAGGGTAACACTCAAGCTGGGCATCATCACTCTCCTCTGGTTAACAGGGGGGAGAAGAATGGTCACCTCTGGTGGTGTGATCACCTTCTTACCTCCTCTCCCTCAAGCTCAGCAATGCCTGGTGTTAGCACCCAGTGTGTTCAACACTAATCCTCACAACCATATGTACTGCACAAATGATCTGCGCTGTTCTCACTGTGATCACGGTTCCCACTGCAATGAGCTGCTCTCGGCAACCAAGGAGCTCCAACAGTATGCAGCAGCACCGAGTGATTGCCCAGAAACCCAGCTACATCCTGCCTCCTCTCATGCAGTTACAGTATTTTCAGTCTCAGTACCCAGGGCTCCCATGGCCAAGGAGTGCAAGGAGGGTGGAGTGTACCCTCTCCACCCTGCTAGCCTGTCCAGTTCACAAAGATACTGAAGGGTTCCCAGAGCTGCAGCTAGACTCAAAGGCAGTGGGATTTGCAGATATTTCTCCTCTGATAAAATTCCTGGTCATACTTGTGCACAATATCTGCAGGCCACAGTCCCACTGGCTTCACAATTGTGCTGGGCACATACATGAGTGCTCATGGGCATCACTTCCCTTCCATCAGAATGGCCCAGATCCCTGAGGGGAACATTGTGACTGCTCATCCAGAATGGGAAAAAAAAATGCAGTCCACTAAGCTCTCCCTCCAGCTGTACCAACAGCAGCACAGACCCATGCAGTCTGACCTCACCTTGCTCATCAGAGTGGGTGGTGTTTCTGGATCCAAGCTGCTGGGTCCTTTGTTGTGTTCTTGGTCATTGCTGCTTGTCTAGCACAACCTTTATTAACCTGACTTTACCAGCTTTATTAGCTTTTATAAAGATGCATTTTAAAATCCAGGCTTCTCCTATCCTTTTTCTTCTCTTGTTGCTTCTCTAGCCTATATTTTGTTCTTCTGCACCTTTGTCTAATTCCCTTTGCTTTTTTTTTTTTTCTTCTCACATTCCCACTGTTAATAGGTCTGTACAGTAGTAGTGAAGGTAAGATGGAATGAATAAAATTGTAAAAAAACAATACAAAAAGAATAAAAAAGAAGTCCAAGTGCAGACAGACGAGGGCATAAAAGCAAAGAACTTCCTTTATCTCAAATCTCTCTTTTTCAAAGTTATCTAGAATTCCAGTGATGTTTAAGTAGGATAATACCTTCCTATTTTACATGGAACAGTCACTTTCTCAGAAAGAATTTTACCTTCACCATACTAAAACCATTATTGCCTGAAAAAAATAAATAAAATAAAAAATGTGAGAAATGCCCCATTCCTTAGCCTTCTACTGATTTGAGTTCTTGCTCTCTCTGATCTCTGGGCATATCAATTCCTAATTTTTATACTAGGCTGTAATCTTATTTATCTGTACGGGTAAATGCTGGTATTACAGAATAAGGTATTCATTAAAAAAACTTATTTCCTCTCTCTTAGTTATCAAATAATTTTGAAAAGTGGAAGAATCTTAACTTTTAGACTGTTTAAAGTATATTTTTATAAATTGTCTCATCCTTTGAGGAACACATGAATGGATGAGTAGACTGAAAAAAAAAACATAGAAATTGACAGAAATTTAAAAAGTACTTATTTGGGGTCAGTATTGTGGCATTATATGCTAAGCCTCTGCCTGTGGCTCCAGCAACCCATATGGGTACTGGTTTCTGTCTGGTTGCTTTACTTCTGATGCAGCTTCCTACTAATGTGCCTAGGAAAGCAACAGACTATGGCTCAAGTGCTAGGGACCCTGCAACCATACCGGAGGCCCAGAAGAAGCTTCAGGCTCCTGGCTTCAGATGGGCCCAGCTCTAGCTTTTGCAGCCATTTGAGGGAATGAACCAGGAAATGGAAGACCTTTCTCTCTGTCTCTCCCTCTTTCTGGCTGTAATTTTACCTCTCAGATAAATAAATAAAATATTTTTAAATGTAATTATTTATTCCTATAATTTCAAGCAACAGGAGGTAGCATGATGAATAGAAAGAAAGTGGAACTGACAAACGCCCTAAGATTTGACACTGAAATTATGATCCCATAGAGCTAATATATTAAACAATTCTTCAACTTTTCTGAGATTATTCCTCACTGGTTAAGTGTGAGACACATCTAAAAGACACTGAAAAAAAGTATGTATAAATACATGGCATGCAAAGTAGCTCACAACACTCTATACTGCCTGCTAAATCATGAATATGAATTTGATTCATAGCGCTCATAATAATTCTGACTTCTGGTTAGTAGGTAATGTAGTCATGGAATTTCTTCATTCTTGAAAACCAATTTAGTCATACTTATGGGGCAGCTATTGACTTCTCTCATTAAGGAAAGTTAGACTTTGCTATAAATTTTAAAATATCAAGTTCTCATAGGAGAGATCTTCCCCATGAAACTAACTCTAAAAATATGGTATATTAATAAACAATTAACACTACTCAACAAATTAATTTTCTATCTTTACAATTTATTGAACCCAACATATTAATTAATAGGAATATTTGATTATTTGAAAAGTAAAAATGGCATTTAAAATCAAAATATCATAACTTAGATTCATTTTTACTATACAGAATAATATAGATGGAAAAAGACTAGTATGAAAATTTAAATTGAAATATGGAAAGAATGGCTCCACACTAAATTCTGAGAAACTTTTTTAACATTTATTTATTTATTTTGTCTCTAAAAGCTTATTGTAAAGAATCAAGTATATATAACACTCTTTATAACAGTATAAAATATTAAAGAATACACACATATAATGATGCAAAATGTTTTTCTCAAATAAGGTTTGGTTAAACCATGGTGCCTCCAGTCAATGACGCCTTATGAAGCTAAGTAAAAGCTTATATATTGGCATTGACACGTGCCCATGTTACATAACGAAAAAAGTAGGTGACAAAACAGTATGTATGGTAGAGTTCAGGTTTTTTATTACTATGCTTTTTATTGTGTGTGGGAGGGCAGCTATTCTCACTGATACTGCTTGGATATTCTTCTACTGTTAGTGTCAACTTTCTGTCCTAACTAGTCTCTGGGGCAGGCAGCATCTACAGTTGGCCTTAGGCACTTCTGAGGGCAGCAGGGCAGGTGTATACCCATATTCTCAAACCACGCTGGACTCCCAGTGGTGATTGCAATGAATCATGTGATTTCTACATAGGATATTCATATAGCTTTCTTGAATAACTTTCATTCTTTGCTAGAGATGGTTGCATGGAGGGCAGCTGTGTCTTTTTGGATCCCTAGCCCTCATTATGCATATGGTTTCACCATTTATTTTTTACTCTGTTAATATATTAAATACTCAGCAGTAGGCTAGCTGATGGAGTCTGATGCAAAGAGATTGCTACACAATATTTTTTTTGAGTAAATAAACAAGAAATTTCTTAGACATTTGTTTAGAATAAAGGGGGAAGGATAGAAAGGGAAATTATTTTATGTGCAAAAACAAAAATTTAATCTAGAAAATAGTAATAAGAAATTTTCAGTACAGTGACACCCATGATGGTTCACAAATGAAACATTAGAAAATTTGTCAGTTGCTCATGGTTTTTCCACAGGTATTGCTGTAAACCTATGTCCTATATAGACTATGTCTGGACTGAGAGACATTTGGCCATCTCCACGCTTGTTCAGAGGAGATGGTCAAATGCTTGACATTTTATTTGCACATTAAGTTTTAGTCTCTCTGAAAGATGATACTCTTTTCATTCTCTGGCTTAGTCAAGAATTCACCTAAATTATGTTTTAAATCAACTCTTCTACTTATATCACAACTTGCTTTTACTATCCAGTACAGACATACATTCCCTATGTTTCATGACATTCTTTACAGAATTCCCATTTCTTCTGTGGCAGAGTAATGATATTTTGCATTACCATCCATGGTGGAGAAAGAAAACAGCTGCATATGCCCTTTGCATACTTACTTGGAGATCATTACATATTAAATTGCCTTTTAGGCTTTGGTTCTTCAGGCCAATAACATCACTTCTTTTTCTCAGAGGTCTGATTTCCCAAGCTTAAGCATCCTTGTGGTAGTCCTCTGAATTGTCCAAGTTTTCCACAATCCTACTTTAGATGAAGTTCCAGAACGGCTCATTGGGGCCTAATGGAAGTTTGGAGGTCTCAATGATACTTTTTTCTAAGCTAATTAAGTGCTGAAGCAGCACTCTCATAGAAAAATTAATACTATTTAATTTCAAATGAATTTTTATGGAGCAATATGGAGCTCTTGGCTGCACTCAAATGTTGGTTCCCAAAGTATCTACTGAGTATCTACTCAATAACACAGATAAACTGGAAATTTGTCTACAGAAGGATGAATATGACACTTTGGAATGGCAAACGCATACTGACCGCATATCCAGGAAAAGCCTGAATGATGGAAAGCAAAGAGAGGTCTAAAAATAATTACCAATTTCTCTCTAATACCAACTTCAAAGTATGCATGATAATTCATCCATGAGGACTTCCCTAATCCTACAGTCTCTCCTTAGATTCTCAAAGTGAATTCTACGCTCTGCCATTGTATTTATAACAATGCTTTAGATTTTAGTTTGAGTATTGACTTCCTCCTTCTCTCCACTGTACTTCACACTGCCATGACACTGAAATGATGAAAGAAGGTCAGAATGTATTACAATTCTCCTTGAATACATGAACTTTGGCACTTGCCTATCTTTCCACATTTCTTTTCAGGTTTTCTTGATTACAGAGCTCAGGAACCACTTCTAAAGGGCTTTCCTTGATGCCCCAATACTCATTTCAAAGGCAGAATTAGTTTCTCCGTTAGTTGCGTTCCAATAATAACTTATGCCTATTTATATCATATCAATTGTTATGCTTTAACCTAATTACTTGTGCATCCCTGTTTTCAACACTGCAATCTCCCAGGACAACTTAGCATCTTATAATTCTGCTTAAATATATTATCTAGGGAATAAATATTCATGACATTGAATTTTTTAGTAGTTCATCTCTATTACTAAACTGTAAGCCTCTTGAGGATAGAATATTAAAAAAAGTTTTCTTCTAGTATCCTATAAATACCTATTGAATGAATGGATAACCGACAAGACAATGACATAACACTGATCCATGATACTAGTTAAGCCAACAGAGCCACAGATGTATTTAAGCTTACCGGTCCATGGCATGTAAGGAGGCCATCTTCCATCTTCTCACATTGGGGGTCACACTCCACACAGATGGAGCCATTCTCAAACTCCCGAAATTCGCTGTGAAAACATCAGCTGCATGAGGAGGTGTAAGCAAATAAGCTGTCATCTTAATAAATGAAGTAACATCTGTTAACAGTCCTATTGGCAGGGTAAATTCTAGAGTTTGTTTCTTGATGAGCCAGGAGCATCAGAACCATTTCCCAGTACATTAAGGAATAAGTTTTCCATTAGGAGAAAAGATAAAGTGAAGCCAGATGGCTCCTCTTGCCCTCCATTGTATTCACCGATAGACTCATTCTGGAAACTTCTCTCCTGTGAGAGAGATTCTCACAGTCTAAAAATAAGAAAGTGTAACTCTTCTGATGACACAGCAAAACTGTTTTTACCTTTATGCATAAAGCTGTGCCTGTTTGTCTCTATATAAAATGTTATTCCTGGCTGAAGCTTTAATTTGTGAACTCTGAAGGAACTATTGTAGTTTTCTTGTTGCTAAGTTACATGAATGTTCCCCATCCTTGTCCTTCAAATCCCAAGACTCTTCAATTTATTTTTGGTGAAACTTCAAAAAACACTTTGATTTCTTTTCTTCTTTTAAAAAAACTGCCTTGGAGAATTAGAAAAAAAGTCTTTTTATAGTAGATTTTATTTTCTTAGATTATTGATCTAATATCATAACATCTTTCTTTAGCCTACATTCTTTTTGAAGTAATTCTATATGGTATAAGATTTTTAAAAAGTTTAATGGTAATATCCTAAAACTTTCTAATTGAAATCTACTGGAATTATGGTCATCTTTTCCCATACTCCTATATTTCTGTGGCTATTTGTATATTGTACGTTATGACTACATACATTTTCCAAGTAATGCCTATAACCAGTTTTCATTTGCATAATTGGATGTCAGTTAGGAACAAGATGTTTAAACAAGCCCATTCCTACTAATATACAAGAATAGGGTATTGTGTAAAGATTGTTTAAAATGTCATCTATGACTCATTAACAAAATTTCACTGTTTGTAACTACATTATTTTGTGCATTTATATATTGAGTTATCATTACAAACTAATATCATTATTATAAATATTACAACAATGGATCAATTAAGTGATAAGTTCAAATATATTTTCTCCTCACATGAAGTATTCATGTTTTCCTCATTTGAATACTTTACTCTTTTTTTTTTTTGGACAGATAGAGTTAGACAGTGAGAGAGACAGAGAGAAAGGTCTTCCTTCCGTTGGTTCACCCCCCAAATGGCTGCTACAGCCGGAGCTATGCCAATCCGAAGCCAGGAGCCAGGTGCTTCTTCCTGGTCTCCCATGCGGGTGCAGGGCCAAAACACTTGGGCCATCCTCCACTGCACTCCCAGGCCACAGCAGAGAGCTGGACTAGAAGAGAAGCAACTGGGACTAGAACCCGGTGCCCATATGGGATGCCAGCACCATAGGCGAAGGATTAACCAAGTGAGCTACGGCGCCAGCCCTACTTTAGTCTTAATAAGCCACTGAATTCCAAAGGGTTGAGCTATGTTTTTTGTTGGTTGGATTAAGAGGTTAAAAAGTAAAACTATATATATTCCAAGGCAGAATAACTTTTTTTAAGGAAGAACACAAATAGTTTAATTATGTACATAATGCATAGTTAGTTGCATTTTAAGTGTTGCAATTTTAAGTTGCATATAGTTTGTTTCAATTCAGACTTTGTGAATTTTCTTAAGCTTAAAATCTCAGTTACCGGGCCAATGTTGTGCCATATCATGTCAAGCCGCCTCCCTCTATGCCAGCGTTCCATATGAGTACTCGTTTGAGTCCCAAACATTCCACTTCTGATCTAGCTCCATGCTAATGGCCCGGGGAAAGCAGAGGGAGATGGACCACATAAGCAGAGGGAGATGGACCACATGGCACTCACATGGGAGACCTGAATGCAGCTCTCGACTCCTGTCTTCTGCATGGCTCAGAGCTGGCCATTCAGGCTATCTGTGGAGTGAACCAGTAGATGGAAGCTCTCGCCCTCTTTCTCTCTCTCCCTCTCCTCCCACCAACTCTGCCTTTCTTTTTTACAAAATCTCAGTTACGTAGAACAGGTTTTCTTTTGGATGATTCATACAAAATGACTGAGTATGGTGGACAGGGATGGTTAAATTCCAAATGAAATTAAAAACATGGTTTGTATAGTGAAATCATATGACATTGAGAGCAAACCCCGAGATCTTCAGCTAATTACTGGCTTTAGATAATAGTTTCTTTGGTGATTAAAGGGTTATGGTACTAAATGAAGATCATAAATTTTATACTGCTAGAACCGGGATAATGCTTCTCTTACTCTTCTGCAAAAGCCACTTTTCTACTTCTAAAGTTGAGTATAAAATGTATGTTGTTATGATTTGATAATAGTTTGGATGTCCCCTGAAAGGTTAATGGGTAATAGATTAAAGGCAGAAACTTGATGTAATTATGGCATCTCAGTGGCAGGCCCAGAGGGGTCATGGGGACTGAATCCAGAAGGAGGTTTCTTGAGTGTTAGTTACTTAAGGGTAGTTCAGTCTAGTCTCTGCTTCCTGGTTCAACATCGCTCTGCATGAGTACTCCCACATCAGTTGGACACCTGAACCAATGTGGCCACCTGAATTGAACTGTGAACCTCCAGAACTATAAACTACAACTTTTTCTTTGTAAGATAGTTCCTTTTAGGTGTTTTTTTTTTTTTTTTTTTTTTTTTTTTTTTTTTTCTGACAGGCAGAGTTAGACAGTGAGAGAGAGACAGAGAGAAAGGTCTTCCTTCCGTTGGTTCACCCCGCAAATGACCGCCATGGTCGGCACACCGCGCTGATCCAAATCCAGGAGCCAGGTGCTTCTCCTGGTCTCCCATGCGGGTGCAGAGCCCAAGGACCTGGGCCATCCTCCACTGCACTCCCGGGCCAGAGCAGAGAGCTGGCCTGGAAGAGGGGCAACCAGGACAGAATCCGGTGCCCCGGCCAGGACTAGAACCTGGTGTGCCGGTGCCGCAGGCGGAGGATTAGCCTAGTGAGCCGGGGCGCTGGCTTCCTTTTAGGTATTCTAATTAAAGTACCAACAAGCTGACTAATACATAAAATTGGAGAGTTTTGGGGGTCATTTTTTGGATTACGCCAGAAGATGTGGAAGAGCCTTTAGAATTTATTTTCAGGAAAAGGTTAGAAGAGTTTGAAGGATCAGGCTAGAGAAAGATTTCAATGCTGCAAGCAGAGTATTTCAGGCAATTCTGAAGTCTTATCAGAGTGCTGGTGGAAATGTAGACTGGAAGGGCCATGCTGACGGAGTCTCAGATGAGAATGAAAATTCTGTTGGGAATTAGACTACAGGGAATGCTTGTTACGTGGTGACAAAGAACCTGGGTTTTTTGTGTCCATGTCCTGAGACCTTTTGGGAAGCTGACTTTAGAAACAGTGGAGCAGTTTGGTGGAGATTTCAAGGCAGGGAGGTTTTCAGGCTGTAGCACGGGTGCTATTGGCTGTGTCACAGTGAAAATCGGGAACAAAGTGGAGAAGAGTTGAAAAATCAGGAACATTCTCATTCTAGCATTGAAGCAAGAAAGAACAAGCGTGTTTGGGAAAGGAAAGTGAGATGGCGAAAATGTCTACCAATAAGATTAATGCAAAGAAATGCAAGCCATGTACTAATGGGTACATGGGAAATAGACCCCTAATGGGAGAAAGACATTTTAGAGATCTTCAGGCAGTCCATTCCATCACAGTCCCATCAGAGATCTAAGAGTAAAAATTTGTTTAAAGATTTCCAAGGAAAAATCCTTTCAGAAAGTAGCCCCTAAGAAAACTGCTCACCCGGGATTAGCTCCAGATTTGGGTTTGCCAGTCTAGGCAGGGCTCCTGCTGCAGCAGACCTTGGCGCTGTCCAAGTAATGCTGATTTTGAAGACACGTAGAATACAAGAGGTATGGGCTCATACCTTGAGGCAGCACCACTGAGATTTCAAAGGAAAGCTTGCAGGACCAGAAAGAGTTGTGCAACAGGGTTGGGGCCTCTGCATGGAACAATGCCCAATGGAGTTTTGAGAATGGAGCTGCAGAGGAGACCTCAGAAAAGTATAAGCGTCAGCAATGTGAAGTACCCACTGAGGAAAACTATGAGCAGTGTGCAAGAAAAGACTGAGAATATCACCATCATCACTCCGTACCTCATAAGAGTAGTCATGTGGGCAAAGATCAACAAGCCATGGAGACACGGAGGCCTCCACCTATACTATAAATGATGTTCCAGACAACCTAGGAGCCTAGAGATTGGTCACAGGAGTAGAATCATTGCAAAGAGTCTTCACTAGGGCAATGTTAAGTGGAAGGGTGAGGGTGGAGCTGCTTCATAGCCCTACCAGGGCAATTTCTAGTGGATCTGCAAGGATGAGATAAAACCTATGAGAACTGCAGCATGAGTTGTAACTCACAAAGCCACAGTGGTGAGGCTGCCCAAGCCATTGGGAGCCCAGTCCCCAACAAGTGTTCCTAAGGAATCCCCAGACATAGAACATTAGTATTTAATGTTTGCCCTGTTGACTTTCTGTCTTGATTTGGCCCAATTAAACCTTGCTATTTCCATGCGTTCCTTTTTTTGAAAGGGAAATTAATGACCTGTGCATGTCCTTGCGTCTTGGAGGCAGGTAACTTTGGTTTGGACTGTGCAGGTTCACAGCTAAGGGAGTTTGCCCTCAGGCTAAGACAAGACTGTGGCTCTTGGAATTTTGGATAATTGTTGGACTGAGTTCAGAGCTTCAGACTTTTTTTTTTTTTTAAAAGGAAAAGTGAAGAGATGGGGATGGTATCTTCTGATTCATTTTCCAAGTGCCCAGAACAGTCAGGGCTAGGCCAACCCAAAGCCAGGAACTAGAAACTCCATCATGGTTACCTCTATAGGTGGAGGGGTCCAAGTACCTGAGAATCATCTACTGTCTCCAAGGCACATTAAGAAGCTGAATAGAAAGCACAGAGTAGCCAGGACTAAAATCAGGCACTCTAATATGGTTGTAGGTATCCCTAATGGTAGCTAAATCACTGGGCCACAATGTTTATCCTTACTTTAGGACTTTTTGGATATAATAAGTATATATTGGTCTGAGCATGCATGAGGTTTTGGGATTTAGGACATATGGTATGGTTTAAATAGGATTTGGTTCCCCCAAATCATGCACATCTTTAATCCCCAATGTCTTATATTAATGGTTAATACATTATAAACACTTGATCTAATTATGGAATCTGGAAGGTAGGCCCACTGAAAGGTTTTTGGGTCATTGAAAGTGTGCTCTTAGAAAGTAGGTCTTGTGAAAAGGCTGGTTATACAAGCAGAGAATGCTTCCAGTCTCTACTACTTCCTGGTTCACCATGTGATCCACCCTCTGCAGGCATTTCATCCTTATCAGATGCCAGACTAGTGAGAGTACCCAATCTTGGACTGGGAACCTCCAAAACTGTAAGCTCAAATAAACCTTCCTTTCTTAGAAGCTCCTCTCACATATTTACTTAAAGTGACCAATGCTCACTAATACAGTTCTGGTTGCTTGTGTATGAAAAGTCATGAAGAAAACCTATTGCCTTTTCTTCCACATATTTTCAATACTATGGCTTTTGCCTTTCTTTTCTGATCTCAGAGAAGATCCATTTTGTAGTCTGTAACTTATTATTTCCATTTTTAATCATTGTCTCCTTCATTGCTCTATTCTTCCCTGTCCACTCATGTCTCTAACATGACTTTTCCAGACTTCCTGTTTTACTGAGATCTAACCCAACAAATTCATCCATTGAGTGTGAGTATTGCCTACTGGCTTTTGTTCATCTGTTCTACGGTAATATTTTTCTATACGTGCCTTATCTTAACCAATCCTGTGATTAATACTAGGTGATTTCACATCTAGCCTTTCCTAAATTTAAATTCAAGAACCAACACTTAAGATTATAGGCTTTAAATACCTCAACTTCTCTAAGCTTCAGTTTTCTAAATAGTCTCTGTAAAAGGGAAAATAGTTTTCACTTAGAGTTTGCAATTATTAAATGCAAAAATGCCTGTGAAGATCTTAGAGTAGTACTCTCTTTGATGTTTTCTGTTGGTCTTAAAAGTTTCAGAAGAGTTGCCAGATAAGAAAAGTTTTAAGGCTCCATTGAAAATTACCTTTCTCTTTCATTTTGATTGCTTGTGTATTGTAGTTAAGAGTTGCTGAAATACAGTGACTTCTATGACCTGGATTTGAATGCTAATCAGCCAGCAATTGCCTGATTTTCTCCTTTTTCAAAGATTTTGTTTCTCTACTAATAGTCAAACTTATTTATATAAACAAGCTCCCTGATTTTGGTACATGTGTATGTATACTGATTACTTTCAGTAGCTTTAAAGATAACTATTCTACTTAGCCATTTAATCAGCTCAGTTTAATAGACCAAAAAAAAAAAAAAAAGAAAAGAAAATAATGATCACAATATTCATGGTAGGAACTCTAACAAGAGCTTACTATGCATTTTCTCATAGGATAATCACAACTATCCTTTAAAGTTGACACCACTGTCATTCCCATTTTTCATATAAAAAACTGAGTTTAGAATTACTGAGGTTTTTGTCTGAGGTTTGACAACTCTAGTAATAAGTGATAAGTTAAGATTTGAATTCATTTTCCCTTAAATGTTGCCTTTATCACCAGGCAATAGAAACATGCCAGTACCACACAATCTCAGGTGAGGAACCCAACAGTGGATACACAAGACTTTTACATGATACTTTCAATTATTATTTTTCAAATTATCTATGTTTTGATTTTTCTAGGACTCCCTTAGTATTGCATTGAGAAACATATTTGATATAATGGTGTAAATACGGGAAATGTTAAACTTAATGTTAAAACAGTCAGGTAACTTCTCTTTGCTTAGGAAACTAACATTTTTCCTACAGTATGCTTCCTCTGTTTCACAGAGATGGAGATAGAAAAAGATAAATATAACCACATATTTATGAATTTGATAATTCTAAGAAGTTCAAAGCTAGCCTGCCAAAGAAAAACAATTTTATTCTGAAAGGGAACAGAATGGAAGTCAGCCTCCCTGAGCTCTAGTTTTGACTTGATTCTCCTCTTCTGTTGTGAATTTAGCCAGCATTTACTTAGAATTCCCACTATTAATGGCAACAGTTCTCATTGATGCTGCTAGACAAAGTAGTTTCTAGAATCCATTCTCTCTTTAGAACTGCTCATATATATTCACTAAATGTTTAACGTAACATTTGTCTAATGAAATTAAAGTCTGTTAAGTTTAATGTTTACAGCATCAATTTCTACACAAACAAGCACAATTTGTTCTTAAGGATTTTATGTACAGAAAACATCCTTATAAAAATGTGAACAACCATGAATAGAATACGAGACAAACAGCACGTCATAACTTACTGTTCATTATCAAATTTGTAAGCCAATTGTACCTCACAAAATTACACATTAACATTTTTCTGAAAAATGATTACATTCATAGTTTATTTTATAGTTAAAATTTAAACTTAATCCCCTCCCCAAATTGCATGAAGGAAATTGATTTTGATCATGTGAAAAAGAGACATGTCAAATAGCCCTGGCAACTCATGACTAGAGCCTAGGGAGATTACTGACGCCATAAACAAGAGTGTCAAATTGTTAAGTCAGCAACAGGAGTCACTGTGTACTTACATCACATGTGGGATCTGTCCTTAATGTGTTGTCTAATGTGCAGTGATGCTATAACTAGTACTGAAACAGTATTTTTACACTTTGTGTTTCTGTGTGGGTACAAACTGATGAGATCTTTACTAATTATATACTGAATCGATCTTCTGTATATAAAGATGATTGGAAATAGAAAAAAAAAAACCTGGTGTTAAATTGGAAATGGCATAGAAAATTAATTAATTTTTAAAAAAATATTATGTAGGATCTCTGTCTTTAATGTGCTGTACACTCTTATTTAATGCTATAACTAGTACTCCAACAGTATTTTTTTTTTCACTTTGTGTTGCTATATGGGGGCAAACTGTTGAAATCATTACCTAATATATACTAAACTGATCTTCTGTATATAAAGAGAATTGAAAATGAATCATGATGTGATTGGAAGGGGAGAGGGAGCGGGAAAGGGGAGGGTTGTGGGTGGGAGGGAAGTTTTGGGAGGGGGAAACCATTGTTTTTTTTTTTTTTCTTTTTTTTTTTAACTTTTATTTAATGAATATAAATTTCCAGTGTACAGCTTATGGATTACAATGGCTTCCCCCTCCCATTACTTCCCTCCCACCCGCAACCCTCCCCTCTCCCGCTACCTCTCCCCTTCCATTTCCATCAAGATTCATTTTCAATTCTCTTTATATACAGAAGATCAGTTTAGTATAAAGAGTTCAACAGTTTGCACCCACATAGAAACACAAAGTGAAACATACTGTTTGAGTACTAGTTATAGCATTAAATCACAATGTACAGCACATTAAGGACAGAGATCCCACATGAGGAGCAAGTGCACAGTGGCTCCTGTTGTTGACCCAACAAATTGACACTCTAGTTTATGGTGCCAGTAACCATCCTAGGCTGTCGTCATGAGTTGCCAAGGCTATGGAAGCCTTCCAAGTTTGCCGACTCTGATCGTATTTAGACAAGGTCATAAAAGACAGAGTGAGGATAGTAACCAATGATCCTAAGAGTGGCATTTACCAGGTTTGAACCATTATACAGCATTAAGTGGGGAAGAGGACCATCAGTACACACAGGTTGGGAGTAGAGCCATTGGAGGTAGAGTAGAGGTTATGATTACAAAGGAATGAGGCCCAAGTGCGCTAGACAGGGTCTAGAACAAAGGACAGAGTCATTATTAGAGGAGCTAAGAAAGGTGCTGACTAAGCTACAATTAAGTTTTCTGATTGAGAGGCAAATAGAACCTGATAGAAGGGGCTTGATAATAATCTGGTGGGCTTTAGGCCTTGTAAATTCAGAGGCCCATTGTAACCCATAAGCTGTACTTTGGAAATTTATATTCATTAAATAAAAGTTTAATAAAAAAAAGAGACATGTCGATATTGTTTTTTTGTCATTTTGATATAAAATGCAAAATTATAATATTATCAAAGATCATAAACAGGTTTTAAAAATTGTACAATTTATGAGATTTCAGAAGAAATTAAATAAAGAAATTTGAAACTTCATTTAAAAAATGTTGAAAATCTTTCAATTGAACAATATAAGAAAACTTGACTTGGGCACAGCACTAAAAAGTGCATTATCCCACTAATGAAACACAAGTATTAAGCATAAAATGCTATGTTGTGATAAAGCGATTTTATGAGTATATGAAATGGCATGCAACAAGATAAACAGTGGATTTTATTACTGACAATGTGATACTACAATAGTATCAGGGAATTTTTAAAAACTCGGTTTAAAATATTGCTTAGGTTATACAGAAAGTGAAAGAATACTTTCAAAAACCTCCTCAACTAGAAATTAGAAAGGTAGTTATTTTAAGCAGTTGTCAAAGATACATAAATAAGAGCTTTCCTAAAACAGTAATAGATGTATGATGTATATAGAAAAAATAAAAATTTATCCAATAACTCCAGATGAAAATTAATAGGAAAGTATGAAAGAAAAAAATCCAGATCATCAGGACATATGGGAGGTAGGATTCCATAAAATAATTGCTTTCGTAAAGAAAATAGAATACATTTTTTAGTTTTCTTAAGTATACATTGCTATATTAGGAATTGTCTATTTTACTATAAACTATTAAAATGTACATAATAGCTAATATACACATATATTAGGACTTGTTATTTCAAATAAAATTATTCTTCCATAAAACAATTCTATTTGGGGCCGGCGCCGTGGCTCATTTGGCTAATCCTCCACCTGTGGCGCCGGCATCCCATATGGGTGCCAGGTTCTAGTCCCGGTTGCTCCTCTTCCAGTCCAGCTCCCTGCTGTGGCCCGGGAAGGTAGTGGAGGATGGCCCAAGTGCTTGGGCCCCTGCACCTGCATGGGAGACCAGGAGAAAGCACCTGTCTCCTGGCTTCGGATCGGCGCAGCGCCAGGTGTGGCGGCCATTTGGGGAGTGAACCTTCGGAAGGAAGACCTTTCTCTCTGTCTCTGTCTCTGACTGTCTGTAACTCTACCTGTCAAATAATGAAAACGCAAAAAAAAAAAAAAAAAAAATTCTATTTGTTGACTCCTTTATGCAATAATAACTGTTAAAAAATCTTGGCCTACACAAACATTCTGAAATTTCACCATTTTTTATACTGTTAAAATCTGAACTGATTGGCTCACAAGGTAAATATAACATTGTGAGATGCCTTACCCATCATAGAGGTTACAAGACTCAATGCAGATCCTTCCTCTGCTAAAGCGGCGGCATGACAAGCACTGGTCCGGCCCAGGTCCCCAGCAGCCATCATTTGAACACAGATGGTTGCACACCATTCCTTCAGCAGCTACCAAATACACCAGAATCAGGGGAAAAAAAAAGAGAACATTGTGTCAAAACTTTTAATCTTCCTGAGTGAAGCTATTTCTGAAGGAATTTGTTTGAAAGATATCTGTATCAAAACAACTTTGTTTACCTACCCTGTCACCGTACCCCACTCTACCTCCAACTTTTTTTCCTTATGGCAAGGTTCTAGTCATTTTGTTTGCATAGTAATGCTACATTTTTCATAAGACTAAACAAAAGTTAATTGCTAATATAAAAGTATAAGGAGAAGTGTTAGGTAATAGCTTTCCAAGGTAAGGGCCAAAGCGTATCTTTTCCAAGACAGCAGTTTGCTCCACTAACACATTACATTAGCTTCAATTCAATATGAGAGCTTCCAGTAGAAAAAGAATAAGATAAATATACGTGTGTGTGTGTGTGTGTGTGAAAAGAGTAAAAGGATGAAAAAGAAGAGGGTTGGCAACTGGTACTGTGGCATACCAGGTAAAGCTGCCACCTGCAGTGCTGGCATCCCATGTATGTGCCAGTCTATGTCCCAGCTGCCCCATCTCCAAGCTAGCTCCCTGTTAAAGGCCTGGGAAAATAAGTAGATGATCCAAATACTTTCTTGGGCCCCTGATACCATGTGGGAGAAAAGAATGGGGTTCCTGACTCCTGGGTTCAGCCTGTTCCTGACCTGGTTGTTGTGGTCATTAAAGAAGTGAACCAGTGGATGGAAAACCTTTCTTTCCTCCTGTGTTAATCTCTGTTGCCTCTGCCTTTCAAATATATATATATATATATATATACATATATATATATAAATCTTTAAAAAGAAAAAGAATATTTGGAAGTCAATAAAGGGCAGGGGAGGAGGTACAGAAATAAAGTACAACTGTTTTACAGATTTCTATTTTAGTCTGACTAAGCCTACCTGGATATGGGTCAAGTTGGTACATGGAGGAAAAAGTTTTGAAAACGTTATTCAAAAAGTTATAGTGGTTATTTAGAAAAAAATGTACAGATTAAAATAGTAAGCATGGTCTTTAGTCTTATCTCTGCTTTTTGTTGATGGGAGAAGTAACACAGAATTTGATGTTCATGTTTTAAAATTGGCACTTAAGGTTCATCATATCACCCCATGTTTATACTGCACAACATTTATATGCAAACAGGGCTCCCTGGTATATTATTATTTATATGTCTTAATACAACTGTGGTGAGAGGATACTAGATATCGAAAGAGAAGTTCTATAAAGACTTCAAATGTTATTCCAGCACCTGAAAAGTGATTTCAGGCATCTGAAACACAACTTATAAAATGTTAAGAATTATCAAGATGAAAACATCAAAGTCAGTTTTATTTCCTTGTTAGTTACCAACTGACTCACTGTGGTATGTGAGATTTTCCGGTGAGCGCATCTGTGAGTGGGGTGGGAGACCACTGGGTGTGTTAGTGTAAAATGAGCAGAGGATTCTATTTGTGATGTCTGTAAAAGTTAACTTTTCTCATGTGCTTGGGAGTGAATTGCCTGCATCTGTGATTCTGACTAGTTTTGAACAGGGAAATAGACCTCCACATTCATATTTTCTTTGTCCTTTACCCTGGGGCTGTAAGTAGGCTCCTATGTCAAAATGTGTAAAATGTTTTCTCAAGGCAGACTCAGGCCTTTCAACAAATGCCTATATAACTGAATAATCTCTCCCAGTGTTGTTTAGGAAGAGTGTGTGAAGCAGTTTTATTGAGGTATACATGACATAAAATATACTGCTCAAATGTACAACTTGATACGTTTTGGCATATGCATATAATCACAAGCCACATCCATAATCAAGATAATAAACATATCCATTACCTCCAGAAGATTCCTTAGGAACTTACATAAGCCTACTCTCCCACTCCACTCCCCTTAAACAACCATCGGTCTGTTTTCTATTACTCATTGTCTACTAGTTTGTATTCCCTAGAATTTTACATAACGCAATTGTAGAGTGTTTGCTTTTTAATGGTTTCTTTCATTCAGCATACTTTTTGGAGCTTTATCCCTGTGGCTCTGTGTACTGACTGTTCCTTCATTTTTATTACTGTACATATACCAGTGATGATATTCCACATTTTTAATCCACTCACGTATTTATAGATATGAGATTGTTTCCCATTTTTGGCTATTCTAATTAATCTAACTCGAACATCTGTGAACAAGTCATTGTATACACATACGCTTTCATATCCCTTGGGTAAACAGATAGCAGTGGAATAGCTTGATAGTATGGAAAGTATAGCATTAGCTTTATAATAAATTGTGAATGTGGTTTACAAATTTTCACAATTTTACTTTTCCAGCAGCAATGAACATAACTGGAGAGTTGCATTGCCAACACTTGATATGGTCAGTGGTTTAATTTTAGTGTTCCTCATTGGTATGTGGTGAATCCTGATTATGGCTTTGATTTGTAATTCCCTAATCATTGAAGATGTTGTGAGCATATTCTTGTGTGAATATTATTTTATATTTTAATTTTTAAATTTAAATTTTAATTAGTTTTTAACAGACTCAATGTGCTTTGTAAAAACAATTCTAAAAACACAATGATATTTCCTTCCTCTCTCACTCTCTATCTCCTCCTTCCCCCTCCAAACCATCTCTCCTTCTCCCCCTCCCTTTTTTTTTTAGGTTTTTGAGATAACATATTTTAAATTTACATTACAGTAAAAAGGCTTAATACTACACCAAATAAAAAGCTTAACAAGAAAAAGCAAAAAAGACGTAGTTGAGTGGGAATATAGACAATGGCTATAAAGAATTGGATGGAAAAATGACCATTTCACCCATATTTAGTAAATTTTAAAGTAAATACAGATCATTAAAACTATATTTTCCTTTTGTTGAATACATATGCAGAAGCATAATTTCTGGGTCATTATAGTAGTAGCATTTTAATACGTTATTCCTTTTTAAGAAAAGTAACAAACTGTCCTTTAGAATTCTTGTACCATTTTACATTCTGACCAGCAACATTTAAGTTATTCCATCTCTCTATATCTTCTCCAGAATTTTATTTTCTCATTTCTTAAAAAATAAAAACCATCCATTCTGATAGTTGTAATGATAGGTGATTAATTATAATTTTTGTAAAATAGCTAGTAACCTTGAGCATCTTTTAATGTGCCTGTTTATATTTTTTAAAGATTTATTTATTTATTTGAAAGTTAAGTTACATAGAGAGAGAAGGAGAGGCAGAGAGAGAAAGAGGTCTTCTATCCACTGGTTCACTCCCCAGATGGCTGAAATGGCCAGAGCTGCACTGACCTAAGGCCAGGAGCCAGGAGCTTCTTCCTGGTCTCCCACATGGGTGCCAAGGACTTAGGCCATCCTCTGTTGCTTTCCCAGGCCATAGCAGAGAGCTGGATCGGAAGTGGAGCAGCCGGGACTCAAACTGGTGCCCATATGGGATGCCGGAACTGCAAGCGGCAGCTTTACCCACTACACCACAGAGCCGGCTCTGTCTCTTTATATTTGTATATCTTTTTCAGAGAAATGATTCTGTCCATCTTGATTAGATTGTTACTGAGTGCTTTGATCTCTTTATGTATTTTTCTTTTGACATCTATCATTTATGTACATACATATCTACCTATGTATATCTAATATATGTGATTTTAATCTTATTTCCAATTCTATAGCTTTGACTTTCTTTCTATTGCTAGGAAATTTTTATAGCAAATATTTTTAACTTATATTAAGTCAAATTTAACAGTTTTTTTTCTCTTATGGATAATTCTTCTGTTATGAAATATGTTCCCTTTGCCAAGTCTTATATCCCAAATAATTGCACTTTTTTTTTTTCTAAAACTTCTACAGGTTTGCATTTTACATTTAAGTCCATTATCTATCTTTACAGGTTTGTACAAGGTTTAAGATTGAGATTAGTGTTCACTTTTTGATCTACGGATATCCACTTGTTCCAGGATCATTAATTCTACACTTGATCTTAGCCAAAAGGCCGATTGGCACTGGACCACTAATTCTAAATCTTCCTTTAGGAAATTTCTTTCATACTTTCGTAAGAAATAATTTGGGTTCTCTATTCTGCTTACTTTACTCATCTTTATGTTTAAAACTGTTCATCATGACACAGTCAATACTGTAGCAATGTAATAAATATTGAAATTGGGCACATTAATGCTTCATTTAATGCCTTTTATTTTGCAAACCTGTGTATCAATTTGGGCAGAATGGATAATTTCATGATTTTGAGTCTTCTAATTCATAAACATTGGAAGCTTCTATATACATCTAGATCTTTGCATTCTTTCATCCATATTTTGTAATTTCAGTGATTATAAATTTTGTTACAGTTTTCATTTCTCTGTTCATATGTTAGTTTCTAGTGTTTAGATAAAATCAAATTTTATGTTTTATCTTTTTTCCTATTATGTCTTAAATTCATTTATTTACTTTGTGTATTTTTCTACAATCACGTCATCTGCATATAGAGATGGTTTTATTTCTTAATTTTAAATCTGTATGTCGTGAATTCTTTATTTATTGTCTTATTTTGCCAACTAGCACTTACAATGAATAGTGAGAGAACAGTCTTTCCTTTTTTTCCAGTTTAGTGGGTAAGAATTTCGACTTTCATCATTAAGTATAATGTTAGCTCTAAGACTTTTTATAGATAGTTTTTATCAAGTTGAGAAAGTTCATTGTCTTCCTGTTTTTCTGAGATTGTTGAACAGAAATGTGTATCAGATTGTTCAAAGGCTTTTTTTCTGTACCAATTGATATGGCTATGTGATTTTTCTTGTTCAGATTGTTAATATACTGTATTACATTATTTGATTTTTAAATATTGTGCCGTCTTACAATCTTGAAATAAAACTATTTGGCTATGCCACATAATTTTTTTCATATATTCCTTAGTGCTATTTGCCACTACTTTGTTAAGGATTTTTGCCAGTATACATATGCTTGAGAGAGACAGTTTTCAGTTTCTGTTTTCTTTTGTTCACATGTGATTCCTAATTTCCAAAACCACCATGCAAAGTAGAAATGATCATTTATTTCACAGGCATACAGAATCGCAGTCTCCGCTGCCTTGGTCTGCCAAGGTCTGCCTGGTCTCCTGTTATCTGGGGAAGTGACACCACTTGCCCTGGTAAGGAGGACAAGGTTCCTCACCACAGCCTGGTGACTTTCAGTCTGCACTATCCATTCCATTGCTGCCATGGGTGAAGTTGCAGTCAGTTTTGTTTTTTGTGTATCTGGGGTAGGGAAGTGATTTTCACATGTTTTTATCTTGCTGGTCTGCAGCCTCCTGATCCTTGGGGTAAACAAAACAGTATTTTGTTGGGGATTTTTTGATCTGCACCTACTGGTATTTCTGAGTTGCCAGTTCATCACTTCCATATCTGATATCTGAAGTAAAAAATAAAACTCAGGGACCTTATATCTGGGTTGTTCTTTGGGTCCCAATTTCACAAAATGGACTACCTCTTCACTCCACCTTTCAGAATCTTAAATGTCATGTCCAGAGATTTTAGTCATACTTCAAATGATGAGTTGTAAAATTATGTCTCCTGAATCTTCCCAGAAGCAGAAATCCCACTATAGGTCTTCAATGCAATCTTTACAAATATACTCTTGCTTCATGTATATTTTAAGAATTTGGACTACAATATTTTTATTTCTCTACTTCTTACTTAGGAGCTATTGTCATAATTTTGCCTTTCCACATGCTATTCACCCTGCTGTACATTGTTTTTCTTTTACTTTAAGCATGGAATTATCTTTCAAAGAGGATTAAATAACAATGACAACATTCTATTTATTTATACATGTATCTACCATTTCTCATGTTCTTTTTTCTATGTATTGGTCCGTATTTCCTCTGGTATTATTTTCCTGCCTGAAAGATTTCTTTTAATTCCTCGTTGAAATCTTATTTTTATTTGAGATATAGAAAGACAGGGCACCTCCTCTCCCTACCCCACCGCCTCCTAAAACGTAGCATCCATCCACTGATTTGCTTCTCAAATACTTTCAATGGCTTAGACTGGACCAGGTTGATGCTAGGAATTGGGAAAACAATCCAGGTCTTCCACATGGGTGGCAGAAATCCACTTACTTCAGTCACCCCTCTCCCTCTTAGGGTCTGTGTGAGCAGGAAGCTGGAACCAGGTGCTGAAGCTGGGACTCATGCCCAAGTAATCTGATGTGGACATGTGGACATGTGGCATCTTAAATATGTGGCCAAGTGCCCACCTACCTTTACCATTTCTTGTCATACAATTGCCTATCTGTGCTGCTCTTTCCTCTGGTACTGCCTGTGACCTCTTGCTTCCTTAAGCTCCCTGGACTCCCAGCTCTGCCTCCTCACCTGAATGCCTTGGGTGTTTCTCTGGATTCCTCCTCACTGTATCAACAGTCTAAACTTTTTTTTTTCTCAAGACAGATAGAGAAGGTATAAGGTTCACCACACTTATTTCCTTAGTCTCAGGAGTCACATTCTTTCATCATCTATCACCATTCTATTGCACGCTGTTATTTCCTACATTTTGTTATTTTAATTGTTTCATGAAAGAGGGCAAATCTGACCCTGTTCTATTTCAGACAATGTAGAAATTATATATATATATTTTAACAATCCAAACTGGGATTACTTGCTATTTCTTGTTTATAGACAGAACGTTTTTATATAATATTTCTCTAAAATGCTTCAAAATCTCTGTTAACCATTCTCTAAACTTTACTGAAAATTATAAGTCTTCCTACTTTACTTAATTTTCTCACTTTATAGTGATTATTTAAATAAGATAAACATTTCTACTGTGAAGGAAAAGAGACAGAATATTTTCCTGTGTAGTTAACTATTCATGTTCTTATATATATTGATTATTTTATGTAATTCATGAAGTTTATCTTCATTGCTTAATTATGATTCTCTCTTAAAGACTTATTAAAGTATAACATTATCACTGTAGTTTCTTATAATATGGAGACTCCTCCCCTAAAAAGTTGAATTATCTGGGGAGTGAGCATTTAGCCTAGCACTTAAGACACCCACAACCCATGTCAAAGAATGTGGGTTTGATTGCTGGCTCCAGCTCCTGAGTCGAGCTTCTTGTTACTGAAAATCCTAGGATCCAGTAGTGATGTCACAAGTAACTGGATTCCTGCCAAACATGTTGGACACCTGAATTGTGTTTCAGTTCCCAGTTTTGGCCTTGGCCCAGCTTTGCCACTGTGGGCATTTGAACAGTAAATCAGTGGACAGGAGCCCCTGCCCACACCAATCCCATCTCTCAAATAATAGTTTTTGAAGTTCTGGTTATTTGGAAGGCAGAGTTACAGAGAGGGAGTGTGTGTGTAGGGAGAGAGAGAGAGATCTTTCATCTTCTGGGTCACTCCCTAAATGGTCACAAAGGCCAAGGCTGGCCAGATCAAAGCCAGGAGCTGGGAGCTTCATCCGGGTCTCCCAAGTGGCTGCAGATTCACAAGCACTTGGGCCTCTTTCACTGCTTTTCCATGCGCATTAGCATGGATGTGTGCTGGAAGTGGAGTAGTTGGGACACAAAATAATGCCCCTAAGGGATACTGGGAATTACAGGTGGTGGCCTTACCTGTTATGTCACAGTGCTGGCCCCTCAAATAAATTTTTAAAAGTTGAATTACTTGATGCTATACTTGGAAATAGCTATTCAAAATGAGATTATTCATTACATTAATTGTGAACCAGTCGCAAATGTTATTTCTGATTTATTCATAAAACACTGAAAGAAGTTTCACTGCATCAGTAGAAATGGAATATTATCACAGAGCTTATATCATTGATTCCTTAGATGTATAAATGACTTCCCAGTAACTTATGAAGATGTAAAGAATAAGATAGTTTAATAAAGCTAAGTAGCGGTCAGCATTGTGGCATAGAGGGTAAAGCCACCACCTGTGACGCCAACATCCCATATTGGCACCAGTTCGTGTTCTGGTTGTTCCAATTCTGATCCTGCTCCCTGCTAATGTGCCTAGGAAAGCAGTGGAGATGGTTCAAGTGCTTGGAACCCTGCCACCCATGTGGGAGACCCAGAAGAGGCTTCTGGCTCCTGGCTTCAGATCGGCCTAGCTCCAGCCATTGTGGCCATTTGGGGAGTGAACCAGTAGATGGAAGAGCTTTCTCTCACTGACTCTCCATCTCTCTATGTAATTCTGCCTTTCAAATAAATAAATAAATCTTTTAAAAAGCTAAGTAAGTATAAATGAGTAAACTTAAATTTTAAACAATAGATGAAGAATTAGAAAGTAGCAAAGATTGATGACATGAATAAAGTTATAAAACTTTTAGCTATTAAGGTTGTTTATCAAGTATTTCATGTTCTGAGTTGTGCATGTACACAATTATATAAGACAA
The DNA here is from genome assembly GCF_033115175.1 of Lepus europaeus. NCBI lineage: Eukaryota > Metazoa > Chordata > Mammalia > Lagomorpha > Leporidae > Lepus > Lepus europaeus. The sequence goes on from NC_084827.1 coordinate 155,878,963, forward strand.
ACTTTATCATCAGAGAAAATCTTGAAGAAGGAAAGGAAATATCAACAGTTACATTATCAGAACTTTTAAAGACAAGTGGAGTGTATTTAAAATTATCCACCATACAGTCATGAATCTCTGATGATTTATCTGTATCACCTTTGTATACTTCCTGAAAATACAATCCATGCTTCAAATTCTTTATCAAGTTCTGCCTAAGGCCCTCAAATACATTCTCAGTTTCCTTCTTAAAGATGTTGAAAAATCTACCTGCATTCCCTCATCACTGCCTATTTTATGAACTTCCATGAATTTTTGTTCCATTTATTTTATGAACTCACATTATTTTTTACAGGTTTTATATCCTCTTATTCCTTCTCTCTCCTCTCCTCTTCCTGGAAGGTGACAGAACATTACAGGATGTGGAAAGGTGAAATTGCTCTGATTTTTTTTCCTTTTTTTTTTTTGCTTTTTTGTTTAAGTTTTGTTGTTGCTTGGAAAGGAAGCTGTAGCTTCACCCAAGAACCTATCTTCTTTTCTACTACCTACTGCCTTGCTGCATCTTTATTCATATGTTCAATACCAGAGTAGTTTTGGGTCAGAGAAACAGTGCATACTGGAAGGAAGTAATAACAAACTAGGAACCATAATAATTACTTTCTTCTCATTCTTTCCAAACCACCAGATGATGGAACTGAAGGGCTACGGATCATTTTTTCCCAGACTGAAACCAAGGAAAGTATCTGCAGACAGCATAAAACAAAAGGCCAAGGAAGCTACTTCTTTGAAATTCTTAAGAGAACAGAAGTTTTCTATCAGCACCAAGAATTCAACAGCCCTCTGACCTCCTAGAGAGATAGACATGTGTGAGGCAGTAGATGCTCTGTTCAATGGCTTGCAGTTCAAAAGGCCATTATAAATGTTTCTAAAGAAACGTTAGCAATGTAGTTATTAGGAAACCTTTAACTCCCTGTGCTTTTTTCTGGAAACTGTAAAATAGATTTTTCTTTATCTCATCTGAATTGTACCTGTCTGCTAAAAATTTGGAGAGATAATAATGTGCTTAATATTTTGACCTTTATAGATACTGTAGTTTCATTAAAATAGAGGCATGCTTGAAATAATGGATTCTGCAATATTGCTGCATATGTGAATGTAAATGGATTAATTCTAAAATAGTGAAATGGGGTACCTTTTTACAGGCACAAAAGCAGAAAATAGATCTATTTCATTTTAGAACAAAATGATCGATGCTATTCATATTATTTGCCATACATGGAAGCATGAATTTTACTTTGAATGTATTTGGACAGGTACAATAATTGTTTAAGGATTAAAAATATTGCTTAATAATAATATAAGCTTTGTGGTCATAGGTTCAAATCTTTACTCTTTAATAAGCCATGTAGCCTTATCTGCATGTTCCTTGTTTGTAACATTAATAATATTTACCTTTAAAGACCATGATGAAGACTAGATTTCATATTAGTAGAGTACTTTATAAAAAATCCAAATGGTCTAACATACTTATAAGTAAGCATACAAAAATGTAGTCCAAAGAAAAGTGAAAACATGAAGGCATATTCATGTGTTTAAAAGCATTCACTGAGAAACTGCTTCCTTATGATGGACATTGCTAAAAGCTGAAGTTGTTAGAGAAATATGAACTAAAATACATATTCTTTTACCTCATGGAACTTAAAGACAGAGTAGATGAGGTAAGAAAGGTACATAGGAACAGTTAAGATGAAAGGAGTTGAAAGGTAATGGGAGTTGCACTCTAACCAGAAAAAGCTAAGGAGTGAATGAGATTAGCACTTTTAGAGAACAGGCGGGACAAGGGCATCATGGGAAAGCAGCACCCAGTAAGCTAGCAAAGTAAACAGGGTCCAGGTTATAAAAGGCCTCGGTGACCATTTTCAGGATTTTGCATATTGTACAAAAAGTGGTAGAAAACTATTGAAAGGTTTTATGCACAATAGTTAAAAAGCTTGTATTTACAAGTAGTCATTCCAATTGCTTTGATGGAATTGGTATGGAAACAGGAATGAACATTGGGTGGCAAGGGAACAATAGCAGTAACAGAAATAGGCACGTGAACCAGGCAGCTCAATTAGAGTTCTTTCCACAACACCGATTCTGGAAGAGAGAAAGTTTGTGGTTTTAAATTTGTATGCATATTTTTTAAGGATGCTCTTAATATATCCCTGCCAGGACCAATCAACTTTTATTACAAAGAAGAATTTATCTAAGAAGAAAATCCACAACAACAAAACAAACAACCCACTAAAGAGATGGGCCAAAGACCTCAATAGACATTTTTCGAAAGAGGAAATACAAATGGCCAACAGACACATGAAAAAATGTTCAAGATCACTAGCAATCAGAGAAATGCAAATCAAAACCACAATGAGGTTCCATCTCACCCCGGTGAGAATGGCTCACATTCAGAAATCTACCAACAACAGATGCTGGAGAGGATGTGGGGAAAAAGGGACACTAACCCACTGTTGGTGGGAATGCAAACTGGTTAAGCCACTATGGAAGTCTGTCTGGAGATTCCTCAGAAACCTGAACATAACCCTACCATACAACCCAGCCATCCCACTCCTTGGAATTTACCCAAAGGAAATTAATTTGGCTAATAAAAAAGCCATCTGCACGTTAATGTTTATTGCAGCTCAATTCACAATAGCTAAGACCTGGAACCAACCCAAATGCCCATCAACAGTAGACTGGATAAAGAAATTATGGGACATGTACTCCATAGAATACTATACAGCAGTAAGAAACAACGAAACCCAGTCATTTGCAACAAGATGGAGCAATCTGGAAAACATCATGCTGAGTGAACTAAGCCAGACCCAAAGAGAAAAATATCATTTGTTTTCCCTGATCGGTGACAACTGAGCACCAAAGGGGAAACCTGTTAAGTGAAACGGACACTATAAGCAACAATGAACTGATCAGCTCCTGTCCTGACTTTAGATGTACAATGTAATACTTTATCCATTTTAGTATTTGTTGTTATTGTTGTTGTTCTAGTACTATTGGTTGAACTCAGTAATTAACACACAATTATTCTTAGGTGTTTAAATTTTAACTGAAAAGTGATCCCTGTTAAATCTAAGAGTGGAAAAAGAGAGGGAGGAGATGAACAATTTGGAACATGCTCAATCGGTCTGGCCGCAAATGGTGGAGTTAGAAACGTGCCAGGGGATTCCAACACAATCCCATCAAGATGGCATGTACCAATGCCATCGCACTGGTCCAGGTGACCAATTTCAGCTCACAATTGATAGCTCTGACAGGTCTAAGACTCAAAGAGATCACACAAACAAGACAAGTATCTGCTGATACTGACTGATAGAATCAAAAAGGGAGAGAAAGATCCAACATGGGAAGTGGGATACACAGCAGACTCATAGGATGGCAGATGTCCTAAACAACACTCTGGCCTCAGAATCAGCCCTCAGGGCATTCGGATCTGGCTGAAGAGCCCATGGGAGTATAGCAGGCATGGAAAGCCAAGATATCATGGGAAAAAAAAAAAAGACCTAAATGAATGATCTCTGTGAGTGAGATCCCAGTGGAAAGAACGGGGCCATCAAAGAAGGAGGTACCCTTCTCCGAAGGGAGGAGAGAACCTCCACTTTGACTATGACCCTATCGGAATAAGATCAAAGTCAGCGAACTCTAAAGGCTTCCATAGCCCTGGCAACTCATGACTAGAGCCTAGGGAGATTACTGACGCCATGAACAGGAGTGTCAAATTGTTAAGTCAGCAACAGGAGTCACTGTGTACTTACACCCCATGTGGGATCTGTCCCTAATGTGTCGTCTAAAGCCAAGTGATGCTACGACTGGTACTGAAACGGTATTTTTATACTTTGCGTTTCTGTGTGGGCGCAGACTGATGAGGTCTTTGCTAATTAAATACTGAAGTGATCTTCTGTATATAAAGAGAATTGGAAATGAAAAAAAAAATAACCTGGTGTTAAAATGGAAATGGCATAGAAAATTAATTAATTTGAAAAAAAAAATTCTGTAGGATCTCTGTCTTTAATGTGCTGTACATTGCTATTTAATGCTATAATTAGTAATCCAATGGTAGTTTTTTCACTTGATGTTGCTATATGGGCAAAAAGTTGAAATCTTTACCTAATATATACTAAACTGATCTTCTGTATACAAAGAGAATTGAAAATGAATCTTTACATGAATGGAAGGGGAAAGGGGAGGGTGGCGGGCGGGAGGGAAGTTATGGGAGGGGGGAAGCCATTGTAACCCATAAGCTATACTTTGGAAATCTATATTCATTAAATAAAAGTTTAATAATAAAAAAAAAAAAATGCAAAAAAAAAAAAAAAAAAAAAAAGTAGAAATGGCGAAAAATATGAAAGCTTTGGGTATCAGAGCTCTAACACCGTTATCCTGGTATATAATTTAAATATGTTTAAATTACCACAAAAAGTAGAAAAAAAAATGACAATCACAGGATGATCAAGCATGTTGGTTTCCATTTCTAATGGGTCCGTATTTTCAATGTAAATTCACCATATTGACTTTGGATGGAGTATGTTTGTCTTGCACACACTAGATCAAGCATTCATCTTGAATTATAGAACCATACTCTCTTTCAGATAAAAAACCAAAATGTTAGATGGTAGGAAACAAATGATTCAAACAAATGGTATTTTCTTCCTTGTTAGAAATAGCTTAGCTTGAGCCGGCGCCGCGGCTCAACAGGCTAATCCTCCACCTTGTGGCGCCGGCACACCGGGTTCTAGTCCTGGTCAGGGTGCCGGATTCTGTCCTGGTTGCCCCTCTTCCAGGCCAGCTCTCTGCTGTGGCCAGGGAGTGCAGTGGAGGATGGCCCAAGTGCTTGGGCCCTGCACCCCATGGGAGACCAGAAGAAGCACCTGGCTTCTGCCATTGGATTAGCGCAGTGCGCTGGCCGCAGCACGCTGGCCGCGGCGGCCATTGAAGGGTGAACCAACGGCAAAAGGAAGACCTTTCTCTCTGTCTTTCTCTCTCTCACTGTCCACTCTGCGTGTTAAAAAAAGAAAGAAATACTTACATCCCATGTGGGATCTGTCCCTAATGTGTTGTCTAATGTGCAGTGATGCTATAACTAGTACTGAAACAGTATTTTTACACTTTGTGTTTCTGCATGGGTACAAACTGATGAGATCTTTACTAATTATATACTGAATCGATCTTCTGTATATAAAGATAATTGGAAATGAAAAAAGGAAAAACCTGGTGTTAAATTGGAAATGGCATAGAAAATTAATTAATTAAAATATATATATATATTATGTAAGATCTCTGTCTTTAATGTACTGTACACTCTTATTTAATGCTATAACTAGTACTCCAACAGTATTTTTTTTTCACTTTGTGTTACTATATGGGGGCAAACTGTTGAAATCGTTACCTAATATATACTAAACTGATCTTCTGTATATAAAGGGAATTGAAAATGAATCATGATGTGATTGGAAGGGGAGAGGGAGCGGGAAAGGGGAGGGTTGTGGGTGGGAGGGAAGTTTTGGGAGGGGGAAGCCATTGTAACCCATAAGCTGTACTTTGGAAATTTATATTCATTAAATAAAAGTTTAATTAAAAAAAAAAGAAATACAAAACCAAATAAAAAGATAAAGAGATAAGGGAGTTAAGGGAGTGAGAAAATGACTCTGACCTACAACTTTGCCAAAGAGAGTCATTACAAATGTACTAAGACCTATAGGATATTAGGACTATAGTGTTTTGCATATGAGAGAATGTTAAAATGTTTATGGAAATATGTCTTAAAATGTATATTACAAAAATTATGCATGAATTTAAATTTTTTACACCAAAATAAACAGAGTTTAATTTAAAAAAAAAAAAAAAAAAAAAAAAAAAAAAAAAAAAAAAAGAAAACAAAATCAAGCAATTAGAGGATTGAGCCTTGGTGATGTGGTTTATTCCCCTGGATCCAACTACACCTGAACAAATAGCGTTTGTACTTCTCGTTTCTGACAACTGATATGCTCTTGTCTTGCCAAAAGCAATTTGAGTTGGATTTCTGTCACCAAAAGAACACTGAAGTATATTTTTATTGCTGCTGTAAAAAATTTCCACACATTTATAGTTGCTTCAAAATATGTTCGGTCTCTCTATAGTTCTGGAAATTGGAAGTCCAAAATATGTGATAAAAAACTAAAATCAGAGTATCATCATGGATGACTCTGCAGGATCCATTTAAGAACATGCCCCTGGCCTCCACAAGCTTGTAGAGACTGTTCTGGAATAACCACTTATAGCCACACCACTCCAACCTCTGTGTTCTTGGTCACTTCACCTTTTATTTATTGTATTCAAAGTCCCCCTTTCTTCATCTTGTGAGGACACATGTGATTACATTGTGGCCTACCAACTTAACCCAGGGTAATCATGGCATCTTAAGATCCACAAGATCTTTTGTGTCTCTTTTTCCATATAAGGTAATATTTACAAGTTCTTAGGACTAGGATGTGGAAGAAGTGTATTATTCAGCCTACTGCAAGGTCTAAATTCTGTTGCAATAAGCTCTATGGATAGGGAAGTTTATATATATGAAAGCAAGAATGGCATTGTATATATTTACATGACATTATGTACCCATAAAATATTAGAATGAATCAAAACCCTAAAGTTAGGGAAGTAGGAGTGGAACAGTAAGTGCAGAGATATAGTCATCCACAGCATTAAATAGATGTTACCCAATGCTTGTTCATCTTAAGGAGCCAGGTTGATCTCTCTCACCTGCATCAGACCTGGGCAAGAAATTCTCACAAGAGGAGGTGAGAAGTAGCAATGAAAAACAGACAAAAATTTGAAAATACTTGAATAAGCAAATTCCAAGAATAGTGAAAACATTACATTTCTCAGAATAAACATTAACTATAATAAAGTAAAATAAATCCATGGTATTTTATTAAAATGTTAAAGAAAATAAAATTTAACAGCACAATATATATTGTATAGTAATTACCCAATTAATGTGTAAACTATCATTAAATATTCCTTTCATTTTATTAAGTGTGCTGCTGTTAGTAAATGCAAAACAAGAAGCCACCTGCTATTATAGGATGCCTTTAAAGTTTACTCTTCAGCCCTGTCTCCCAAAGCTGTTATTAAATGTATGTATTATTAAATGTATTAAATTCAACTGTGAATTTTCCTGCCATAAATTCTTTGTGAGGGAACAAATACTCACTGGAAGAAATTAATGGCCAGGACCACATGTTTTCACATATATTTCAGACAATAGAATGATAGGGAGAATAAAAGGGGATGGGACAGAGTAGAATTTCCCAGAGTTCTCAACAGATTTCTGTCTCAGAATAATCTGGTCTATATTAAGAATGCAGAATCCCGGTCTCACATCACACTGTATGTGTTCATTTCATAGTGCTGGTAGAACAAAGTGCTATAAACCTGGTGGCTTTAAAACAACAGAAATTTATGTTCCCACAGCTCTTCAGGCCTCAATTGAGGTGTTGGCAGGCTAGTTCTTTCTCAAGGTCTCAGACTAGGAATCAGATCCATGGCTCTCACCTAGCTATGGCTGGTTGCCAGCAATCCATGGTGTTCCTTAGCTTGTAGCTGCTTAACATCAATCTCCATGTCTGTCATCACATGGTCTGTCTTCCCTCTGAGTGTGGTTCTCATTTCTGTCTCAGTGTCCATTCTATTTTATAGGTCACAAATCATTGTATTAAGGAGCCACCCTAATCTAGTATAACTTCTTAATTTACATTTTAATTATGTCTCCATATATCCTCTTTCCAATAAGGTCACATTCAAAAGTTCCAGGGCCTGGGCCTTTATCATTTGTTTCTGAGGGACACAATACAACTGAATACTGTCTGAGCAACATCTGGAAAGTGAAGCTCAGATTTTTGTATTTTTCAAATTTAATAAATTAATTTGGGATGCAGAAGAACAGAGGGAGTGAGAAATGAGAGTGAGAAAAAGAGAGAATGAGAGAAAGAGGGAGAGTGAGCAAGTGAGTGGGTGAGCTTATCTCCTGGTTCACTTCCTAAATGCCCAAAAGCAACAAGATTGTGTCTTGCTGAAACTGGAATCCAGGAACTCAATTTAGTTCTTCCATGTGTCCCAGGAATCTAAATATTGGAGCCATCACCAGTGTGCCCCTTAACAAGAAGCTGGGATCAAGAATGGAGCCAGTACTGAAAACCAAACAATCCAATAAAGGATGAGTCCAAATGTCTTTCTGTTATGTACTTTAAATAATTAAAAGTTTTAACCTTAAAATTTAACTCCACTGATCTATACACAAGTCAGGTTAAGATATTGCCATGTGTGCTAACAATGCCAGCCTTCAGTCATCCTTCACTTTGTTGTGGAAACTCTCTTTCTGCCTTTAGCGTTTCTAGCCTAGATAATACAGCAGATAATATTTTCCTGAAACTCATTGGGAACAGTAACCATTTACTTCCCCTTGGATAGGAACATAGACAACATTTTGTAGTATTATTAGAAACTAGACATTGTGCTGTCTCTAACACAATAAGGAAACTTTATTTAGATTTTGTTTAGTATGTTGAATTATTAGTTCAGTGTAATTAACATTTTTTATCTTCTGATTACCTACAATATTACTGACTTCACTATAACCTGAGTTACATAATTTCAGGTTCATACTAACTGTGGTTTACTAAATAGTGAGAAAGACTTCATTAATTTTCCAGTGAAGATCCAAAGGACGATTCTTTTAACGTGGTAGGGAGCATTTTGTTTGTACATGCAGGATTATCTAAGATAATACAGGCTGGGCTAGAGGTGCACAAATGAAAGGCAGAATATGAGGCTAAAAGGAAGAGGGAAAAATCTCATATTTGCTATACTTTCTTCAAACCAATTAAACCTTAATTTTTAAACAAAGTTCACTTTTATAATACATAACATATTAGAAATGATGTTGATGGTATCACTTGCACTGTTTATTTTATAGAATATCAAAATTTCTTATAATATTACAGAAGTAAAATGTTTAATATCTTATTTTTGTTACAGGAACCAGAGAAAAGCATAAAAAAGAAACATTAAGACTCATTGCTTCATTCTTCATTGGTGTCCCCTACTCATCAACTCTTTGGATTAAATTCTAGAAACACAGTGACTTACTGCAACGTTGGATCATGATGCCATGCAGAGGGTTCAGTAATTAGCTATTTTTAAATTTTCTTTTATTTGACAGGTAGAGTTATAGACAGTGAGAGAGAGACAAAGAGAAAGGTCTTCCTTCCGTTGGTTCACCCCCCAAATGGCTGCTACAGCTGGCGCTGTGGTGATCTGAAGCCAGGAGCCAGGTGCTTCCTCCTGGTCTCCCATGCTGGTGCAAGGGCTCAAGCACTTGGGCCATCCTCCACTGCCCTCCTGGGCCATAGCAGAGAGCTGAACTGGAAGAGAAGCAACTGGGACTAGAACCCGGCGCCCATATGGGATGCCAGCGACGCAGGTGGAGGATTAACCAAGTGAGCCACGGCGCTGGCCCCTAGTAATTAGCTATTAACTACACTTTTGCAGTGTCCTTTTTCTAGATTCATTTTCAATGAGACAGATTATTCTGCTAGCAAACCTCAGGAATATAAAAGTGTACTTAAGTACAATGAGCCCTCTGAATTCTGCATCATGGGTTCAAAATCCGCATATTCAATCATATATATATAAATGTATATTTGTGTGTTTGTATATATGTATATGTGTACATATATATTTATATTAGATGTGATAATGTACTTTTTATCATTATTCCATAAATAATATAACAAACTATTTATATAATATTTACATTGCGCAATATATTGTAAGCGATCCAAACATGATTTATAAGCATATGAGAGGAAGCTCACAGGTTATATGCAAATATCCTGTATCCATTTAGTAGAGACCTGAACATCCTCTGATTTTGATATGTACAGGAGTTTTGGAACCAATTTCCTTGAATACCCAATGCTTATTGTATTCCTTTTATGTTTTTATGCACAATTTATATGTTTTCCATGATCAAATACTTGTCTATTGAAAGATTAATGTAAAAATTCATACTTTATGCATTTTTAAACTACTACGTCTGTTACAAATCAGAAAACCTATTTTTAAAATACCTTAATTAGAAGAGAAAATTAAAAAAATAACATTTTAAGGGATTCTCAAGAACAGACTTTACTCAATAAGATCTCAGGAGATCCCTTTTAAATTCTTCAAGTCCAGCTTTCTTTTAATAACTATTCAATTTCTTCCCTGTTAACAACCGGTTGGTATGCTTCTTGCAAATTTCTAATTTACCAGTTTAATAAAATAGATATTTCTTCTGCTCCTAAAAGAAAGAACTCTGTATTTCCCTTTCCATTTATTGCTTCCCAATAAAGGATTTTCACTAAGGAAATGTTAAATATTATATCTTTTATACCATATATTGTGTGCATAGGTGAGTTCATACTATATCATCAGTTTTTATTTGGAAAATAAATAATTGCTTGATAATACTACTAATAATAGCAAACACATAAGCCATGCATTCAATGAGATAAATATGTTATTAGTTCCATCTTACAAGTGATAAAACTGAGGTATGGAGATGTTAATGGTTTTTATCAAAGGTTAGATATTAGCTTTGCTAGAATTAAAACTCATCATCATGGTACAGTGTGTTAAGCTGCTCTTGGGATGCCTGTATCCCATATAGGAATACCAGTTCCAGTCCCGGCTATTCTACTTCTAATCTAGCTCCCTGCTAAGATATCTGGGATGAAACAGATAATGGACCAATTTCTTGGGCCCATCGCATCCATAGGGGAGGCTCTGATGAAGTTCCTGGCTTCTGGCTTCTAGCTTTTGCCTGGCTCAGTCCTGGCTCTCATGACCATGTGGGAGTGAACCATCAGATGAAAGTTATCTCTCTCTCTCTTCTTCTTCTCTCCTTCTCACTTTGTCTCTTTGTCTTACAAAATGAACAGACATAAAAATACATTTAAAAATCCTGGCTATTGACCCTGAGTTTTGCCATGGTTGAAAGTTGTTTGTCCTTATCATTGTAACAATATTGAAAGGCAGTGGGACTTTGAGGAAAGTAATTGGGACATAACTGCCCCATGAAGATATTAATGCTGATCTCTTGGAGGGTGTAGCAAATTAGTTACTGCAAGAGTAAGTTTTTATAAAAGAGCGACCTGCCTCCTGACTTCTGTGTCTTGCTTCCTCTCTTGCCATGTGAACGCCCTCTCAGGCACTCTTACATGAGATACCATCTGTCAGACTGTGATGAAGCCAGAAGGCCCTTACCAGAAGCTAAACAGATGGGGCAGCCTCATGTTGGACATTTAGTGCCACAAATTGTGAGCTAAATAAACATGTTTATTTTATAAAGTATGCAGTCTCAGGTATTTTGTTATCACAACACAGAATTGAAATATGACAAATGGACTCTTAAATAATATGTTATATAGGGAAATTACAACATATATAAGGAACAAAATATGAATTTCATTTTTGAAGAACTTTTTCAAATCCACATGGAAAAAACAATTTCCAAATTGAACTGATATAATCAATCAAATGGTTTATAAAAGTAGAGTAACTAATTAATCATCCTAGAAAAACAAAGTAAATGTCAAATACGTGTAAATTTAGAAGATGTTTTTGCCTTCAGATAACTGAAATTTAGAATATTAGATAATATCTGGTGTTATAAAGTCTTACAAAATATTCCTGATCAAACAGTTCTTGGGACAAGAATAAACTGATCCAGTACTATTTTTGAAAGATGATATGTGAAAGAAAACATTTATGTAGGTTCACTTACACATGAATTCCACTTCTAGGTTTGTAGACTCAGGAAATAAATGCAGGGTATGTGAAGTTTTTATGAACTAGAACACATATTAGAGTAGTAATAATAATATGAAAAATGTAAGTAATTTAAATTACCATCAATATGGTTGACATTCAATCAATACCTTTAATACAGCTCTTAAAAGGACAAAAAGAGCTTAAAAAGCAGACTCAGGGAATTTCACAATATACTAAACAGATGGCATAGATGGCTGAACAGTATAAAAATATATATGGTATAATTCCATTTATATATGAAAATGTATATATTATTTTCTTCAGTTATCAATATACAAGAGTACTCCAAAGAGTTAATGGAAAATGGAGATAAAACATAATTTAAATTTTGAAACATGTATGTAAGGATTCTTATAAAAGTTAATGAAAAATGCATACTATGAAAAACTGCATGGGTTTCAAAATTTTTTACCAAAATAAACATATCTTTTAATTTAATTTTCTGTGACCTTTTTGAAGTAACCAAGTATCACACATATATTTATGAAAAAATCTTTTCTTCTTTATATATTTTGATATATAACAATAAAAAATGTACTTCAATAATTGGAAAAATAAACATTTCAATTTTGAAAAATCAATAATGAATTTAATTTCTATTTTATACTGCATTTAACTTTATATGCCCAAATAATTTAAAACATGAGATGTATAGGCTCAAATGTAACTAGGATTCTCAGGGGCTGGGATAATATTTATATCTACATTGTTCATACATCAGTGTTAAATATTTATGCTTAATTATTTTAAGAGATTCTAAATACCTTTCTTCCACCAGCATCGTCATTTTGTTAGTGCCGTAAACACATAGATGAAAAAGGCAGAAAATATAACTTTTCATGTCCTGAAATTTCTCACAATCTCAATCTCTTCAAACCACAAAATCTGCTTTGAAATATTTGACTTAAAAGAGTAAGATTGCTCAAATCTCTGTCACCCATTAAGGATGACGTGAAGTTTTTCTTTTATTGTCATTACTGCTTTAAATCATGTAGAACTCCAAATATCACTCTCTTAAATGAAGAGTTGCCATTTCTTTAAGTTAACAAATCAACTCCCAGATTTAAATCATAGAGTATTTTGTGATGCATTGCATGTGCACATGCATACTCACATGCACACCTCATGAACAAGTATGCTTGAGTTGTAGCAAATATTTGTGTACATTCCTTTGTATCCTGTCTCTGTATGGTATGCAAAGAGAGGATATCTAAAAATGCGATGTTAGCAGTACATTTAAAATGAATCAAATTTTGGGGCCAGCGCTGTGGCACAGTGGGTTAACGCCCTGGCCTGAAGCGCCGACACCTATATGGGCGCCGGTTTGAGACTGCTGCTCTACTTCCGATCTAGCTCTTTGCTATGGCCTGGGAAAGCAGTAGAAGATGGCCCAAGTGCTTGGGCCCCTGCACCCATGTGGGAAACCCAGAAGAAGCTCCTGGCTCCTGGCTTCGGATTGGCACAGTTCTGGCCATTGGGGCCATCTGGTGAGTGAACAATCAGATGGAAGACCTCTCTCTCTCTGCCTCTCCTCTCTGTGTAACTCTGACTTTCAAATAAATAAACAAATCTTTAAAAAAAAATGAAGCAAATATTAAGCTTTCCTGTTTAAAGATAGTACTATGCATGATAAGGATGTGTTAATCATAAGTGAGGAATCATTGTAGGATCACTGTAAACATCAGTGGCAGCATTTCTGAGGTCAGGTTTGCAGCATAATTACATTTCTGAAAGTTCAGGCATTTGTGATTTTTATGGGTTGAATGTGCTATGAGACTGAAGTCCAAATTTTGATAAATGGATTTCATGCAAAGTATATTTATTCTAAGATGTTAAAAATGAGGAATGATATGCTCGATTTTATACTATAGCATCACAAAACTGTATTTCTTCTAACTGCTTCATTTCATTCCCTAACTGCAAAATAAACTCCATGCATGCAGAACAAGAAAATAAGTTTATGGTCTGAAAAGGAGCTCAATTCAGTCCAAGAGGCATAAGGTTAATGCAGAGTTAAGAACACTTTGGGTTTTCAGTTTATTATTATTATAATTTTTTTACTCTCTTGGTAATGTGAAGAGTTTAGTGATATTAAAATATGTAATTTATTGAAATATACTTTTTCCCCATCTTGATTTTTTATATTTGATTTCTTTCTGTATTTTTTTGTCCCAGTTGCTTTTTTGTAAAGTATCAAAAAGATAAAAGAAATATGGATGTTTACGGGATCTATTAACTGATTGTGTCAAGGAGGAATATTTTTCTATGATTCTTTTATGTTTTCCTTAGATATTTAAAAATCTTCAGTTAACTTCTTATCTTTGAAAGGCAGTGGTACAGTGTGTTATTTTGTTTGTTACTTTGTTTTTGAAGGAAGTAGATGGAAAAGAGTACATCCCTGACTTAGGAGAACATTTATAATCGGCATTGAAAAGGATTCTGTTTCCCTGCAGTGAATCACATACGTTTCCAGGACATCTACATACACATAACAGATATATGGGCGAAGCATACTTTGTCTTAGGGATCAGCAATGTATAAAACTAAAGAAGCAACTCAGGCCAAATAAAAAGATGATTCTCATTCCATATGAACATGCGTACTTTGACACATTAAATTAGTGTTTATATTTCTTGGAACAGAAGAATATGTGAGAACTGTAGTTGGCTCAAAGCAGGAAATTCTTATTACAACAGAACTTTCTCTGGAAAATATTTTATGGTTCAAAACCTCCTATAATGTAAGTGATTTCCTCACAAATTAAAAGTCACATTTTATGAAAATTGATAGCCTGTGCTGCTGTGAATTCCTTTCTGGAGGAAGGTAGGTTATTAGTAAATAAATTAATTCACTGCCTACTACAGTAAACTTAACTTATGTTGTCCTCTTATGAGTTTGCAATTTTTTAAAAGACCCTCTACTATTTATTTACACATTCTCTCTCGTCTGTCACTTTCTCTCTTTCTCCTCTCACATTTGTGTGTACCTTTAGGATTGCTGTTCTGATAATGAGACCAAAGGTTTCCTTCGGAAATCTGTCTTCTAAAAGCAACTGACTCATCATACCTACAAGGAAGATAAGCATTTACAAACAGATTATCTGCATTTGGAGACTTTTTTATTTGGCAATTATCATAAATAAAGCAGACAGTTATATGAGTAGTGGTAGCACTTATAGGATAAAGAAAAAGTAAATAGTACTCAGTAGAAAAACATGGAAGAATTAAGTATTAACCATTGGAGTTTCAATGTTTAATAGTAATGGAATAATCGTGTTTCTATAAAAATGTTATTTGCTCCAGTGTGGAAAAGAAGTGAAGAAGTAGAACAAGAAGTAGAAAAACTGATGAAGAAATGGAGAGTAATA
This sequence comes from Lepus europaeus, assembly GCF_033115175.1. NCBI lineage: Eukaryota > Metazoa > Chordata > Mammalia > Lagomorpha > Leporidae > Lepus > Lepus europaeus. The sequence goes on from NC_084827.1 coordinate 155,894,216, forward strand.
TGCCTGTAAAAATGTATTCACAAAACAATCTTCTTAAACAAGAAAAGCTTTTGAGTACTATTTGAACAATATTTTTCACATATTTCTAAAAAATGCAGCTGCATTTTTCCTACCACATCCAAATGGCAAAACTAGATTATCCTATGTTCTAAATTCATTGAAACCAAACAGCAGAGAATTCAATAAGGTGAGTTCCATAAACTGATTGAATTTGAGGAAATACCTGGATGATTATTAAACATTCATGTGCTCAGGTTCCATCTAGGCCTATTGTGTCTAATTCTGCTAAAGGACAGTTCCCAGGGTTAGGCAAGATGTTTTCAAACATGAAAATTTTTATAAAGGCACCTTTTCTGATTATTTTATAGGATGCTAGTATTTATATCTGCCTTCCTTTTTAAAGGATGTGTTAAGGGACTGGCATTGTGGTGTCCCAAGTAAAGCCCTCCACCTGTTGATGCCAGCATCACATATTGGTGATGCTTCGAATCCCAATTGTTGCACTTCCGATCCAGGGAGCTCCCCACTAATGCACCTGGGAAAGCAGAGGAAGATGTCCCAGGTTCTTATGCACCCACATGAGAGACCTGAAGGAAGCTCTTAGCTCTTGGCTTCAGTCTGGCAGTTGTAGCCATTTGATGAGTGAACCAGCAGGTGCAGGATCTCTTTGTCTCTCCCTCTCTGTAACTCTGCCTTTCAAATAAGTAAAATAAATCTTCAAAAACAAAAAGGTAACAAGGCAGTAATTCTGACTTCTATATTTTTAATTGTTTGGTCTAGTGAAGAATGGGAGAAAAGTTTTTACATTTCTAAATCTTAAGTGCTTGGGTGATGTACTTACTACAATTTTCAGCTTTCCTATTGTCCCGGATCACTATTCGTTGGTTGATGGTGCTGAAGAGCGTTGTCCAGTTAATGGTATGATAGTAACACAGGTTGCTGTTGTCAGTGATATAGATGTTTCCTGCACTGATTTCCTTTAGAGACTGGAACTGCAGAGAGGTGATGCCTTGTTGCTTGAGGATAAGCAAGGAGAGGCCACTAAGAGGGAGACCAGGGGTGGGAGTTAGGAGTGGAACAATAATGAAACAATAATGAAATGCATTCCTGAAGTGAAACAAGGATGTCTCAACTTACACCAAACAATGTCACTAGAGAGTAAAAGGAGATGGAATCAATATATCTGAGCTCAGAATGGTTCTTCTTTACATATTCTATACAGTCAGTTTAAAAGTAAGTTTAGGAGACATTAAAAATTAATTACTGAGCTGGCTTGGAGATGTGGGAAAAAGTTCTCTAAGAATTAAATAATCACTTTGCATAAACCAGTTATAATTTCAAAGAAATTGTTTTTAATTCAATGTAGTCCATACTTTTGTAATTATTTTTCTTGTCCATTCTCTAAAGAATTAATATACTTCCAACATCCCCATATTTCAATCAGTTAACTAAAATGACTTTACATCTTGGAGATCAAAGATTTCCCTTTTCATTTACAATTTTAAATGAGTATTTAGAATTGTTTTCCAAGTTGGAATGTGCATGCATGTACGCTCAGTGACAAAGGCAGAGACAGAATTTGTTCTCACAAAATTTTTCCCTACCCATCTTGAGCAAGAGTTAAAATGCCAAAACAATGTTTTTCATGATTTATAACATTTTATTCAATAAATAGTAAAATATGTTTGCATATAACACTTAAATACACATTATTTCTCGACTGTCCTTTTTCACAAAGATCCTTTTCCCTTTAGATTTTGAAAATCTTTTATAGATATTCTTGCCATATATTTTAATATAACATTCAATGTACTTTCTATAACATTATTATGAAATATTCAATGACAGTATTGATTTTAGATACCTTTCAGATTTAAGTAGACAAATTAGATAAAAATCTTATTATATAAATTGACTTCTAATCTTTCAGGAATAAGACCTTCATAAAGATAACATATGAAATAAACCTAAAATAAAAGGAATGCCTTCATAAAAAAAACCCTGTGTATTTTCATCATGTGAATTTAAAATATGACAATAGGATTTTAGAAAGTGTTTTTATAAGCTCTAATTTTTGTCCATTTATTAACCAGTGCTGCATGAACAACTGTGGATAAGTGTCTGAAACATCAGCCCTGGGAAGTGTGGTTAAACTACAGCCCCAGAAGGGAAAACAGAGGCTCCTGGTACAAGATTATACCATATACACCTAAACTATTAGCAAGTCACTCAGTTATATCATTTAGTTATGATAACATACGAGCAAAAAGAAAGTTCAGTTTTATAGTTCACATAATGCATTCTATACTTGCAAAACACTATTATTATGTTAAATGATAGGTAGTTGAAAGAAAGAAAAAAACTATGCATTACACATCATCACAAGAGGTATCTTCATTGATTTATCTTTGTAACTAACAATAGAAACATGATATTCTCAGAATCTGTAAATCAGTAAGATTTAAGATTTTGACTTATTGTACTCAGGTAATATAGGAAATTTGCAGCTTTTAACATATATACTTACCTATAGAGTACTCTTCCACCAATGGTGACCAAGTTGGAAAAAACACTGAAGTCAGTCATGTTTGGGGGCCAAGATTGTATGTTCAAGAAACCTACAAGTGATTAGGACAGTAAGACTATATCAGAATATCATTGTCAATATTAGTAATAGTAGTGATTATCCTTGAAATATGATGAAAATGTATTGAATGTGGGCGGTTAAGAAAAGAGCAATGAACATATTTACCTTTGAAGCATCCCATCACATTTTATTTTTTCAAGATTAAGTGTCAGGGTTTTGGGGCCATAATATTCAATAAATAATTAATATAAAAATAATGAGCATGGGGCCACTATTGGAGCATAGCAGATTAAGTTACTGCCCGAGATGCTAGCATCCTAAAGGGGCACCAATCCTGTCCCAGCTGTTCCACTTCTGACCCATCTGCTTGCTAGTGGCCTGGGAAAAGCAACAGAAGATGATCCAGGTATTGGGTCACTGTCACCCATGTGATAGACCTGGAGGAAGCTTCTGGATCCTGGCTCCAGCCTGGCCTAGTCCCAACCATAGCTCTGTAACTCTTTCAAATAAATAAATCTTAACAAAAATAATGAGAAATATATGTATTTCTTATATGCATGAAAGAGTAAAACTATATATGTTAAAGAATTAAATGATTCCATTTCACTCATATTTTAAATTTTAGAATATTCTAAAATTTATTTTTAAAATATATTTGAGAGAGAGAGATGGCTGGGGCTAGATCAGGCCAAAGCCAGGAACCAGCAACTCAATCCAGGCCTTCCAGTGGAGGCAGCACTCCAGATACTTGAGTGATTAGCTGCTGCTCACCAGGGTACATATTAGAAGGAAACTAGAATCAAGAACAGAGCTGGGATTCAAACTCCAACACTTCAACATGGGATGTGGGCAACTCAACCAGAATCTTAACTTCTAGTCCAAACACCTGCCCCCTCTTTTATTTATATAATTAGAAAAAATATAGAGCTTCAGTTTACCTGAAATTCAATTTACATGCATACTTGTAAGTGTCTACCTTGCCTTCTATACCATTTATGTACACAGCTAAACTTACTGATTGGATTTTCTATTCTTCGATGGTAAATACATGACTCAAATCTACAGACTCAGTCAAATGCTGTGACAGCCTTCAAGACACAAGTATGTACTAAATGAATGTTCCATGTTAGTCATATTGCTTGTGAAAAGGTAAACATAAAAATATGGTTCAGTGGGGGTGGTGATGTGGCACTTCAGGTTAAACTGCCACCTACCAAAACTGGCACCTCATGAACACTGGTTCAAGTTGGCTACTCCACTTCCAATTCAGGTTCCTGCTAATGGGCCTTGGAAGGCAGTGGAAGATGGCCTGAGGGCTTGGGCCATGGCCACCCACATTAGAGACTTAGATGGAGTCTTAAGCTCCTAATTTCCTCTTGGCCCAGCCAAGATGTGGCCATTTGGAGAGTGAACTAACAGTTGGAAGACAACCTCTCTCTCTCATGTTCTCCCTCTTTCTCTTTAACGCAGCCTTTGAAATATATAAATAAATATGAAAACAAAAACATGGATTCAAAGATCAGCTGACATCTACAAAAATGTAAAATTAAACAGTAACATTAAAATTGTAAAGATATTTGTGTTTGTAATTCCACTGGCTTTCAAAATATGCAACAAAGCTAAGGTATAGGACACCCATTGTTCAAAATTACAAGAGGTTTTACAAACTAGAATTTGCTTTGAAATGAGTTGTTGATTACAATATTATATAATGTTTAAGAAATCACAAAAATTTATCTAGCTCATAGTATAACAACTGGACTTTTTAAAATTACCTGTTATCTCTCTGACTGTCCGAAAGACATTCAGTTTCTCTGGGTCTATAGCTTCAATTGCATTGTAAGGATCCCTAGAGGAAATCAAACAAAAATTTAGCCAAATTTAAAATTTGATGAAGAGTGAAAATGTGGGAAATGATACAACAATTATTTCATTCAAATTGAATTTTAAGTACCAACAGAAAGTTAAAAATATGTTGTTCAATGCTAGAAGTGGAAGAAGATTGAGAGGTATTTTTAAGAGATTTTTGATCACACAGAACAGGATGTCTTTATCAAATGTTCTTAGATTATAGTAATAATTTGGTTTCACCTATCCTGAAGAAACTCCCAAAGATAGTAAGTCTGCAGATGAAACACTTTTATTTATTTTGCTTTTGAAAGTTTATATACTGGCAAGTACATATTCTGAAAGTAAACTATGCTGAGAATTCAATTTAGGATCCTGAAGGCAATCTAAATTATATTTGAGGATCATAAAAAGTACTGAAACAAATACAGATAAAGTTAACTCCTTTTTTTGTCTCAGCACCGCCTTGATCTGTTTGTGAATTTTCATAATATTCATGTAACATTATATTAAAGGTATTCTTCATAGTGATTATTTGGAATAGTCTTGGTCCTATCTAGCTCATTTCTATTTACCTTTGTAACACAGGAACTATTTGCAACCATCTGTAGGAATTATGCTAACATTTGAAAACAAAGCTTGCAACAAATTCCACGATACTCAAAAGGTGTAGTTTTTTAGATGTTTAAAAATATTATCTCTTAACCCATAAATATTAATGATATTTAGATATAAATATACATATAGATATGAATATAAAGTATCTTTTAAAATTAAATATTTAATGATATTTTTCATTTTAATCCTCTGAAAACACTTTTCAGTTATAACATGGAAGTATTTGCTTACTTGGATGTTATACAAAACTTTTGATGGTAATTCAAACAACACTTTCAGCTTTTTAAAATTAATCAGTTTATTTAAAATGTAGAGACACACAATGAAAGATATGGAGCTCCCATGTTCTGGTTCTCTCTGGGGATCCAAAACTGGGAGCTGGAAACTCAATCCATGTCCCCTATGTTAGTCCTAGGGACCCAGTGACTTGAGCCAGGTAGTACTGCCACTCAGAGCCTGCAGTAGCAGGAACTTAGAATCTGGAGCCAGGAGTGAACCGTGGGTACTCTGATGTGGGATGCAGATCTTCTAACTACTATCTTAACCAGCAGGTCAAGGAGTACTTCCATTTTGTTTTTGTAAGAAATACATAATATGTTTAAAAAGTTTTATTACATAAAATACATTCTGTGATATCCTGGGTAAGTAGAGTGTATAGATTAAATATTCCCTTTATAGAAGATAAATCTTACTCATTGTTCATATCTCTATAACTGATCAAATCCTTTAAGGACATTGAACTGAGGTTTTATTTGTTTTGTTTTGTTTTTGTTTTTAGAAGGATGTACATGTCTGTAGCAATCAAATGAGTTTTATTACTGCTGTGGACATCTTTTTTTTTTTTTTACCAATCTATATGAACATTCTTTTCATATGGGGAATAATCACTATGCTGCATTTATTAATAATAGGATTATCAATCAAGGGATTCCACAATATCCTGACAAATAGTAAGTTTATGGCCTGTCTCCTGGGAATCTGAATCTGAACTTTAGCATTTTGACATCCCAGAATTTGAGCCTCGAAAATAACTATCAGGTCCTATAACCTTGATCTCTGGAACCACCTTGTATTGGATTTCAGAAGTTCGTTCATCAGCATATTCTTCTACAGTGTAAACCACCCCATATCTTTAAAAATCATTCACTTGATTAAATTACTGTTTCAAGCTACGAAATGCAATCAATACAATGTACTACTAGTGTAACACGGAGTGCTACCAAAAACCAAACACTGGATATTGCTGAGATTAGAGAAAGAGTGTGAATGTATTTCCCTACAATTCAAACATAAAATATTGATCAGACTTTTCTCAATGCCACAGAAATCTCTCTCAAAAGCTTCCAGTATAAATTAAATGTTCTGAAAAAATCAGTCTATTTATAAGTAAAGAAATATGGAATGAGTAGCTATGCTTTTGATGAATATGATAGCCAAAAATTAACAGCTTTCAGTGTTTATTCTTGTGATGAAAAACAACGTATAATTCAGCTGTAGGAATATAATTAAATACCCTGGCTTTATTGAGGAAGACTCAAAATTCAAGGCAAGCACACAATAATCAGGTCATTCCAAAGCTTTCTTGAGAAGGTTCCAGGTTGCCAGGAATGAAATGAATTCTGAACTTTTAACATGAAGTTCAGTGGACCACAGAAATTTTATATACTTAATTCTCGAGATTCAGGACTCTCGTAAAATACGCTGACAGAATTCCACTTACTAGCTTCAAAGTACCTCTTGGGAGTTCATCATACAGTCACGTGAAATCCATAGTACTTTACAATCAAGAACTTTCCTACCTAAATTCAGAGCTGTGTGAAAGAACATTATGTGTACCTTGTCATTGTGTTTGGTGATCCAAAATAAAGTTCAGGATAAAGTGAGAGGAACATATTTTCACAATACCACTGAAATTACATTTTATCACCAAACCTATTATCTCTCTTCCATTGTCCATCATCACTGCCATCTATCAGGTAAGTCTGCCCTTTTGTGCAAGTGCCTCTTTGTGATACAGCCTCAACATGCTTATTTAGCGAGCATCTTGTTATTCTAAACACATGCCTATGAACAGTGTCAAGCATGACAAAATGTGAAAGGGGAATATTCCTATAGAAAATCAGAGGCACTGAGCTTTGCATGGGATTCCTTTTTTAAATAAGGAAATAAATGCCTATTTCTGTTTCTGACAATGGAACTACTGGGCTACAAACTGATCATGAAAATTAGCTTTCTTGACCCCTCTCATATATTAAAAATTTAAATGAAAATTTGCCAATAAAATTACTTCCTGAAGAAACTCTTCTCATTTAATTATAATTTCTGCCCTTTTATGAGTTTAAATAAATATCTCCACTATTTTAATAAAATCATGCACTACTATTAAAATTTAGTTTGTAAAATATGGAAGATAATAAAGGAATTAAGTGAAGTAAAACATTTCTTTACTAGTTTTCTGTTTAAAATGCCCTGTATTATCCACCTTTTAAAAATCCCTCTCTTTCTCTCCACATTCACAATTTACATGTACCAGTATACCTATATTTTAAATATGTATCATAAATATATACTTTATAGATATTATATACATATACATATACACATGCATATATATTTGATGCCCACTGAATTAATTTCACAGCTGAAAGTGAAAGGATTCAGAATGTATGTTTCATGTTGGCGAGAGACTCAGAGTGAGCAAGTGGATCATGCTTTCACATTTATTTATCTTGAAAAATGCCTCATACATTAAGAAACAATAATATTAATTATAAATTCACATATTCCAGGTTTAAGTGCTATGATTAATGATAGTCATCTGAACTAAGAAGTATGGTTTATTTTAAAGAAAGTTTTGCCTTTATTTGGGTTCCAAAATAGTCTAAAGGACTATAATCAAGTCTATAAAATAATATTTGTTGTATAAAAAATTGTAGTATAAACTAGACATGGTCACCAGTAATTCTCTTTTCTACTGCCTTCTCTTGCATCAATTTTCATTGCTTTTCATTTTCTTGCCTTTCTCTTTCCCTTCATCCCCTCTTCACTCATTAAGGTTTTAAAACTGTTCTGATATGGGCCGGCGCCGTGGCTTAAGAGGCTAATCCTCCGCCTTGCGGTGCCGGCACACCGGGTTCTAGTCCTGGTCGGGGCGCCGGATTCTATCCCGGTTGCCCCTCTTCTAGGCCAGCTCTCTGCTATGGCCCAAGAAGGCAGTGGAGGATGGCCCATGTCCTTGGGCCCTGCACCCGCATGGGAGACCAGGAGAAGCACCTGGCTCCTGGCTTCGGATCAGCGAGATGTGCTGGCCGCAGCGGCCATTGGAGGGTGAACCAATGGCAAAAAGGAAGACCTTTCTCTCTGTCTCTCTCTCTCACCATCCACTCAGCCTGGCAAAAAAAAAAAAAAAAAAAAAAAAAAAAACAAAAAAACAAAACTGTACTGATATGGCCAGCGCTGCGGCTCACTTGGCTAATCCTCCACCTGCACCCCGGGTTCTAGTCCCGGTTGGGGTACCAGATTCTGTCCCGGTTGCTCCTCATCCAGTCCAACTCTCTGCTGTGTCCCGGGAATGCAGTGGAGGATGGCCCAAGTGCTTGGGCCCTGCACCCACATGGGTGACCAGGAGGAGGCACCTGGCTCCTGGCTTCGGATCGGCACAGCATGGCGGCAGTAGCGGCCATTTGGGTGGTGAACCAATGGATAGGAAGACCTTTCTCTCTGTCTCTCTCTCACTGTCTAAATCTGCCTGTCCAAAACAAACAAACAAACAAACAAAAAAAAAAACTGTACTGATAAATTCAAAGTACATTTTATTTTAGGGGTTTGGCATTATGGCATAGTAGGTAAAGCCACCACCTGTGACGCAAGCAACCCATATAGGTGCTCGTTCGAAGTCCAGATGCTCCAATTCCTATCCAGATCCCTGCTAATGATCTGTTAAAAGCAGAAGAAGATGGCCTAAGTGCTTGGACCCCTGCTTCCCACATGTAAGACCTGGCTCCTGGCTCCTGGCTCCTGGCTCCTGGCTCCTGGCTCCTGGCTCCTGGCTCCTGGCTCCTGGTTTTGTCCTGGCTTGGATTCAGTCATTGGGTCCATCTAGAGAGTGAACCAGCAGATGGAAGATCTTTCTATGTCTCCCTCTCTCTTTCTAATAAATAAATAAATTACTTAAAAATTTTGTTTACTTGCCACAATAGTCAGAGGAAATAGGTATCTATTATTAAATCACTTCTCAATTTTTAATTGGAAAAACTTGCTTGACATCAAAAGATTGCTACTCAATGGATCTAGTCCATGGTACAGCTGTAAATCAAATTTCAGTCTAGTCTGGATCAAGTTACTCAGGTAGAAAGTCTAATTCTTATTTCCAGAGGTTTTTTTATTTTAAGGCAAGCTTTTTAACTTTTAATCCACATGAGTTGATTTTCTGTAAGTCATTTTTCACCTGGATTAATTAGCATGATTTACTTTCCTTAGAAATCTGGGTTAGTAAGCTTTATAATATACTTCTAAAAACTTCTGAATGTGAATTCCCTACTACACAGTGTCTTTTATAATCCACTGAGATATCTATTTCAATATTTTTGTATTTACTTATTCAATTCTCTCTGACTCTAGATCATAAATGAAAATATGTAAATAATTTTATAAATTGCATAAATCCAAATTTTTAGCATACAGTTTGATGATGACCCAAGACTAAACTAGCTATCCTGGATCTCACTAGATCAACTGTTTTTCAAATATTTCTAGCCATGATTTATATGTGAGAATTTTAACCATTACATCCCTTTAGTTGGTTCACAATTCATCTATCACAAAATTCCTGCAGTACTTCTCCATGTGGGCAATACTACTTCACTGAAGGAAAGTTGGAACACTTGTTGAGGTGTTTTAGTTATAGTCAAAATTGGGGGACAGTATAGTCTTTTATTAATAACCCAAGGTGAAGGATGTTCAATGTCTCTTACAACAAAGAACTGCATCAAGTCTTGTAGAACCTTAAGCTGATCCTATTACACATTTAGAATTTCGTGTGTGCAATCCTCATGCTTGGTCATACTTTGTATTTAGTTCCATAGTCATGTTGGCCTGATTTCCAGGAAAGTTATTTTCCTCTTTCTTTTGTTATGTAACAATACATCCGGTTACTTATTTTCTATTCCACTGGTCAGCTGTCCCTTGCCTCAGTAGTTCTCTGTACTTATTATACAGAGATAATTTACATCTCATTTCTAAAAAAGCCACACTTTAATGGAGACTGGATATGTCCTATCAATACATATTTTGTTACATATTAGTATTTCTTCTTTAAAAAGTATCTACATAATTGTAATGATTTTAAACATTATATATATAAGTAGGATATATTATGTATAAATATTACTTCATAGTTAAAGTATCAAAAGCTTAATAGATAAAAAAGAAGTTTGAGGACTGATAGCTATGAAAATCACTTTTCTTACACAATTCATGAGAATATGATTTCAAATCTCCCTCCACAACGATAGACTTGGCATTATTTCATTTATTATTTACACATGGATGCAGGCAATGTTACTGCATTTTATTTCTCAGAAGACATTATTAACATGATATGATCGTCCATTTATGGTGCTATATAGTTTTGAAAAGTTAAAATGTAGATGTATTGCTTTACTAAATGTCATATATAAATTGAATTACAAAGATGCGTTTAAATACTATCCCATGTCATTTACTCAATGCACCAAGGAGGCTAAGGCAGCAACGTAAATGGATTCAGAGGACCAGGGGAACTGTGGTAAAGTCAACTGAATGGGTCCCATCTCGAAATGGCTGATGCTACCCAGCTCTGACAGATTATAGCAATGAGACTATAGGCTGGGAAGACTAATTCTAAATATTTTTTAAAGAGAAGTTAAAATAGTTAGTCTTAATTAAAAAAAAAAAAACTGCTCAGGACACAATTCTGGACACAGTATATACAGTACCTGATACAGAACCACATTGAAAGCTACACTTTAAAGTAAGGAGATATTTTATGCCATAACATATGCAATAATTCATTTGAATGGAAAGAAATTTTTCTATTGCTCTTTCTGTTCCCATTTGGACATATTTACTCATAATGTGTTAAATTATTTTGCTTCTAGAAATGGTGTGATGCATTTTCAGGGTAAGATTTTGAATTGAAATATGTCAGTGACATTTTTTATTTCTTGCCTGTAGTGCTAATATTCAGGGATTGAGAAGTAACATATACAAACAGATAAAATATAAAGTAAAAATACTGACATTTTTATTATAACTTAAAGAATACAATGTTGGTGTTTTTTCCAGTTAAAACCAGCAGGTGTTTCTGTAATGAAGGCGTCTAGACAATGTTACAATTTTAATACCAAAAGGAAATTCATTTCTCTTACTGTGGCAGTAAATTCCAACTTAGAAAAATAGAGAAAGTGGCTGTCTGAGGACTGAATGTTTCTGAAAGAAGCACATGAGAATTTCACCTTATTGATTTGTTTCATGTGAAAATAATAATTTACATTGCATTGATTTATCTTGGCCTAATAAATTAGATGTTTGCACGAAATTCGCCATCTCACACATTTATATTGTTTCCCGAACATAGGTAAGATGAAGCCAAGACTGTTGAAAATTATGCCTTTGAAGAGAATGACCTACAAATATATTTTAGCACAAATACAAATTTATATTTTCAAACCTAAGTAGAAGCATCCCGAAGCTCCAGTTTGCCACTGCTGCTGTTGATCTGGCCCTTGCTTTTCCAGGCAAAGAGCATTAATGAAAGATAAAACTCTTCTGGGTCATGAGGAATCAAACCAACAAAGCTACATAATCTCTTGAGCTGTGTTTATATTTTATAAAACAGTCTTGTACAAAAATGTAATACTGACCCATGAATACCAGTGACAAGGAAAATCAAATTCCCATTGATCTTGGTGCAGTTTATGAATTTGTCAATGTTACTGGAATCCACAGTCTGGGCTGACATCAACGATCCCGTGCCAATACCATCACAAGCTGCAAAAATAAGATTCACTGTCAGGTGGCTGGGAAACTTGTTTTTGGTCAAAAATCTTTGCATTTTCATTTAAAAATAACAATATATTTGTGAGTTGTAATCGAAGTCAGTAATCACTTAAATATTTATACTTACATATAGATATAGATTATTATCTATACTTTCTAAAGGCTCTACTTAATTAAGAGAGAGACCATGTAGCCTAAAAGTAAGTCTGAAGTTTGCTCTTTTCCAAGGCAGTCCTTGATACTTTGAAAAGTTTAACTGCCTTTTGGAGATTCAGATTGTTCTTTTGTACCTATTAATTTCATTTTCATTCTGGTGAAGAATTTGAGTACTCATGCTGGAAAGTCCATCTTTCTCCACTAAAACACAATAGCATGAATTATCTGCAACAATTATTTAGCGCTTATGGAAACCTTGTGATTTCCCTATATTATTTTTGAAATGCATCCCTTGTTATGCTTAGGAGATCGTTTTGTATATATTGAAAGCAATTAATACATGTAGTAGTGCTAAAATAACAATGTGGACTCTTATTTTTGCAAAACTTCTACTATGTGCTACAGATAGGATAAAATGGAACTTCATTTCTGAGTTCATTCTGATGTTTTTTGTTTGTTTTTTGATCATAGTATGTAAATACACAACTCAAACTAGTAAGATATAACATCATGACAGTTAATAATTTGGGAACTGTCCAAAGTCATGTAAAGTATGTGGGGAAATGTTTGGTTGTGTGAGTAGGTATATTCTGAGAAGGTAATTTCATTAGCTTATTAAAAAAGGAAAACCTAGGTATAGACCCCTGTTTTAACCGAAATAATTTTAGTTGTAACTCACCTTTTGGGCAAATGTCAGTACAAGGTTTGCACATCTTAATTCCATTTTCTTCTACTTCCATCTTGGAACTAGGGCAGGCACGTACACAAGAACTGGAATCTACCACAAAATTATCTGATTTTTTAAGAAAAAAAAAGTAAAATAAATGTTCACTCTCAGCAAGTCAACCTCAAACAAGATATTCTAAGGTTTGAAAATGATTAGCATCTTTGACAGTATATGTGTCTCTTCCTCGAAAACAACTCTTTGTTTATGCATCTCAACAAGAAATATTCTATCCAACTATCTACATTCAAAACCCTGGGCAATGTTTTTAAGAACATCTATACTTGTATAGCTGCTGCTCCACACTCTGAGTTGACCCCAAGATAGACTGTATTTCTTTTATAGACTTAAGAAATGACATGGCATTTAGTTTGTGTTTTTTCAATAGTTCCAGGTCATTTCATGTCATGATGTATGTTTGAAGTCTTAAAAATACTTCAAATTCATGTAGTCCAAATGAAGCATAAGTCAAAATGCCTTGAATTGAGAGAGTGCACTCTATGCAAGAAGAAATGCTTAAAATGCATTCTTTCAGTAGGGTGCCATGGAAATGTCTCATATATTTCCACAAAGAAACAACATTAAGTGGAGAAAGAGTACTTTAGGAAAGATATACAAACCGTCAAGGAACTTCTTACTACCTCACACTTAGGTGACATTTTTAGGATTCCAATGACCTAGGATATTCCAGGACATCCCCTCCATACACATATAAATATATAATCCCCTTCCACAATAAAGGGAGAACACAACATTCACTAGGCCGCTGTGAGTTTGAAGGCAGCATCCTTCCATGCCTGAGAATATTGCTTCGGCCCAATATGCAATGGTATAGAAGACTTCTAGCCTTGAGGGGTATCCCATAAAGGAACTGGCACAGGTCCAGACTTTCTAACAACCAATTCTGTTAGTTGGGGTACAAGACTCAACATGCTCTATTATATTGGAAGTATCTATGCTGTGTGGAGTTATGACAAGTCTCAACTGGAAAATCACAGCAGAGACCCACAGGTTTCTAGAGCTAAGCATTGCTATCTGTAGTACAGGATTGTTTCCCAGTTATGAAAAGTTCCTGACATGCTCTGGGTCCTGACAGAGATGGAACATCTAACCATGTGTCAATGATCACAACTGACCATCATAAAAACAAAACAAAATAAAACAAAAAAACCAACATCTGTTCATACTGGATTATATAATTTTGATAGATCCAACAGCAAAATCACAAAGCTGAAGCAGTGCATTTGTGATGGGATATGAGTAGAAGAAACACAAATAAACTGCAGAAGCAGGTATTTTTGACCCCCATGCCATCCTCCACTATGCTAGGGCTTCACACTCAGCTCATAACTATGGCTACATTCAGACTGAGAGGGGCACTTCTGATAAACTGAAAGAGGAAAATGAAAACTAGTCTTGGTGTGGGTGCAAGCTGATGGAGACGGCAGTTTCCCCGCAGCCTCACTTAGGACCGGTCTTGAAAGACAGTGGGTATGAAAGTCCTACCAAGGGCACAGTTCTGGGTAGTGCAACTGATAACTCACTTTGTTTGGATACAGAAGCAGTCTGACCTTAGACTACATGGAAACTCACACCAGGGGCTTGCCCTGGAGGAAGAAATACTGAAAAATCTGGAAATGAGAGACTTCGAGGCACAGTATATAAATGGATCCACAGGAACAAGGTGCAAATTGTGTCTATTTCTATATTCTTAGCAACATGTATCAGCAAGCTTCTACCACCAAAGAGGCACTTCGCTGAGATGGCATCAAAGCCCAATGCTGCTTTCTTTTCTTCCCCAAGTGTTGACTCTGCAAATATTCCCTAATAACTTAATCTCTGTCTCAGGGGATTCCAACCTGCAACAGGTGAATATACTAATATATTAAGTACATAACTGCACTTTCTGCAAGCTCTTGAAAATATTTTATAATTAGACACCTCCGCATTGCTGCAGCAATTTATACCAAGTAGAATAAACAGAAATTATAAATAGCCTTACATCAATTAGGCTCAAGTTTTGCTGGCAAATGACTTTTTAAAAAATACATGTTGCTAGGCATTTTTAAAGTGTCAGAATTATGGATTAGAAATTATAGACCCATAGTGAGAAGCTAAATGTATTTGTTTTTCTAGAATAGCTCCAGATTAACAAATCAAGCCTTGCAAATTAGAACCAACATGATCTGAATTTTACAGAAGCCAAATACTGAAGTATTTTCAATTAGTGTGTATTTTGACTACATAAACTAATCTAAGAAAGAACTTTCAGAAGTTACTATATATATAAGGTAAACTGGGCTTATTATTTCATAAAAACTTTAAATCCTTAGCCTCTTGCTAGAGTATCCAAATGACAGCCTTCAGATGAGCCACTCTAAAGGCTTTAGAAAAGAAAACAAAATTCCCCAGTTCAGATTTTCCTGGTATTTCTTCTATTCCATCTCAAATATTGGTCTTTAACCTTTGGTCTGGAATAAAAGATAAAGCAACAACAACAACAAAATCTCAAAAAAGCACAGTTTTGATAGTCTGCAGGGAAGTCATCAGATTTTGAAAATAATAGAGTAAGAAAACATTTGTCAAAAAGAAAAAGTATAATATCGAGTCCCATCATACACTACTCACTACTTTCTAGCCCCAAATTTTGCAAGGATAGTAAGATGATTAGATCAGAGGATTTTAAATGAAGGATATTATTTTGGATATTGAAAAATTTAAGATGGAAATTTCTACCATGCTAAAGATACTGTGTATGCTACTTTAAATGCTAATTAAGGGCCATCTCCAAACATAATTATTCTATTAACCAATACAAAATATTTAATAACAATAATTAGATTTGTGTTTTCAAAGATTTTTTAATATTCCACGACTCTTATTCTTTTTGTAAAGATTTATTTATTTATTTGAAAGGCAGAGTTACACAGAGAGGAGAGGCAGAGAGAGAGAGAGGTCTTCCACCCAATGGTTCACTCCCCAACTGGCCTCAATGGCCGGAGCTGTGCCAATCTGAAGTCAGGAGCCAGGAGCTTCTTCCAGGTCTCCCACGCGGGTGCAGGGGCCCAAAGACTTGCTTTCCCAGGCCACAGCAGAGAGCTGGATAGCGAGTGGAGCAGCCGGGTCTCGAACCGGCACCCATATGGGATGCCGATGCTTCAGGCCAGGGCATTAATCCACTGCTCCACAGCGCTGCCCTCCCCCCACTCTTATTCTTATGTCCTTTTTGATTTTTATAATGGAAAAAGTGAGGAGGTATATGATTATTAACTTTCACATCTTAAAGAGCAAGAGAGAACTGGTTTCCTCAAAGTCATGTGATTCACAAGTAGGTAAAACCATAAAGTATAGCCACTTTAATCCCATGCCCCTAATGTATTACATACACAAAGTGAAGATGGCCAACACACCTGTATGATGCAGGTTTCTAAGTCTTTCTTTAAAAACAAGTATGTGGATTAAAATAGGGATTTTTCAGGCTTTGCAATAGGTAAAACAGAGGAAGAAAGTGTCATTCGTCATTTGAAGCAAATTAATTAACTACAAAATTTCAGTATATACATGTACCCTCAAAAATTTCATGGAACACTCTTATTAAAAAATACTATGCATGGATTTCAAACTTTTTGCATCAAAGAAAATTATCTATAATTCCATTTTTACACAAATTCTTGGAAATACCCTCACATATTATAGTAAATGGCTGATTAAAGTTATGCTGGTCAATTGGATTCCTCAAGATAGGTCACTGGTTTGCTAAAGCTCTCTTAATATACATTTTATATTTACTGTTTTAAGATTCTATTTGAGGGGCAGGCGCTGTAGCACAGTGGGTTTATGCCCTGGCCTGAAGTGCAGGCATCCCATATGGGCGCCGGTTTGAGACCAGCTTCTCCACTTCCCATCAGCTCTCTGCTGTGGCCTGAGATAGCAGTAGAAAATGGCCCAAGTCCTTGGGCCCCTACACCCATGTGGGAGTCCCAGAAGAAGCTCATGGCTCCTGGCTTAGGATCAGGGCAGCTCCAGTCGTTGTGGCCACTTGGGGAGTAAACCAGCAGATGGAAGATGTCTCTCTCTCTGCCTCTCCTCTCTCTGTGTAACTCTGACTTTCAAATAAAGAAATAAATCTTAAAAAAAGATTATATTTGGTATTATATTTGGAATTAAATTTATACTGCTGTATACTCTAATATAAAAGCATACTGAGAAATAGTTTTAGGTAGAAACTGATTCTTAGTAGAAGTCAGCTCTATCCATTACATATTTTCTTGCCACTTAAGCAATTATTTTTCTGATAAATAGTAAGATAAGTTAAAAATGAGGTACAGTGAAAATAATTAGGGTTTAGGAATAAACAACATTTCACTATTGCTGTCAAATTTAAGATCATTTAAATTTATTTGTACTGATTGCCTTATTTGTCAAATGGAAGTTACAGAAATCATATCCAAAGAAATTCATAACAGTATTAGAAGTTTCCAAGTGAAACTAACTTGAATGAAATGTCATCATTTTCCAAAGATGACCTAACTGACTTGGCTATTTGTATTGTGTGACTTACGTGGGCATTTCTTGACACAGAATGCGCCATAGGTGTATTTCGCATTGAAGTTGTGCTCCAACTGAAAAGTGGTTGGATTGTAGACAAAGGTTTGGGGACACTGAGTAACACATGCTCCACTGTCATTGAAATTCATGCAGGCCTGCAACACAGGAAACATTACTTTCATTTACAAATACATTTCATAATACTCACTAATGAAGCAATAGCACTGTAACAGTTTAATGAAAAGGTTGCATTCTTAGTATATATCAGCTTCAGAAAAATAGTAAAATGTAATAGTTTTATGGCCACTTCTTTGTATAAAATTTCATAAAATGTTTTTGTCTGATATCAGTAAATATCTATCACTTTTAGTTACTGATATTTAAACTACTTAATATTTACTCACAAATTTAGAAACTGAACATTGGCTTAAATGCTTTAAGATAGTTAATAATAAAAAATGATTTTTAATCTGATTATTCTTTGAATTATTATACTCAATATCAGTTAAGCATACATTTCTCTAACTTTTAACAAAATGATACTCTATTTTTTGTGTTTCTTTTTTTAATTTTTTTTATTTAGTAAATATGAATTTCCAAAGTACAGTTTATGGATTACAATGGCTTTCCCCCTCCCCATAATTTCCCTCCCACTCGCACCCCTCCCATCTCCCACTCCCTCTCCCATTCCATTCACATCAAGATACATTTTCAATTATCTTTATATACAGAAGATTGATTTAGTATATATTAAGTAAAGATTTCATCAGTTTGCACCCACACAGAAACACAAAGTGTAAAATACTGTTTCAGTACTAGTTATAGCATTACTTCACATTGGACAACACATTAAGGACAGATCCCACATGAGAAATAAGTACACTGTGACTCCTGTTGTTGACTTAACAATTTGATACTCTTGTTTATGGCGTCAGTAATCTCCCTAGGCTCTAGTCATGAGTTGCCAAGGCTATGGAAGCCTTTTGAGTTTGCTGACTTCAATCTTATTCCTACAGAGTTATAGTCAAATTGGAAGTTCTCTCCTCCCTTCAGAGAAAGGTACCTCCTTCTTTGACGGCCCTGTTCTTTCCACTGGGATCTCACTCGCAGAGATCTTTCATTTAGGTCTTTTTTTTTTTTTCCAGAGTGTCTTGCCTTTCCATGCCTAAAATACTCTCATGGGCTCTTCAGCAAGATCCAAATGCCTTAAGGGATGATTCTAAGGCCAGAGTGCTATTTAGGACATCTTCCATTTTATGAGTCTGCTTTGCTCTGTATCCCACTTCCCATGATGGATCATTCTCTCCCATTTTGATTCTATCAATTAGTATTAGCAGACACTTGTCTTGTTTGTGGGATCCCTTTGACTCTTAGACCTATCAGATCCATCAATTGTGAACTGAAATTGATCACTTGGACTAGTGAGATGGCATTGGTACATGCCACCTTGATGGGATTGTATTGGAATCCCCTGGCACATTTCTAACTCCACCATTTGGGGCAAGTCCGATTGAGCATGTCCCAAATTGTACATCTCCTCCCTCTCTTTTTCCCACTCTTATATTTAACAGGGATCACTTTTCAGTTAAAATTTAAACACCTAAGAATAATTGTGTGTTAATTACTGAGTTCAACCACCAGTACTAGAATAAAACAAAAAAAAATACTAAAATGAATGAAGTATTACATTGTACATCAACAATCAGGACAAGAGCTGATCAAGTCACTGTTTCTCATAGTGTCCATTTCACTTCAACAGGTTTCCCCTTTGGTGCTCAGTTAGTTGTCGCCAATCAGGGAGAAAATATGATATTTGTCCCTTTGGGACTGGCTTAATTCACTCAGCATAATGTTTCCAGATTCCTCCATCTTTTTGTAAATGACCAGGTTTCATTGTTTTTGACTGCTGTATAGTATTCTACAGAGTACATGTCCCATAATTTCTTTATCCAGTCTACTGTTGATGGGCATTTGGGTTGGTTCTAGGTCTTAGCTATTGTGAATTGAGCTGCAATAAACATTAATATGCAGACAGCTTTTTTGTTTGCCAATTTAGATTCCTTTGGTTAAATTCTAAGGAGTGGGATGGCTGGGTTGTATGGTAGGGTTATATTCAGGTTGTTGAGGAATCTCCAGACTGACTTCCATAGTGGCTTAACCAGTTTGCATTCCCACCAACAGTGGGTTAGTTTATTTTTTACTTTTCTTTTAAAAAATATTTATAAAAAGTAAGCAAATTTCATGTATTTCATATATTCAGTTTGAAGAGCATAATCATATTCCCACCCTTACACTCACATTTATTTAAAGGACTTGTGCTTAATCTTACAGTCTGGCACTGACAACTTAATCTCTAATTCTACAAGCTTGGCTTTCTTCTGAGTTAGTGATTGGAGAATTCAGTGCATTAGGTAACATATTAAATATAATCATCACCTTTGTATGTGAGAAAACATTGTGGTGGCCACTTAAATTGGGCTTAAGAAAACAATCTGACAACTGACCAACTGATTACAAAGTGCATGTAATACCAAAATGTAATAAAGAACCTAGTTATAGTTAGCCTGTAATTAAATAATATATTCTGGTTTGTTTGACATCTTTCATAAGGCTACACCCTTTTGCAAAATTCATGACATTCAAATAAGACAGTTTTATTTCTGCTGACATATTTATATTGAGAACACATTTTAGTAATATTTTCAAATTCATTTGAGAAGAACTCAAATCCATTCTACCGCTGGAGAGTTGGGTATTTGATAGAAAAAGAGGATATATGTATTAATACATAAAAGTATGATTATCAAAAGTGTTGAGATAATTCTGTTAATTAAGAAATTAAGCCTCCATAGGAATAATTTAGGAAGGCAAGCTAATGTGAATTCAAACTAAGTTTTATATTTCATCACAAATTGTCATACTGTCAGTTATTAATAAGCATTAATTTATTCTGCTTCCTCAAAACATTTGCTTCATCAATTGTTGTTTAGCAAGCACTTTATCACAAACATGACAATTCGCTGATGATGGTCTACTGGATGCATAATCAGAGTGAGATTCACTGATGATACATTTCTCACTAAGATGACACTTTCTAGAAAGAATCTATTAAAAACCAATCTAGGAACCTCAGTAAGTTTTAATTTATGGCCATAAACTTTGTGTATCCTTCTAATTGCTTTACTGACTTACTTTATGTAACACTGTACACAGATTGCTTGGAAATGAAGGAACACGTAAGCCAGAGGACAAACACTTCACCTTTCAGACAGCAAACAAAACAAGGGAATCTACATTCAGGTCTCTGTCTGGAATTCTTGAATATTCTGTACCAGATGCCAAAAGAATCACTGGACCATTCCACAAAAGTAATGAAATAGAACTCTGTGCCTCACTTGGCACTCTGTTGTCATGATAATGGAACCATGAAAAGAATTCAGGGCAAAACTTTTAAGTGAGAGTTTTTGATATTGTTGCTTATTACTGCTTTTGTTTTGATTTGCTAATGTATCACCTGCAGTGTTCATTGCTGTCAAAATCAAATTTCCTCCTACCCTGCCCATCCTGGTGACAGACAAAAGGTGTCAGTTCAAGACCAGCTGAGAATAACTTTAAAACTTTTAGCATTTTGACTTCCTTTTCTCTGCCTGCTTATCTACCTATGCAGCATATATTTTTTGTTTCACTATAGAAAATGGTATTTACAGTGAGTTTCTTGTGAAATTTTTCAAAAGTCAGAAATTATAACTCCTAAGAGCTTAAATTTATATAACTTATTTATGAAAGTAATTGTCAATTTGAAAAATAATGCTCAATTTTACTATAATATGATTATTTGCTGGAGATGTGAGAAGAAGAAAGAAAATATTTTTAACAATAAAACTTTTTTTGTGATTTTTAGCTTAAGCTTAAGGTAAGCAAGGGTTTGGTGTATATGGAATTGAGCTAATGATACCTCAGAGAATCACTTATATACTTTCCAAAGAACATAAACAATTATATCAAAGATATGACCTTAAAATATAATTAAAGCAGTCCCCAACAAACTTAATGTCCATTTTAACAAAAGTTTCCTCTTCTAAAATAAAAATCACATAGATTAACATGAAAATTGCTTTAAATATGCAATAAAAATCTTAAAACTTTTGAATATTAGTTTTCAAACCGTATAAACTGGAAAAAATCACAAATTTGTGTTATAGCCTTGAAATTCACATTGGCAAACAAAATGCAAATGACTTCACCCACAAGACTCAATAATGTAACAACATAAACAGGTAATAACTATTTTGGGAAAGATATGTTCTCTTTTGTGCTCTAGAATAAATTTCATCTGTGATATAAACTATATCACAAAGACACAATTCATTTAGTAGAACAGAACAATGCGTTCATCAGTAGCCAAATCAGTGAGGGAATGCTTTCTTGTAGGGTGCAGTGCATTTCTTAACCTAAAATGGCTAAACTTGTTCTTGCTGTCTGAGCTAAAAAGCAAAGGAAGAGAGAGCAAGGGAATACTGAGACGTACAAAGCAATCGGTGTCCTTAGGTCCTGAGCAGCCCCCTGCACATTCTCGATGACAGCAGTCACTGACGTAGGGCCCGTAGCACCTGCCATCACATTGTTCCGCACACACTGTCCTTGTCACTGCAGAAGACAAAGATGGGATCTCCATCAAAGTCAGTCAAGCGTGAGAAATTCCTACAGTTATTTGCAGTAGTTGAGAAAAGCTGAGTTCTGGGAAAGCTGTTTCTCAATCCATCACTGAATCAATTCAGTAAGCATTTAGTGAATCAAGTTTGCAACTCACTAAAAACACAAAAATGAAAATCCTAAAAATTAATTTGCATATTTTGTTTCTTATGTCTTTTTGTTTCAGTAAATAATTTTAATGCTTTTCAAAACTCACTCAACAACAGTCAAATTTGAGATAAGTGAATAACATATTTGTCAGGTTGGGAAAAAGTAAGCAATAGAATCAATTCATACAATGAGCATAGTAAGGTCCTAATGTAGAAGATGTTCTCAGAAATACATTTAAGAATTCAGTAGGCAGGGCATTTTATGTAGGGAAGGGGAGTAGCAAGAAGAATGGTTGAGAGAGGGAGAAGGGAGATGGAGAAGAAAGGAGAGAAAGAGAGGGGAGAAGGAAATAAAAAGGAAATGAAATTTACAGCAAGTATAACAAAAAGTTTCATTGGTCTCTTAAGATCCTTTAAGTTGACAGCATCATATCAGAGCATTCTTTAGCAAAATAATATTATGGGATGTGCATCAAAATTGCAGCCATAACAGTCATGACTGTATAGTTCACTTATCCCAAAGAGAATTCTTTACAGAATTTCAAAGTACAAGTTTTATATGACAGTGCAGCACTTCATCTCATGGCTTTTGTATTTCCATTTTAGCATTGTTTCTTTTACATTTTTGACTACCACTTCAAGATCCTACCTGTTGGGCATTAATATTTTCAGTTTCTGTCTTTTTTTTAGGGCTACAGGCTCATTTCTGCATGAAATATTCATAATGTCCTGTGCATATCACATAGAGGTAAATGACTCTCAGGTCCAGAACTGAATTCTCTATGGAGCGGCAGTATGTATATTTTCAGTCATTTGTGGAAATGCCCATTTAGACATCCCAAGCTGTACACAGTGAAATGTAGCTCACTTTCCCACCACCACCACCACTGAGAGCATTCTCTTTGTTCCCTGTTTCAATTCAAGAGCATCATACATCTAGTAGCTCAGCTAGAAATTTGGCATGCATTGTCCATGTTTCCTTTCCCTTCACTATGACTTCTCATACCTAAGAAAGTTATCAAGTATTAGCATTTCTGTTTCTTTTTAAAAAATGTATAACTTATTTTAAGAAATTTACTAATATATTAGATTTCCTGGATCACAGCACATGCATGATAATTACTACAATTAACATCAATTTTTTGTTAAGAAAAATAAATGATATTTAAAATTCCATAATTTTACAACCTAATGGAATTTCTTTTTTTCTTTTTTTTAAATTTTATTTAAGGTATAAAAATTTCATGCATTTCATACATACAGATTTAGGAACTCAGTGATTCTTCCGACCTTACCTTCCCTCCTGCCCATGATCCTACTCTTCTTCCTCCTTTCTCTCCTATTCCCACTGTTAATTATTAACAATTCCACATTTCTATTTCTTAAATATTCCTCATGATTCCCCCGCTCTCTGTTCCAACTTTGTTCAGAACCTCATCTCTAAGTTACTACACAGTTGTATAAGGTTACTCAGATCTCATCTTTTCCTTCCAAAGAATCCCCCTTGTTCTCTAAAAGTGATGCGTTGAAAACATAAATCAATCTCTATAAAATCAGTGTTGAGTCAAAACATTAACAACTTACTGGTCATCTGATACTCAAGGATTAAATCCTTAGCAGTGGACAGAAGTCCTCTCAAAAGCTGATCCCACGCCTGCCTTTGCTGGTGTTTCTTACCAGGTGTCCACAATCTGCAGACAGAAACACTATTGGGCAATTCCTGTTTCCTTGCAGAGCATGATTTTGGGAGCCTCATTACCTTCGCAGAAGGCATTTCTCCATGGCAAAAACCTTGCCTATCTCCATACAGCAAACGCTCACTCTAAATCTTCCCAGACACTTCCCCAAGCTGTGATTCTCTCACTCCTGCCTCTGAATAAGCAAGAAGAGAAGCTTCATAGAGCGGTCTATGGAATCCGAAGGCCTGGGCTCAAGTCCCAAATTCATCCATGTGATATGGGCAAATTGTATGACCACTCTGCATTTCATTTTACTATTTTAAAGATGGTGTTAGAATTAGTACTGATATAATAAGAGTGAAGACAGAGATATAGGTATAAAGGGATTAACATGGTCCCCATTACTCCTGCCCAGCAGCAATTAGGTATTATTATTGTACTTACTATAATACATTGTATTTACTTTTCCATGTTTGCCTGCCCCACTAACCCCTGAGTTTGTCGAAGTTTACTTTCCTATAGAATTTTTATCCTCAGTGACAAGTAAAGTGTTCGGCACTTAGTACACAATAAATAAGAATCTTATTTAAGTAAGTCAGTCAGTCAAATACTGCCAACTCAATGAAAGTATCTGCTGAGACCACAGTTCATTATCAGAGGGATAGCAACTGTGAAACACAAATTTAAAATACCAAGAAATAGAGCACATCAACATTAAAATATTTTAGAATTATTGTTAGCATACATTATTAGACTTATTAGATTTAAAAGCTCTTTAAATACTACTGTTGGCAGGCGCCGCGGCTCAATAGGCTAGTCCTCCATCTGTGGCACCGGCACACTGGGTTCTGGTCCCAGTCCGGGCGCTGGATTCTGTCCCGGTTGCCCCTCTTCCAGGCCAGCTCTCTTCTGTGGCCTGGGAGTGCAGTGGAGGATGGCCCAAGTGCTTGGGCCCTGCACCTGCATGGGAGACCAGGAGAAGCACCTGGCTCCTGCCTTCAGATTGGCGCGTTGCACCGGCTGCAGCGTGCCGGCCGTGGCGGCCATTGGAGGGTGAACCAATGGCAAAAGGAAGACCTTTCTCTCTCTCTCACTGTGCACTCTGCCTGTCAAAAAAAAAATACTACTGTTGATTATTTCATAACTCCATATTTTTGCTTGGATTCTTTTCCAAGGAATATGTTGATGATATTCATCAAGTAATTCATATTTGAAAGTTAATATTTCTTCTTTTGGATATGATGATATTACTCCCTAAACAGTACAAGACATAGAAGCACCAAAATCTTATGATATTTTTATCATAAGTTTATATTTTTGAAAAAAATAGATCTTGATTTTGTATTTGCAAGTTGTGCTACATGAAATGATGACAAACAATTTGTTATAATTATTATAGTATAAATTCTACATAATCAGCCAGTTTGGCCTCCTCATTTACTTTCTTTGTCTTTGACCAATTCACCTTTTCAGTGATGCCTGTCTCTGTTTAGTACTGAGTCTTTCCCAGACAACTGACTCCTGATGGACCTTCCTCTTCTTTCTTCTGTCTTCCTTTCTCTAATTTTTTTGGCATAACACTGATCACTACCTAATATAATCTGCAATTTGTTTATCATATTTATTTTATTTTTGGTTATTCCAATTTCTAGAACAGTACCTAGCATTCATATAATTTTATCTATATTTCTATTACATACACTATATACACTCCTATATAACAAGTACCTAAACAAATTACATCTACCCATTATATTTTCATCATCATATATTGTGCTTACATTGATGCCCCTTCCTTTTAACCTGTATATTTATTTATATGTGCAATTTGCAATTCATCCTACATAAAGGAGATATTTTTAATAAATGGTTTTATGAAGAATAGATTTAAATATAGTTCTTGACTTCCAGATTCAGTAAAGCTCTTTTGACACACCATGAGTCACTAATTAAAGTAGAAGAAATAAGTTAAATAAACAAATTACTGGGTTTGAAATAAGTGTTATCATAGGACAGTCTGTTAATTTGCTTCTAGGTGACAGGCATTGCTAAGCTGGAAATTAACAGTGTGGAGTTGAGTCAACAATCATATCCTAAAGTCACATCATATTTTAATGCTAGACACACATATCTTGTGCTAAATTCTATTTTCTGTGGTGATTTATGTAACTATTCAGATTTCCTTTAATTTGGTCTTTTCTATCAAATGTGGAGAACAATGAAGAAAATATTAAGATAATTTACCCCAAATTTATTTTCAAATTATTTCTTAAATGCTCACATTAAAATAATTTCTATGGTTGAATGTACTACTTAAATATGAAAACAATGTTATAATCAAACACAAGCTTACAAACTTAATAACAATTGTAAAATTCTAAAACCATGTATTTTAAATTTTTCATGTGTTTTGAGTCAACTTTATTTTTTTAAAGGTAGTAATTTCTTCCATAGATGGTCAAATATTTTAAATTTTTTCTGAACCCTTTAATCTCAGATCAAACAACTTTAAATTATTAGTAGTATCTATGATTATGTTTAAAAGCTCCTTAAATAATACTGTTGGTCACCTCATGACTCCCTATTTTTACCTGGATCCTTTTCCACCTTGAACATTGATGATATTCATAAAATCATGCTTAATGTTTGAATATTAAAAATATCTTTCAGTTGGACATGATATTATTCTGTACAGAAAAATGCAAAGAAACATCTCTCTAAATCATTATGCAAGTGCATAAATAAAAGTTTTATTTAAGATGTTAAAAAGGAATTACAGAATTTTACTGCATACTTTATAATTGATTTTTTAAAAAGACAGTTAAATAAATTTTTAAAAATAGCACTTTTTTGGGCCAGTACCATGGCATAGTAGGCTGAGCTCCTGCCCGAGCTCAGCATCCATGGGCTCCAATCCTGTCCTGGCTGCTTCTCTGAGGAAACCAGAGAAGGATGGCCAAGGTGCTTGGGCTCCTGCAAACACATGGGAAACCCAGAAGAGGCTCCTGGCTCCCAGCTTCGGATAGGTTCAGCTCTGGCCATTTCGGCCTTTTGGGGAGTGAACCAGCAGATAGAAGATCTCTCTCTGTCTCTCCCTCTCTCTGTCTGTAACTCTACCTTTCAAGTAAATAAATAAAATCTCTTAAAAAATAGCACTTTTCATGATCAAGATTTTCACATATAAAAATTTCAAATGAAAATTCTGTAAGCATGAATGCATTTGGAAGTGTTTGACAGAAAATAAGAAGAACAAAACAAATTAATCTCTAAAGAGTGATATAAGAGGTTTATGAAACATTTCTGTACATGGTTTTGTAAGAATTACTTTTACAAAGAAAATATTCCCTTTGCACACATCAAGGATTCATGCAGGATAAGTGGAAGAGCCCACAAAGTAAATCTATTTAACAGCAATTGTTGATTAATAAGCATTACTTACTTAGTAGAAATAAACACATCAAAATGCACTCATTTTTATTATGATGCAGAAACAAAGCAAAAAAAAAAAAAAAAAACCCTTCGTTTCTAAAAACAATGAGAGAATTCAGCCTCCAAAGGCACATTAACTAAAAATTGCTTTGGTTTTATTAATTTCCATCCTTGCTTGAATATTTCATTAAAATACTTCCCTGTTTTAGTATCCTTTCTAAATTGCTTCACTGGGTGTATTAAAAATTTGGGTCAAAATTTAACTAGCTTATTCATTGGTGGTTCACCACTAAATAGGATTTTTTTAAAATATAAAAGCACAACCTGGAATTTAAACTACTTATTATATTAGAGTCAATAATTTGGATGGGAATTCATTCAAAATATCCCTGAGAATCTGATGGGTGAATCACCAAGAATCAAACCATGGTAAGGAGAATATCTCTCACTTACAAAATTATATTATTTGTATATAGTTTTATCTTATCAGAAACAATTGACTTCATTACTTCTTTAAACACAATAACTAATATTGTGATTAAAGTACCTTTTGATACAGATTTATTTAGTTACTTGAAAGTCAGAATTACAGAGGGAAAGGGAGAGTCAGAGAGAATCTTCCATCCACCAGTTCACTTCCCAAAGGGCCACATCTGGGTCTCCCATGTGGTGCAGGGGCCCAAGCACTTGGGTCACATTCCAGTATTTTCCCAGGCAGGGAATTGGATCACAAGTGGAGCAGCTAGGACTCTCACTGACACCCATACGGGATGCCGGAGCTACAGATGGCAGATTAACCCACTATGCTACACGGCTGGCCCCTAAAGTTATTTCTTAAGAACAAGATGATCTTATTTGAAGAAGTATGGCAATTTGCTAATTCAACATGGGTTTTGTTGGATGGATGGAACTGGAGGTCATTATATTAAGTGAACTAAGCCTAACAGAGAAAGACAAGACCCACATGAGCTCATTCATATGTGGAGCCTAAAGGAAGGCAACTCAAAGGACTGAAAAATCCCTTGGCTGCCAGACACTGGGGAGTTAAACAGGATGGAGAAGAAAGGGAAAGATGGATTAATGAGTCATACTTTAAGTCATACTTAGAGGCAAAAAATTCTTGTGTTCTACTGTACAGTAGGGTGACTACAGACCATGTACTATAGATTTTTCTTTTACAAAAGGCTGGAACAAGGTTGGAATGTTTTCACAATAAAGAAATGTTAAGTGTTTGAGGTAATAGATATGTTTACACTAATTGGACATCATACAATATATATACGTATTAAAACATCACATCGTACTCCCAATAAATATGTACAATTTTTAGGTGTCTATTTAAAATTTGGTTTTTAAATATTTAAAATATATTGACTTTGGGGGCCGGTGCTATGGTGCAGCAGGTAAAGCCGCCACCTTCAGTGCCGGCATTCCATATGGGCGCTGGTTTGTATCCCGGCTGTTCCACTTCTGATACAGCTCTCTGCTATGGCCTGGGAAAGCAGTAGAAGATGGCCCAAGTCCTTGGGCCCGTGAACCCATGCAGGAGACCCGGAAGAATTTCTTGGCTCCTGACTTTGGACTGGTGTGGCTCCGGCTGTTGAGGCCATCTAGGGAGTGAACTGGTGGATGGAAGACCTTTCTCTC
Source organism: Lepus europaeus (assembly GCF_033115175.1). Lineage (NCBI taxonomy): Eukaryota > Metazoa > Chordata > Mammalia > Lagomorpha > Leporidae > Lepus > Lepus europaeus. Next base: position 155,923,292 of record NC_084827.1, read on the forward strand.
TGCCTCTTCCTCTCTGTAACCTGCCTTTCAAATAAATAATCACACACACACACACACACACACTTCGACTCCTAAGAGTAGCAAAAGAATGTCACAGTAAAAATATCTCTGCCCATTAAAAAATAAGTAAAACCAATTTTTCAGTTAAATCTTTTTAAACTTCTTTTCTGCTCATTTTACTCTGTGCCACTTCTCTTCCTGTATCCTGTTCTTCCTCCTACTTATCTCCACCATTCCCTCTCCCTAAGTGCCCTTTTTAAAGGATTAGTTTATTTATTTGAAAGTCACAGCAACAGAGGGAAAAACAAGCTATTTGGTTCACTCCCCAAAATGCCATAACAGCTAGGGCAGGCCAGGCTGAAGCCAGGAACTAGGAATTCCCAGATCTCCCACATGAGTGGCACAGTACATGGATGTCAGAGGCCCAAGCACTTGGGCACATTAGCAAGGAGCTGGATTGGAAGCAGAGTATCTAGGTTTTGAACTGACACCCCAATATAGGATACCAGACTCAAACACAGAGCTGGTCCCCATAAATGTCTTTTGATTTTCTTTGTTTTCTGTACATTTTTACTCATTTATTTTCATTTTATTTGAAAGAGAGACAGAGATCTTCCATCAACTGGTTCACTCCGAATTGCCTGCAAAAGATGTGCATGCCACGACCAGGTGAAACCCAGGAATCAGAAACTCAATCTAGGTCTTCCATATGGGTAACAGAGCCCTGTGTACTGGAACTATCACTTGCTGCACCCCAGGGTAAGTGTCAGCAGAAGGCTTGAACTAGAAGTAGAGCCAGGAGTCAATCAGCCGTCCTGGTATCGGATGTAAGCAGTGTTTTCACCACTGCACAAACACCTGCCCGGATTTTCCTTCTCTTTGCTTCCTCTACTCAGGGGCTCTGAACTTGGGCTCAGTGAGATCATCTAGCAGGGTCTTTCAGACTTCAATGTGGGAATATTTGTGCAAATGAACATTTTGACTCAGTGGACGCAAGATTGTCCATTTTCCATAAGCTCCCAGGTAATGGTCACAGATCACATTCGAGTACGTGATACATAGTATTTTTAAAAAGTACAATGCCTGGGATCAGCTAATCCTTACTGAGTCAAAATCACTGGCAATGTTACGACGGTAGCTTTGATAGACACAGTAAGTTCCTCAGGTCATTCCAGAAGTGTAGAGTTGAGAACCATTGTTCTATCCAGTTAAAATGGGACAATCACTTAAGTCACTTACATCTTTTGAATGGCTGACTGCCTGGTTATTCTTTGTCCAAAACTTAAATCAAACTGATCGTTAGCTTGAATTTCCTATTTGTGCTTTAAAAGTCTCTATCTTTAGTTAGGAAATTAAACAGAAATCTACATGCAAGCAGATAGGGAGATACGGTAAGAAAATGGACTAAATTGGGCTCAGAAATAGTTCTTGGATGGTTCTGAAGGCAAAAAGTTGAAATAAAGAAGAGAGCATCATAAAACTGTTGACGTACTTCACCCAGCAGTTGTCAGCATGATTAGTCATCCTGGGGAAACACCCAACTTGTTGCTAAGCACATTTCAACTCTTATTTATTTTCTTTCATTAGTATTAAATGACCTTCAACTGCATGCTGCCTATATTATTTCTGTTTTTATTGACCAAATTTTAACAAATGGTATTCATGAAACACACCATGTCTATTAAACAGTACTTCAATAGGATGGTTTTGATGTTCGGCTGTTTTCAGTTCTATACTTGGAGGTTTGATCAAGAAGAAAAATGCTTTGGTTAAAGCAGAAGTGAATTGGCTTGGATGTAAGGAGGAATTTATTGAACTGAGAGAGTGATAAAAACACTGTAATGAGTGAGTGAATGAGCTTCTTGAGTGTTTATTTGTCAGTATTTTAAGGAAAATCTCTTTTGGATTCTTAGGCATCCCTTTAATTAAACCCAGGGCTTGAAGAAATGTTCTCTGGAGGACTCTTCTGCTTTAGGATACAATATTTGTTCCTATGAGTGGTGAAATTGTGACTAAAAAAATGAACACTTTGAGTCATGTAACATGCTTTTAAAAAGCTACCATCATCAGGATATACATTAAATAAAACATATAAAGCTCACAGACCACCAAAGAACAAGTATTACTTAAAGATAGCAAGCTAAAATATCTAAAACATCAGGCTTAATGAAACTAAAACTAAACTATACACTGCATGAATACTTCCAATAGGGAATAATTTGACACAGATCTGAGCCCAGGGCCATGTAAACTCGAAGAATTAATAGGAACAAATGAAATAAATATGTCTGGCCCTCCTCTGAGGTTCTGATTAAGTAACTCTGTGGAAAGTGCCAGAAAATCCATTTTCTAAAGTTTACTTATTTTTATTTATTTGAAAGGCAGTAAATCACAGGGAGAGAGAGGAGAGAGAGAGAGAGGGAGAGAGGGAGGAATCATCCATTCACTGGTTCACTCCTCAAATGCCCACACCCGTCAGGCCTGGGTCAGGGTGAAGCGAGAAGCCCAGAATTCCATCCATTTCTGTCACATGGGTGGCAAGCACTCAAGTGCTGCCTTCCAGAGTCACATCGGTAGGAAGCTGGAATCAAGTCAGGACATGAACCAGGCAGTCTGAACTGCGATGCACTCAACTCTAGCGGCAGATTACCCCGCTGTGCCACAACATCTACTCCCAGAGTAGATTTTACAGCCACTACTTTGGACTTTATGCTCTAGGACACTCTTCTTCCTGATGAAAACTTCTTCCAGCAGGGTCAAAACATTTATTCAGAAGCAAAAATAGGAAGTAAGAGCGTGGTCAGAAATTAGAATATTTCTAGTCTAGATCTCAAACGAATTAAGTCAAAAGGCATTGTTATACAGAGTAAGATCTCATTGTAAGTTGGTTTCTTGCTTTGGACAATGTCATAAGGTCAAACATATATAAAAAGGCTCTCAAAAGTGGTATTTATTGTTTTTAAACACTGAACTCTAGCAATGTGGAATTATTAAAAAAACCTTGGGCTTCTCCAATGAGCATGATTCCAATCATACCCATTTTCATAGCTCAGAATAAAACCTAGCTTACTTTCTTTTATCCTTAATTGCAACTTAGGCTGATATGAATTATTTAAAACTTTTCTTTAAAGATTTATTTATTTATTTGAAAGTTATAGTTACAGAGAGAGGGAGAGATAGAAAGAATCTCAAATCTGCTGGTTTACTCCCCCAGAAGGTTGCAACAGCCACAGCTGGGCCATGCTGAAGCCAGGAGCCAAGAGCTTCTAAAAGGTCTCCCAAGAGGGCTGCAGGGGCCCAAGCACTTGGGCCATCTTCTGCTGCATTTCCCAGGCCATTAGCAGGGAGCTGGATCAGAAGTGGAGCAGCCAGGACATGAATTGACAGCCATATGGGATGCTAGCATGGTAGACAGAGGGTTTACCAAGTGTGCCACCACGCTGGGCCCCCTAAGTTCATTAATGTTATGTAGTTCACCCGAGAACCATGAGAAATACTTATGCAGTCCCTACTGAAGCTGTAACTCAGAGTCAGTTAATAAATTTAGGCTGTATTTTGGCAGTTACTAATCAGGTTCGACCTTTGTCCCAGATAAATCCCTGTGGGCCCAAGGACTATGACATAATATTGTTAGTTATGTCAAAGAGAAAGAGATCTTGTCTAATCCATTCTCCATCACTGGCTGTTTTATTCATTTATTTAATGAAGTTTCATTCAATCAATTTTGTAAAGACATACTCTGTGTTTCACTGAGGGACCTTAAAGCTGATTTTCAACTACACTGTTTGCCACCAGGGAAATCTCCCTTATTAAATGGCTATTAACATCACCAAAATTTATGAATAAGGATTCAAAAATAATATTGACCTATTACATTTACTATCTAAATATTCTTGAGAGCAAATATGATTTATTTTGCACATTCCTCACAGGATTGTAGATGCTGGTTTCAGGAGAATAAATGAAGAGTCTGAATCATCATCAGAAGAACACAACTAGTATTTCTTTAAAAAAATACATTTTTATATTAGAACTGAAGAATGCATCTTACAGTCCACCAATAAATGATGTGCTGAAGGTAAAGTAATCAAAATAGAAACAACTATCATGGACTTTTCACAAACCAAGAAATGTTGGGGAACTCACAGTCAATATGTTGAAGTCACCTTGCTTTATAGTGAACCATATAACTCTACCCTCAACCTTTATGGAAACATACCAATCAAAAACTAGAAAAACACTCTGTCTTTTCTTGACCCCTATGCATCTTCATGGATATGTTTTACATTAAGTAGCACAATGACTGTCTAAATAGAAGAGCCAATGGAAGTGGGATGGAAAAGAAACACAGCTCCATAAACTACTTCAAACACTTCAAACACTGATAAAGTAAAATGAGCAGACACATATCTGTTTTACACCTCTGCAAAATAATTTCCTCTGAAGTCATTTTAATAACACAATTAGGAGTGCGATAATGAAAATTAAGACATTCTCAAATGCTCTTCAAATACTTGTCTGAATTTGTAGATTCCAGATTAATTTATATTAAGCATCTTATGGAAACTTACATGTGAGTTCTTCAAACCATTTGTAGAAAGAATTAAAGATGAGTTTACTTTAGTATAAAAATCCTGGGGGCCAGTGCTGTGGCATAGTGGGTAAAGCCACTGCCAGCAGTACCCGCAACCTATACAGGCATATGGGCACCAGTTCGAGTCATGGCTGTTCCATTTCCCATCCAGCTCTCTGCTACAGCCTGCGAAAGCAGTGGAAGATGGCCCAAGTCCTTGGGCCCCTGCACCCACGTGGGAGACCTGAAAGAAGCTCCTGGCTCCTGGCTTCAGATCTACACAGCTCTGGCCATTGTGGCCAACTAGGGAGTGAACCAGTGGATGGAAGACCTCTCTCTCTCCCTCTCTCCCTCTCTCCCTCTCTCCCTCTCTCTCTCTCTTTCTCTCTCTCCCTCTCTCCCTCTCCTTCTCTCTCTGTGTAACTCTGACTTTCAAATAAATAAATAAATCTTTAAAAAAGAATGTTCTCTGATTTTCCAATAAATGTACATTCATCTTTAAAAAAAATCCTGAAATCCATACATAGTTTTTTTTTTTTACAATATGCACCATCCATGAACTCTATTAAGACTCCAGGGACTGGTGCTGTGGCATAGCAGGTGAAACCGCTGCCTGCAGTGCTGGCATCCCATTTGGGTGCTGGTTTGAGTCCCAGCTGTTCCACTTCTGATCCTGCTCTCAGCTGTGGCCTGGGAAAGCAATGGAAGATGACCAAATGTTAGGGCCCTTACCACCCATGTGTGAGACCAGATGGAGGTCATGGCTTCCGCCTGGTCCAGTTCTGGCCATTGTGGTCACCTGAGGAATGAACCAGCAGATGGAAATTCTCTCTGTCTCTCCTTCTGATTTTCAAATAAATAAATACATTTTTTTTAAAATAAAATCCCACTTGCTGTACAAAAAATATAACAACCTAGCTCAGGACACATATACATGATGAAAACTTTTGAGGCATAATATAATCCTTAATTACATGCAAAGCATTTTGATACTATACTTCCTACTTTAATCTGGTCTATTTATTCTAACTTGTTCTATTTCAATAAAAATTTAATGTTGGTCAGGGACACTGAAGTAATTGAATAAGCTACTAACAAGTTGCAAGCAGCAGTTCGAAAGCACTGCTTAATTGCATAAAAAGTGCTGTGTCCAGCACAGCAGGGTGTCAGGTTAACTGCAAAGTGGAACAAGTCCTATAGATTAAGGAAGCAGATGGAGGTCGAAGATTTTTTTTTAAAGATTTATGTATTTGAAAGTCAGAGTTACACAGAGAGGAGAGGCAGAGAGAGAGAGAGAGGTCTTCCATCTGATGGTTCACTCCCTAGTTGGCTGCAACTGCCGGAGTTGTGCTGATCTGAAGCCAGAAGCCAGGAGCCAGGAGCTTCTTCTGGGTCTCCCATGCGGGTGCAGGGACCCAGGGACTTGGGCCATCTTCCACTGCTTTCCCAGGCTATAGCAGAGAGCTGGGTCAGAAGTGGAGCAGCTGGGACTCGAACTGGAGCCCAGATGGGACGCCGGCGCCTCAGGCCAGGGCGTTGACCCACTAAGCCACAGAGCGGGTCCCAAGGGTTGAAGATTTTGATGTGAGGAAACCAGGGGACACTCTGTCCACTACCAAGGTGGAGGCAGAGACAGCCATCCAGAAATCTGCTTATTTCAAGTATTTATTATCCACGGTGATGTGATCAATTAATCATAAAAAATGTGCAGTTTCATGGAAACAAGATTTTGTGATGAAGGAGTTTAAACATAGTGAAAGAGGGAACAATGGGGAGTTTTAGTGTTCACAGGAAAGATGTGTTTGCTTGCAAGCTGGGATTAAGAGAACAATCACAGGGTGGAGGAAACTTGAGGAGGACTAACTATTAACAGGGGTCAACCCCACTTGCTGTTTACTGGAGCCCATGGCATTTCCTTAGCTGCCTCAGCATCATGTCAAATGACCTTTGCCTTTGTTAACATAACTCGATAGATCACCTTTGCGATCTGGCCAAGCATGCCTTCAGCAGAATTCAGGCCATGCGGTGGTTTCTGAAAAAATCTAGGCCTCTAACAGAATTCAGGCCATGTGGTGGTCCCCAACAACAATGGTTAAATTAGGGGCAGGCATTGTGTGTGGTGCAAGGATAAGCCACAGTGTGGGACTCAAGAAAGAGAGAAAGAGGTCTTCCATCTGATGGTTCACTCCCCATTTCACAGAGGGCCTGTCTCTGCTTTCTGTTCCAATTTCCTGCTACCATGCATAGGAGAAAGCAGATGACAACACAAGTACTTTGGTCCCTGCAACCCGCTTTGGAGACCTGGGTAGAGTTCCAGGCTCCTGGTTTAAATGTGATCTAATAAATGCTGTTGTGATCATTTTGGAGTGAATCAGCTGACGGAAGATCTCTCTCTCTCTCTTTCTCTGTCTCTCTGTTTTTCACTGTTGCTCTGAATTTCAAATAAATAAAATCAAATACAATTTTTTTTTTAAAAAAGAATTAGGAAATTAGAAAAATGGCGCCACGGCTCACTAGGCTAATCCTCCGCCTTGCAGCGCCGGCACACTGGGTTCTAGTCCCGGTCGGGGCACCGGATTCTGTCCCGGTTGCCCCTCTTCCAGGCCAGCTCTCTGCTGTGGCCAGGGAGTGCAGTGGAGGATGGCCCAAGTGCTTGGGCCCTGCACCCCATGGGAGACCAGGATAAAGCACCTGGCTCCTGCCATCGGATCAGCGCGGTGCACCAGCCGCAGCGCGCCAGCCACGGCAGCCATTGGAGGGTGAACCAACGGCAAAAAGGAAGACCTTTCTCTCTCTGTCTCTCTCTCTCACTGTCCACTCTGCCTGTCAAAACATTAAAAAAAAGAAAAAAGAAAAAAAGAAAAATGAACGTGAGGGCTCCTTTTATATTTGTGCAGCAAATTAACCTTCTAATGAAATCATGAACTCAGAGGCACTACTTTTTCTGAAGTTTTAGGATCACAGAGGTTATGGAAAATCACAATATGATAAATGCATAATATCAGCACAAAAATGCCTTCCCTCTTGGATGGTGCCTCTGAGATGGGCTGTTCTCTGAGGATTATGCTTTTTAAATTCTCACTCTTGTTTGTTCATTGAAATTTGGGACAGTGAAGTCTAAATTTCTCCTGGATGGCAGCATGTTAAACTCTGGGCCAAAATCGAAGAACATTTAGGGAAGATACTACATCTGTAGATATTCAATAAAATTTTTATGTGTTATCAATATAGTGATAAAAGTATCATACTTATGATATGGAAATAAGTTTGGAGATTGTCAAAATTATTTTAAAAATGCCATAATAAAGAACATATAATTTATTTGTTGCTCTTTCCATTCTTAATGTTCTGAAATTACATGTGTAGTATGTTTTTAGGGAAAAGTAAGTAACTGCAGAAATGTAAAATGAAAAGCAAACCATTCATTTCCATTCCACAGGAATAACCAATGTCAATGTGGGGGTGTCTGTATATCTTTGAACTTATTATTATGGCTCCATAGTAGTATAACAGCAAAGACAGCACAAAATGCACAACCAAAGCTAACTCAAAACGACTCAACCACATTTTTAAAATTCCACGGGGGGAATGCATCAGCTTCTGACAAAAAAAATCCCATTTCTCTACATTTCTCAACACCCAGGGAATCTCTCACACCCCTCCCTCAGAGCTCTATCATGCCCACTCATCTTTCCCTCGCAGCTTGCTCCCAGTAGATTCTGTAGTGCAATGACTTATGAGAACTGCATGAGGTAATACATGTGAACCTGTTAGTGCAAAGCAGAATAATTTAGTAAGTGAGAGCAGAACAATGGATGGCCATGGGAGGGTCTCCGGAGGTATCTGTTGGGCTCCAGCTTTGACGTTCCATCACAGCTGGGCAGATTACACAAATCACTTAACCTCCCTGTGTTTTGGTTTCTTCATCTATAAAGTAGAGATAACAATTGCACTTCTCTCATGGTGATGTTTGGAAAATTTTATATATTGTGAGAAATCATTAAGCAAGGAGTAGTGCTTAGTATTTAGTGAGCACTATATAAATATCTGCTGTTGGTATTGTTAAGTAATGAATAAATTATGGCAATCTTGCTTTTCATTAAATTTTATATTAAAACGTTTCATTAAATTTTATATCATTAATATTTTTCTGTGGGAACCTAAATATAGTGTTCCTATATTATTTTTCAAAGTTCTATATTATATGGTCATACTCTAATTTAATTATCTAAGATTTTATATTATTTGTATTTACTACTATTGTAAGTACTGCTGTAACAAATACATTTTGCATGTATACTAACTTGTTATAAGTGGCGAAATAATAAGTTCCCTTGTTCAAGAACATGTTTATTTTAAATCTTTTGACACAAATTTTAAATCTTTTGACACATAATGATATTTACCTATATTAATCTACCAAAATAATTCAGCTTGATTCATTCCCCATACATTCATCCTGACTAGCAATCATATGAATATATTGGGTTTTTAATAATTGTGTGTCTTTTATTATAAGAAAGGCTGAAGAATTTTTACAGATTTCATGTATAATTTTTAATTTGAAATTTTCATTATTAATATTTTGCTATAAAAATACAAAATACTAGGGCTGGCACCGTGGTGCAGTAGGTTAATCCTCCGCCTGTGGCACCAGCATCCCATATGGGCGCTGGATTCTAGTCCCGGCTGCTCCTCTTCCAGTCCAGCTCTCTGATATGGTCTGGGAAAGCAGTAGAAGATGGCCCAAGTCTTTGGGCCCCTGCACCCATATGGGAGACCCGGAAGAAGCTCCTGGCTCCTGGGTTCAGATCAGCGCAGCTCCAGTTGTTGTGGCCATCTGGGGACTGAACCAACGGAAGGTAGACCTTTCTCTCTCTCTCTCTCTCTCACTGTCTGTAACTCTACCTTTCAAATAAATAATATTAAAAAAATACAAAATACTATAATGTAGTTAAATTTATTATTTTTTCTTTTTCTTCATTTTAAGGAAGTTACTACTTTAAAAAAATATTTATTTTATTTATTTGAAAGACAGAGTTACAGAGAGAGGTAGAGACAGAAAGAGAGGTCTTCCATCCGCTAGTTCACTCCCCAGATGGCCAGTAACAGCCGGAGCTGCGACGATCTGAAGCCAGGAGCCAGGAACTTCCTCCAGGTCTCTCATGCGGGTGCAGGGACCCAAGGACCTGGGCCATCTTCTACTGCTATCCCAGGCAACAGCAGAGAGCTGGATTGAAAGAGGAGCAGCTGGGACTAGAACCGGTGCCCATATGGGATGCCAGTGCTTCAGGCCAGGGCTTTAACCCACTGCATCACAGCATCGGCCCCAAAAGTTACTACTTTTTAATATTTTAATACTTGATGGAGAATATTGTTCTGCATATCTCTTCTTTTTAAAATAAATAAATTATTTATTTATTTGAAAGGCAGAGTTACAGAGAGGCAGAGAGAGAGAGGTCTTCCATCTACTGGTTCACTCCCCAAATAGCCGCAAGGGCACGAGCTGAGCCAGAATTTTCTTCCGGGTCTCCCACAGAGGTGCAGGAGCCCAAGCACTTGGGCCATCCGCTGCCACTTTCCCAGTCCATAGCAGAGAGCCGTATAGAAAGAGCAGTAGCCGGGACTGGAACCGGCACCCATGTGGGATGCTGACACTGCAGATGGTGGCTTTATCAGTTACCCCACAGTGCCAGCCCCCCACAGTTATTCTTTTTAAATGCCTAGGCATTAATGAAATAATTTCCAGGGTATTTTAGACTATTTATGTTCAATTAAAAAGGAACCATTCAGAATTGACTGAAGATGGCTAAATGTATAGCTTAATTTTAGAATTTTTACTTCCATAGTGCAAATATTTTCATCTTAGAAAGTGGTAATTTTGGGGCTGGTGCCATGGCACAGTAGGTTAATCCTCCGCCTGTGGCACCAGCATCCCACATGAGCACTGGTCTAATCCTGGCTGCCCCTCTTCCAATTCAGCTCTCTGCTATGTCCTGGGAAAGCAGTGGAGGGTGGCCCAAGCCCTTGAGCCCCTACACCTTGCATACAGGAAGCACCTGGATCCTGCCGTTGCAGCCATTTGGGGAATGAACCAGTGAAAGGAAGACTTTTCTCTCTATCTCTCCCTCTCACTTTCTGTAACTCTACCTCTCAAACAAAAATTTTAAAAGAGAGAGAAAGTGGTAATTTTTCATGAATTTAAGTTTTCTCTGGTGTCTCGGTCTAATACTGCAGCCACACACTCAGCACTCTCAAACTTAGCCTGCATAAAAGTATCTCTTAGAGTATTTTATTTAGTATTACCTGCAATTGGTGACAAATGGCAGTCTGTTTTTCAGTCCTGTTCTCCCTCTATGTTCTAGTCAATGAAATAACATACATAATATAAAGACATACATTACACCCTTGTAGAGGAAAATAATCATCCTGGTTAAAAGTCATTCAAATTCAATACTGAAATTGGAACCAAACTCAAAGGCATTATATTGTGGTCACAATGCTCTATGAACTCCGTTATAACAAAATTCAAGGGAAAAGAGATTTTAGATAAACCCAAAATGACTGTCTCCAATGAGGTAGTAATATTTGAAAATTATTTTTAAAAAACAGTTTAGATCTACGCTTCATAAACTAATTAATATAGCGATCATCTTTTCTGAAAAACCTATGGTAATTGAGAGAAGCAGCTATGATAACATTACAAATGGCCATATGCTGCACAAAATTTATATTTGCTTGAGAAAGGAATATAACTTTGTCTGATGTTTAAGGAATTCCCATTTATTTTAATATAATGGGCAAAGATATGGCTTGACATAAGAGAAATTGACCATTATCCAGTTACCTATACTTATTCTCTTTGATCCCTATGCTGTTTACTTCATTCTTTCCTAACCAAACAGATGAATTTTAAAGAGAAAGTGATACAACTCAGATTAATGCAAGGCTCAGCTCTAAAGAGGATCTATTTCTCCAGCCTTGCCAAATTCCTTACACAAGAGAGTGAAATATAAGCATTTGGTTTTCTAACAATGAGATCTCACGAGTCGTCTTTCCTTTCCTGTAGCCAAGGTATCCAGTTCATCAGAAGCAAGTCACAAGTAGGTAATTTTCAAAATATCTCTTTTATAGCCAAATGTATTTACTCTAATAACAGCCTAAATCAAGATAAGGTGCAAATTTACAAACAACACAGGGTAAATTTTCATCACTATCAGAATAACAAAATTATTTTAATAGTATTTCATATCACCTCCAAATATCTCTTCTCAATGATCTCTCACTACTCCTACAAATGTGAAGTATTCACTCTCTGACATCTGTTTAAATTAACTATCTCCACAACATCCAGAGTTTGCATTCTCCACAATCCGTATCTATGTCAATACCATTTATATTGATAAAAATCTATAACTATATATGCATACTATACACACATACACCCACATATGCCTATCTAATCAATGTGCAAACACACGCACACACATACAAATACACACAAATAACCTAACCATGAAAGGATGCACGTACATAAATAATCTTTTTAAATGCTTTGCTCAAGTATACAATGGATCTTGAAGAACTTGAGGTTCCTAAAATTGCATTAACTTAGAGCTGATGTCCCTAGTTCAGTATTTTTTCTGATGCCTATAAACATTCCTCATCATACCCACAGCATGCTCAGAGAACAGACATGATTTTATATATCTCCTTTACATCTCTTAAGCCCTCAGCATGGCATTAAGCAGTATCTCCTCAATCAAATTAACTGTAATATATAGAGTATTTCAAATAAATATTTCTCCTGGAAGTTATAATGGAAACCTTTTTGCACTTTTAAATCTTTGAAAAAAGTAATATAATTAGTGAATGAGATCAACCTGTGTCTAAATGAACAGTGTATCAGAGGAGATTTCTCTCTTAATTTCCATAAGTAAACTATTGGGTCACTTCTTGAAATGTTAAATGTATACAAGTAATTAGTCCATTATAATGTTACAACATCTCCAGAAACTATAAATCCAAAAGAGGAACATAGAAAATAATTGAAATCAATAAGAAGGCTTATGGACATGCAGAGTTATTAGTAAAATACAAGGATTTTAATTAAAGATGTTGGCTTTTAACAAAGGCTCGCTGTTATTCTGATTGATCGAGTCTGCTGGCTCAGCTCTTTCACAATTCCCCATTAGCTTCCACTTAATTTTCTCCACTTATAATTGAATATTTACCACCTTGGCATCTTCTTTTTAACAACATTTGTTCCACAGACTGTAAATACAATTATGTTAGAAAAATTATATGTGTGTGCATGGATATGAGTATAATTGGTTTATTATTTTCATAATTTGTCATTTGGTTTCATAATCTATAGGAAACTTTTGGGCATCTCATGTAAAATTTATAATTTAATATGGAGCTGCTACATTTGTTGCTAAATTTTTGAGGAAAAAATAAATATCGTTTCCTTTGATTTTTAATATGCCACTCCAAAAGGGTGCCACAGGTACTTTAGGACAAAGGAAAAGCTATTACTAAACATACTGAAGTTTCTCCTAAGAAAGAAAAGGATGCCTAAATCAAGATAAGGTCTGGGGGTTGCCCCCCACTATTAAAGTGAAAATTTATTTCAACTGTTGAAAGTTAATTTTCTTGATGCACAAGTATAGTCAATTACTGAGGAAAATGCTAAATAATTTCTAACTTTTCCTAATAAAGTCTATAATACTTGTAATAGAAACAATAAATAACTTACAGCATTGTTTGGAACCAGGTTTTATTCTACAATACAGCAATACCCCTATTCACAATTATTTACAACAAAGAAATACACTACTTGTATTAATTTCATAGTTATTTTTTATTTAAAAAAGATTTTGCTAGCATCTTGCTAGGAAGAATAGTGTAATAAGAGCAAATTCTACTACCATAACTTTGGTTAAAATGATGCCTTAGTTTTAATCAATTAAATGGACATTTTAAAGGATACAACTATATCTGTTCAGTTAGTTGAAACATGCATTTCCTCATTAACTTTTGTGGTGTAATATTTTGACTTAAGAGACAATTTTTTAACCTATGGTCAAATGCATTTATATTTTTCAATTAATTTCTAAGCAAGAAACGTCACCTGCAAAACAAGTTAAAAGACTGAAGAGGGTATAAAGTGATTGTCAGCCTAGAAAATTTCAATTCTATTGTCAGCAATTGAAGACAACCATAACTACTTCAATGCACCATGTGTGCAAAGGTTGGGACAATCAGATGGTAATGTTTCGGTATATGCTTCTCCCCTTTCCTCACTCAAAACGCAGTAACTGAGCTGACATCAGGTCTAGATGGACAAAAGGAATGTGCAAAATGAAACCCCCACCCTTTCTGATGATAGGAGACTGGAGAGAGCTGCCCTGATATTGCGCTTAAAGATAAAAGAAGGACATGCAGTATCTATTTTAAATGAGATAAATGCGCTTCATATATCTTGCAGGGATGGAGATAATGCCGTTCTTTTCATCATTATTATTTATTTCTTTAAAGCTTAGTTTCTTTCACACCTACACTATACAGCTCGGACCTCAGGACTCAGTTCTTATGAATAAAGAGAGTTGTCATTCTTAGCAGTAAGCCTGCTAAATAATGCTTCCATAAGCTTCCGACTTCACATAGCCGATAAGTTTGTCTCCCCCCCGACAGGACTACATTAATCCACTGAATCAATTCACTTAAGCTGCACTGTGGAGCCAAGCGGCCACGATTTAACTGAGCTTAAAAGTACTTTCAAGTCTGAGTTACTGCTCCGTGTGTAACACAGCCCTCAGTCTCCCAGCATAAGCTCTATTTTGACCCTTTGTAACTATGTAAGAAATAGTCTTGTTAGGTTTATAGGGTCAGGATACTTTACCATCAAAAAGGATTTGTAGGGAGTGAATTTATGTTGCTTTAGAAAATCAGACTCATGATCAGATCCAGCACTTGATTAGATTATACAAGCAAAATTTATTTGCATAAATATTTATAAGATTATTTAGGTTGTCTAAGAAATTTTTAAGAATTTATGTAAAAAGATTTTATATTTTAGAATAGCATTTTATAGGCCAGCGCCGTGGCTTAATAGGCTAATCCTCCGCCTTGCGGCGCTGGCACACCGGGTTCTAGTCCCGGTTGGGGCGCCGGATTCTATCCCGGTTGCCCCTCTTCCAGGCCAGCTCTCTGCTGTGGCCTGGGAGTGCAGTGGAGGATGGCCCAAGTGCTTGGGCCCTGCACCCGCATGGGAGACCAGGAGAAGCACCTGGCTCCTGGCTTCAGATCAGCGAGATGCGCCGGCCACAGCGGCCATTGGAGGGTGAACCAACGGCAAAAAGGAAAACCTTTCTCTCTGTCTCTCTCTCTCTCACTATCCACTCTACCTGTCAAAAAAAAATAGCATTTTATAAATAGCTTCTGGTTCCAAAGTGTACACTTTGAACTTCACGAAATTTTATAGAAGAACAACAGTATGCTTAAATTATTGAAAGTGCAACCAAACAGCTGTGATAATCAAACTATTAGAAAAAATGAGTTGCAAAATGTTAGTAAATCATACTAAGAATTTATAGTACCCTTCCATTTCAATAAAGCTATTAAAAACCCAAACCTCCCCCTTTCCTATGTTTAAAACCTGGGCCTCCTGCAGACCTCCCCACCAGCTCACCACTGTCCTGACTGGTATCTCTGTGTCCCTCACATCTCTATTCAGTGATGTTTTCAACACTCATCAGCAGTCTTTGCTTCATTTCACCCTAACAAGTCATTCGTTATCAGCAGCTTATTCCCCAGCCTGGAGCCTGGGCATTAGTCTTCACCATGACTTCTCCCCGTTACTCCAAGAACATTTACAAGGAGGACATACCTTTGGGGAGATGTCAGGTGAATGAAGCATATTATTAACTGCAAGTCCTTTGCTGAGGTGGGGGCTCTTAGTTATTTTTTCCTTCCTTCCCTAACTTATCAAATGATTCAAAGAAAAATTATTCATAAAATACAAGAAAATACTTGGCAGATCATCAAGTTGTATATCTCCAGAGAAACCCTTACTAGAGGGTTTGCGTCATAAAGGAAAGAAATAAATGTTCAAAAAATACAAAACTATGTCTTTCTGACACTAAAATGAACTTTTATATGGCCAGTCAACAAAAGCAGAATATTGTTGAAAACTTCTATGGCATATTTTCTCATTTTTATGAAGATGAGTCCGAGTTCAACTATAAATACCTTTCAAGGATTCCTATGGGTAACAAATACCCCTTCATTAACAGAAGAGTCACTGGAAATCTAAAGGAATCCAGGGAAGATACATTAACATTTTATGGTTATGCATACCTTAGCTCTATGCCATCTCTGGATTTCTCATATCATTATGGAATCTCTCTCAAATTCTAATTCCCAAAAAATCATAATTATAAAATTCATTTGTTTGAGTCGTTCTAAAACAAATTTTGTCACAGGATTCTGAGCCCTTTAAATTTGGACAAGTGATTTATCTCTCAGTAGCTCAGATACGGAGAGAGTACCAGAGCAAATGCCTCTACCTCACTCTAGAGCTTGAGCTTTTCATTCCCCAGCCACCAGGTGTCAGTAGAGTTCACCAGGTGGAACTAGCCTGCTGTAGCCTCTAAGATATTCACTCAGATTTAAAATGGAGTAAGTTTTCTAACAATATCTCTCTTAGTTTATTACAATATCAGCTGTAATATACTCTGCCATTAGTATAGAGACAAAAGTACTTAAGCACTTCAACTTCATTGTTGTATTGAATTTCATTGTAAGAACAAAAGAAGACATCTGAGTTAAAAGATTTGGTAACTGTGATTTATAAAAATGAAGTCACTTTCTCATAATAGAAAGTGGTATTAACTTGGATTTGTGCTACATAGATAATTTCATATCCAGTACCCTCTACTACCAAACGGTGCAATGTTGTATACAGGAATTGGTATTGTCTTTGGATTTGGAACCATTAGGTTGAAATCTCAGGTATAAGCTGAGTAAATTTAACAATCCCTTTAATCATTTCCTCAGCTCACATCTCCTCAAATGTAAGATGAGGTTTCTAACTTTTCTCTTTAACTCACAGGACTGTTGGGAAAACGAATTGTAAAATATTTAATAAACTCTAAAGCTCAATGTTAATATACATTATCCTAAAATTTGTACTTGTGCATGTAAGTGTTAGAAGCATACGAGTGTTCATTAAACTTAAATTTGAGGGACTCTGTGATCAGTAAGCCAATTTTAGGTAATAGCAAGCTTAATTTCTATGCTGAAAAATCAGATGCATTAGATGACTTCAAGTCTGATGATTTGAAACATGAACCATGTCTTGATGATCTCAGTCAAAATGCCCTTCTACTCTCACATGGAATAAACTCCCATTCAAATGTAGTAGGATACCATGCATCTTAGGGCAACTAAGGACACAAGTGCAGCTGGACCTCAGGCACACCAGAGAAACAGGTAAACATTATTGACAAATGTTAACCCCCCTGTCTCTAATTCTCCGTACAGTACAGCTGCTTTATTCTTCAGGGTCCTTGAAGATCTGTTACTTCTGCTTCTTTAACGCAAATGGTTCAAAAATGGGAACATCAGTTAGGCTTAGTATCTCTTCAGGTTCAAGTTTCTAAGGTATTAAAACCAGTATCTCTGGATCCCGAATCTAATTTTCCTAGGAAGAAAATATGACTGGTTCAGCCCAAGTCAACTATCTACTCTTATGACAAGATTTCTCAATCCTTGAAACTATTAACATTTTGTAGTGAAAAGCTCCTCATTTTGGAGGGTAGGGGGTTGAGGGGGAAGGGGCTCTTCTGTCACTACAGGATGTTTGCTAGTCTCCACCTCACTAGTGCCAGTAAGTGTTCTTTCCCCACCTGATTTGTGACAAACAAACCTGCTCAGGCATTAACAGATATCCTGTGGGGAGAAAGTCACCTCCATCGGAAAAACACTGCCCTGTAACCAACTGTAAAGTGTCACGTAGGAGGCTGACACTTTGGGACAGTGGGTTTAAGCCACAGTCTACAGTGCCAGCATCCTATATGGAAGCTGTTTCAAGTCTGGGCTGCTCCACTTCTCATCCAGCTGCCTGCTAATGTGCCTGGGAAAGCAACAGAAGATGGTGCAAGTGCTTGGGCTCCTGAATCCACATGGGAGACCCGAAAGAATCTCCTGGCTCTTGGTTTCCGTCTGGCCTAACCTTGGCCATTGCAGTCATTTGGGATGTGAACTAGTAGATAGAAGATTTGTGTCTCTCTCACTCTCTCTCTCTCTGTAACTCTCTCAAATAAATAAATACACCCTTTTTAAAAAAAGTGTCATGTAGAACAAGCATAGCTACAGAGGCTGATTCTCTAAAATGAGGTAGTTCAGATAAAGCCATGTGTCTACATGTCAAATGTCCTAAAAGTTGTCCACTGTAACAATAAGAATTGTTGCTGAAAATTAGGGCATCTGTAAGCTTTTACCACCATAATCGAACCTATTAATATTTCTAGAATTGTAAGTATTATATGAATTTCATGAAAATTTAACTTTCAATCAAAGTTGGGGAAATCCATTTATCTTGTTTTCTCATTCTACATTAATACAGAAATATCCAATTGAGTTGTATATACCATAAACTTGGAAATCACTATATTAAAATAGAACAGGAAAATAAGAAACATAGGCTTTCCTGAACTTTGAATGAAAACATGTACATATATAACCTGACAGTCATGCTGAATTTTTTTCTATAAAAATACATGTAAAAAGAGACAAATGAAAGTAACAGAATTATTTCATTTACCAATAGTATCATTAAAAATACCATATAGGATTTTGGGTTTGAAAAAGATGGCATAGACCTGTTTATTCTTCCCAGCAAAGTTTTACTATAAACCCTGGAAATACTTGCAAGAAGCAATCAAAAGAGAACTCTGAAAAGTGCTGGGAGAAAATCAGTCTGGGTTTGGAGATAGCACTGAATTACCGACACAAGGACAGGGCTTTGTATATCCTCCATCCAGCAGAAGAAAGAGACTCCTACCAGCATTTTCCAAATATAAACTTGTTCATTCCACTGGCTCTAACTTGAGGCCCTTGACATGCCTCAGTGAGTGGGGTTTGGGGCTCAGACTCCACTGCCCCACCAAAGTGGCTGCCAGGAGTAACCCTCCAGGCAGCCCCTTTGATCTCTCTGTAAAATAAAATAAAGCAAGCAGAAAGTGAGTGAGTAAAAATTCTACCTTCAGTTTGACATCTCACAATTTCTTTGCCATGAAATAACTAGTGGATGTCCAGGCGCTTTAATGATTTCCATGGCTGTTCATCATTTCGTTTTGCAGGCTTGCAACGATTTTTCTTCATTTTAGAAATCTAGAATTCTTGCAAATGGGCACATCAATGTCATCCCTGTATTATGTGAACCTGGGTTTCAACTTCTTTGCTATTGAAACATTGTCTTCAAATATTGCAGTGAATGAATTCCATGCAGTTATCTAATCTTATTTTAGACTCCTGCTTAAAATCCCTGTCAAAACACTCCTGCCCTAAAACATTGTTTCTACTAAATAAGTTAATTTAAATCTACACTGAAATACTATTTTCCTCTAACTCTTTGCAAAGACCTAAAATTTTGATAATACACTCTTCTGTCCAGGGAACAGGGTGACAGACATTCAGATAGTTTGCTCCTGGCAGGGGGACTTATTACAACCTCAATAGAGAAAAACATCTCCATTTGGTGATCTCTCTGGATGCAGCTACACTTGTTTGTGATCCTGTGAATCCCACTTCTAAGAAATAATACTTCAAATAATCCACACTCACATACATACATTTAGAGAAATTAAGTTGTAGCACAACATACACAGCATGCTAACATTTCAGTAAAAATTGAGGGAGATACATATCCATATTTCCTTAGGTATGCATACATTGCCTTTTGAAGAATATACTAGAATATACATATGGTGACTATGGATGGTTGAAGGACAAAGGTGGGGTACAGGTAGGAAAATAATTTTTACTTTTTTAAATTCTATACATTTTAAACATGAGGATACCCATGAATTTTAAAAATAAATTTAAGTAGTAACAATGATTGTTGAGAATATCTTTTCTTATACATTTTTCCTTTAGCAGCTCACAATAATTCTTTTTGTATTTACTTTGCTGAAACACAATCCAGTCTTTAAATCTTACCAAAATGTCTATCAAATTATTTCATACTTATATCGTTTATGACTAATTCAAGAAAAACTATACACTAAGGACAAGATGCATTGATAGCAAAAGTGAATCTAGATCCATAATTCACATACTTGATATCTCTATGCCTCGAACAGTGCCTGCCTGGAATGTAGGAGGGACATAGCATCATTTGTTTTTCTTTTTCTAATGAATGAACAGTGATATCACTACGTGAACAGATATTGAGATACTCAATTAACCTGAAATTGAGTTATATCATTTTGCACAAATTTGGATTTCCTATGTCTACTGATGCACAGACTTGAAAGTCATAGCCAATATCACCACAGCTGTGCTGTTGAGATTACTAACCTAGAAACCACAAAGAAATAGAAGAAGCAATTATGTATTATGTCTCATTCAAAAGTAATGACATTAGGCAGCTTTCTTCGACAGAAGAAAATCTACCAGAAGGAGACAAAGCTCTTTTTAATGTTTTAGATGACCAAATGCATGAAAAAAATATTAAAACTCCTTGACCACTTCCAACCTATATTTTCTCTCTGTTGAACACTTACAAGTCTGGCAATGATTTTCTGTAGGTCCCCAGCATCGGCCAGTACAGGACTTATGGCAACGCCCACCTGTAGAAGAGGAAAAAGGAGGAAAGGTCACCCAGATTGTAATCTTTTACTCCTTGACTAGCAGTAATTCCTTAAAGGAAATACTCTTACTTCTTTACAAGGATTTTTATGTCATACTAGAGTAGACACATAGTCTATAAAATGCTCACTTAAGTAGCAAAACCTGAAAGTTCATTATATGTGAAACTTAGGTGCATTCTCCTGGTATTCAAAATCATTTAAGTCTTTTATAAGAAAATGAAATCCGTGACCTTTCTCAGAAAGTCAGAAGTAAACAGTTATTTTAAATAAATTTCACTTTGACTATTGAACATTGTTATTCTATTGATCTATTCTATTTGAGATAATTTCCAAAGCTCATAACTCACTGAAACCAACAGTTACTAAAAATTAAGGGGTAGAGGTGTGTTGCAGCTATTAAGCATATACTTGGGGCACCTGAATCTAGATCAGAGTGCCTGGATTCAAGTCCTGGCTACTTTGCTCCCAACCCATCTATCTGCTGATGTACACCCTGGGAGGCAGCAGGTGATATTTCAGTCCTCAGGTGCCTGACATCCTCGTAGGAGACTTTCATGGAATCCCAGCCTTCTGTCTTTGTCCTGGCCCAGATGTGGCTATTGCAGGTATTTGGGGAGTGAACTAGCCAATGGAAGATTGTCCTCTCTGTCTTTCAAATAAAATGAAAATTATATCTTAAAAAATTAAAGTAATAGCTGAAAAGAAGTTGAAGTCTATGAAAATGGACACATTTTTATACACCTGATAAACCATCGGGATAAAAGGTGAAATCAAGCATTTTAAAAAGCTGAATTCATGCTGGCACTCTAGTGTAATGGGTTAAGCCTTCGACTTGCAGCATCAGAATCCCATATGAGCACAGGTTCTTGTTCCAGCTGCTCCTCTTCCAATCCAGCTCTCTTCTATCACCTGGGAAAGCAGTAGAAGACAACCCAAGTGCTTGGGCCCCTGCTCCTGCATGGGAGACCCAGAAGAAGCTCCTGGCTCCTGGCTCCTGGCTTCAGATGGGCTCAGCTCTGGCCATTGCAGCCATCTGGAGAGTAAACAAGCAGATGGAAGAGCTGTCTGTCTCTCTCTCTCTCTCTCTCTCTCTCTCTCTCTCTCTGTCTATAACTCTACTTCTCAAACAAATAAAATAAAATCTTTAAAAAAAAAAAAGCTGAATTTGAAGGGCCAGTGTTGTGGCATAACCCCATCACATATAGAGGCTGGGTCCTGTTCGAGCTGCTCCATTTCTGATCTAGTTCCCTGCTATTGGCCTGGGAAAGCAATGGAGAATGCCCTGAGTATTTGGGCCCCTGCCACCCATATGAGAGACCCAGATAAAGCTTGTGGCCATCTGGGGAGTGAACCAGCACATGGAAGATCTCCTTTACTCCCTCTCTCTCTGACTCTCCTCTTCTTTCTGTAATTCAGGCTTTCAAATAAATATTTACAAACCTGATTTTTTAAAGAAAGCTTTATTTTTATTTACTTAATATTCATTTCCAAAAGTGTTATATCTGCATTTTCAAATATCAAACTTCACCTCCTATAGTGGTAAAGTACGACATCTGCTTTAAGCATTTGTCTTGATAGAAATCATTGGACCACAGAGAAATTCCATAAGGACTCAACAAAAAGATTATTAGAAGAAATCATGGGAAATGAATTTCTTTGAAGTTTATTTCTGAGTTTTGTAGGTTCATTCTAAATTTCTGTGGGAAATTGTCTCATTTTTAGTATGAAAAATAGATTCAAAAATCTGTAAAAACTTTCTCCTTATTAAACCTTCTCTGTTAATTTTCTAATGTCAATTGGGAGCTGGAATACTCTTAATTAAAGCATACAACAAAGGAAATTATGCTGTAAATTTCCTTTTTTTCTTGACCAATCCTCAAATTGGAAATTCTTCTAACGTGAGGGTTTCTGCATCTAATGAAAAAGACCAAGAAAGGCTGTAATGTTAAATATCCACACACTTTTTTTTTTTAAAAAAAAAGAATTATTTGTTTATTTAGAGGTAGAGTTACTGACAGAGAGAGGGGGAGACAGAGAGAAAGGTCTTCTATCTGCTGCTTCATTCCCCATATGGCCACAAAGGCCAGAGCTGGGCCGATCTGAAGCTGGGACCCAGGAGCCAGGAGCCAAGAGCCAGGAGCCTCTTCCAGGTCTCCCACACAGGTGCAAGGGCCCAAGCTCTTGCGCCATCTTCTACTGCTTTCCCAGGCCATAGCAGAGAGCTGGGTTGGAAGAGGAGCAGCCGGGGCTAGAACCAGCACAAATAAGGGATACTGGCGCTGCAGGCAGGAGCTTAGCCCACTATGTCACAGTGATGGCCCCCAAATATCCACACATATAAAACACAATTCCTGGCTGCTCCTCTTCCAATCCAGCTCTCTGCTTGCGGCCTGAGACAGCAATGGAAGATGGTTCAAGTACTTGGGCCCCTGCACCCTCCTGAGAGATCCAGAGGAGGCTCCTGGCTCCAGATCAGCTCAGTTCTGGCCATTATTGCCATTTGGGGAGTGAACCAGTGGATGGAAGACTTTTCTCTTTGTCTCTCCCTCTCTTTGTGACTCTACTTCTCGAATAAATAAATGAAATCTTAAAAGAAAAAAAAAACACTATTTAGCAAATCCACTTCCTCTGGCTGAACTTCAGACCTTCCTGATGATCCAACCTTCTAGTAGTCAGTAGTATAAGGGTACTTCAAAAAATTCATGGAAAATGAAATTAAAAGGTGCTAGCATTGGGGCTAGGAAACTTTTAGGGCTAAAAGTACATGCATAGTCCATGTATATATATATATATATATATATATATATATATATATATATATATATTGATAATACAGAGTTTTCTGGAATTTTTAAGCCCTTCAGATGCAAGGATTTAATTTTTTTGTTGTTGGTACCAAAATAAACTTACCTTTCAATTCCATATTCCATGAAACTTTCGGACTCACTTATACTATTTTTAAATTAAAACAAAACTTAGACTTAATTCCAGTCATATTAAACATTTTGGGATTCTTGCTGTAATAGAGTTTATTTAAGCAATTCTGTTTGTGAAACACTGATGCTGACATCACCAGTGTATAATATCCTGTCACTGTGCCATCTGTTTATTTAGATCTAAACACATTATAACTACATAATGCAAGCGCATTCTAGCTGACAGGAAAAGGACTCCATCTGGCCTGAACAATATAACTTTAATCAGTGATAATGATAATTATTATTAAAAACTTACTGGAGTTCCTTTATTCGAATCTAATAAATCTGAATTGATTTATACCAGCGGAAATTAGAAAGGACTGTGAGACAAAGTGGGAAGCAGGGAAAACTTTTTGGAATACAAACTTAGGGAGACAGCAGCCAATGTTAATGTGTTTCCTTAGATGTGTTAGAATCCTTTAAATTGACCCTTTAAGTAGCCTGTTCATTGAAGATAGGAGAAGAGGACCATGGTCTACCATCTAATCTATCACTTCTTTAATTTTGTGTGGGGCTAAAAAAATATTTAGCTTTATTCTTTGTGACCAGAATACTATCTTGTTGGAAAGAAAGCAAGAAACAATAAAAGGAAAACCCAAGCACAAGAATCAACAGATATTTAATACTCTCAATACGTCCCTCTTATTGGATTAATTTTTTTCTAACATCTTGGCTTTCAAGTTTCAGGTTAGCACTCACCAGATGCAATATTACTAGAAATGATGTTTACGGTTCCTGAAAATCTATCAAGGGAAATGCTACCCATTTGGAAAAAGTGATATAGTGCCCTCCCTCCCACCCCCCGACACACACACAAAAGGTTAACTAAACTAACCTTGACCATCTACTTGCTGCTATTTTAAAAATATATATTTATTTCTTTATTTGAAATTCAGAGTTACACAGAGGAGAGGCAGAGAGAGAGAGAGGTCTTCCATCTGCTGATTCACTCCCCAGATGGCCGCAACGGCCGGAGTTGCACTGATCCGAAGCCAGGAGCCAGGAGCTTCTTCCAGGTCTCCCATGTGGGTGCAGGGGTCCAAGGATTTGGGTCATCTTCCACTGCTTTCTCAGGCCATTACAGAGAGCTGGATTGGAAGTGGAGCAGCTGGGACACGAATCAGCACCCATATGGTATGCCGACACTGCAGGCAGTGGCTTTACCTGCTGTGCCACAGCACCGGCCCCTACTTGCTGTTATAAGAGAGATTTTTGGATATTTTCCATTCTTCATTTCTTCTAAGCAAATATATCTATCAGTGGGATAAAAACAGTCCTGTCACAACTGTCCTTCTTCCATTTTATTCAGTATTACTTTCTCTCCCTGTCCCCTTTGTAAACCCCGAGGAGATGATCAGTTGGCCTTCATGTTTCAGAATTCTATTACCATGAATGCACAGCGAGCTGGATTGGAAGTGGAGCAGCCAGGTCTCGAACCAGCACCCATATGGGATGCCAGCACTGAAGGCAGCGGCTTTACCTGCTACACCACAGTGCTGGCCCCAGCTTTGATTTTTCAAAATGGCACACTACTGTTTTCACTGAATTGTTTTGAGTAAGTAAATGTCACAAAATCTGACCAACATCTCTAGTAAGGGATATTTCCACATTAACCCATTTACTAAAATTTCAAGCCTATACCTAAGTTTGATTTTTGAGCATAATTGGGCAGTGTAGTTTTATAGAATACTCATGTTCCATTTGTTTGAAAAGATGCTTTAGGTTTTTGTTTCCACTGTTTTTCCACACAAAAGTGTAACGGGGAAGATGAGGTAGATAAAGGGTTCCATGGTAATTATTTACCTACATAGAAAAATGCCAACACTTCCTACAAGCTCTCTCTCCCACCTTATTTCCATCCATCTATTCATAATTATTTCATAAGCTATTTGTACTGTGTATAAAGAACTAAGTTAAGCACTAGGGATAAAACATCTAACTGAAACAGATATGGTTAATGCTTTCATAAACAGAGAATTCAGTACTTTTTAAAAGATTTACTTTTTATTTGAAAGTCGGAGTTACAGAGAGAGAAGGAGACATACACATACATACACACACACAGAGAGAGAGAGAGAGAGAGAGAGAGAGAGAGAGAGAGGTCTTCCATCTGCTGTTGACTCCTCAGATGGCCACAATGACCAGGGCTGGGCTAGGTCAAAGCCTGGAACCAGGAGCTTCATCTGGCTCTCCCACGTCAGTGCCAGGGCCCATGTACCTGGGCCATCCTCTGCTGCTTTCCCAGGCACACTAGCAGGGAGTTGGATTGGAAGTAGAGCAGCCAGGACTGGAACTGGAGCCCATATGGGATGCTGGTATCACAGGCAAAGGTTAACCCTCTACGCCACAGCACTAGCCCCTTAATTCAATATTATTTTGAAGGGAAAACATTGTGACTATTCTGTATTTCATGTTCACCCTCTCTGAATTATAAATAAAGCCAAAAATTTATACTTTTAAAAGCCTTCTGACCTCATAGACATAACCAAGTTGAGCTACATCATTCCCAAAGGAATACATACCTACTGGCTTAGAAGCATACTGAATTCCTTACACAACGATTTATCTATGTGATATCTAAAATGAGGTCACACCCCCCCCCCCAGAGCATTTCAGAGGAGAGCATAGGATGAGAATGGCCTTTGAAAGGTTCATTGTTTGCCTAAATGGAAATGCTTCATCCAGAATCTAATATCCTATTGTAAATTTTCCTCAGCCTCTGTTTTAGGTATGAAGTATCCTCAGGAGGCCTTAAACTCCTCTATCACTAGTATTATAGTGTGAATTAGTTTTATAAACTTTATCTCCCAGGAGTATGTTTTTTTAAAGGAGGATCATAAAGAGAGAGATTAGACTAATACCACAATATGTAAATGAGCACAATGTTTTGCCCAAATCGGCCCATTTCCATGTCTCAACTTGTTATGTGATATTTTTCCATTGTTTATTGCACTAATTCTTTTAATACTATGTGAGAAAATAATACCACTTTTTTAATTAAAAATAAAGAATCTGACATTTCCAATGACAGCAGAGTAATTTAAATTAATATTTCCTGTCATTCTGGCTCAAAGAGATGAAATAATCCACAAAACAAAATCTGTCACTTTTAACTGTTTCATGCTCTTAAAATAAGAGCTGATTATTCCACATCAGCACTATTTTAATTTATAGGACATCTCCTCTGCTTTGACAATGCATTATTTATTATCGAAGTTAGAGAAATGTGACTATGTTTTTCTTTTATGCTTATTTAGCAGTTGTTACTGAAACTTTAGCTTTTGCTTTGTGTTTTAGGAACTTGAGGCCCTGAGCCTTTTTTATATTTCTAAGACTCATAAATTCATGCTAGAAGTTTTGCTTGTTCATGTAACTGCCCATCAGCAGAAATGGGATTCCATTTCTACTGCTGTAATGCTTCCTGCAAGTAATACGCCAGGACAGTTGAATAGTTACAAAATACGAAGTCACTAGCAACCATAAAGGATTATATCCTCAAACTGCCTCTAGCTAAAGGCAGTGCAGTTGGATCTCCGAATTCTTCCTTCAGTCCTTTTAAAAACTGGCAATCTTGACATTTAAAATTCTTTTTTACTAGGGAGGGATGTGAAAGAATAATATCTTTTTCATGACCATGTAATTCAAACAAGGGAAATGGAACCTCAATGAAAGTCTGTGTTAAACCAGTCTCTGCTCTTGGTGATAAGATAAAAGGATGAATAAGTCAGTGCCCTGCCCTCCAGAGGATTTCTAGGTTTAGGAAATAGGTAGAGAAATAGGCAAACAATTATTATAAATGTAATATTTCTTAAAATATGGTGTACATAAATTAGAGAGGAAGGACTGGAGTAAGGCTCTGTAGAAGGCTGTGAAATTCAGTTGTGCCTGAATGCCTATTTGTTCAGCTCAGAAGGAGAGGGAAAGAAGTTCCAAAGAGAATGATAAACCAAGCAATGGCACTGAGCCACGGATGAGCACAACTCTTGGGGGCCACATGATAGTTAAGATCTCTTCAGCCTAGTTTGCATAAGAAAAAGATCTTGAAAACCTATAGGGACTGGCACAATGGGTCACTTGGCTAATCCTCTGCCTGCAGCACTGGCACCCAGGGTTCTAGGCTGGAATCAGGAGACAAAGCTTAGAATCTAACCCAGCACAACAATGTTGGACAGGGACACCAGTGTCTTACCCAGAAGGTTAAATGCCTACTCCTAGAACCCATGGCTTTAAAAGAGCAACCCCAGATTCTGAAATTGATGGTACCAAGATGGCAGAGTCTAGAAGAGACAATGGCTTTGCATATGGTTCCAAATTCTGTGAGCATCATGCCATATTTTGAAACAGCAATCTAATTGTTATGCTTGGTAACCAAACTTTCATACTTAAATAATGTAAAAATACCATAATTCTCCATGTCCCAGTGTTTTCTCCTTGATTTGTGGACATAACTCCTCCAAATTCCACTTTATCCTGGCAGCACTAAAAAATACATAGATTGCTTTTTCAAATTTAAATTATTATAAACTACTTAAATGATAGTAAAGTTTCAATATGATTTCAGCCAATGATATTTTCATAGCAATGACATTACTGTAAGGTGGAATTGCTCTTCTTTATCAGATGTTAACACTTTCCTTGTTCTTCTCTGATAGCTTCCATTGTCCTGGATTTATTCAACCCCACACTTTTGTTATGTAAATTGTCTTTAGTTTTTATTCCAGTAAAATTCAATTTTTCTATCTAGATTGTTAATTTGAAAGTTAATTGCTGAATGGAAAGTTTAACTTTTATGTATTTTAATAATCTGAAAAAAATGGGCAAGTATTTTCACTAGCTAGCAAAATGAAGTTAAAAATGAAAAATATATACAATTGGAATTTTTGACTTCACAGTAAGTTAAATTTGGAGTTACTTCAAGTAGTTTAAGTGATCACTGTACTGCAAATAAGTTGGTAAGGTGAACCTCAATAAACTTGATGTTTCTATAAGCACCACCATGTTTTTCAGTCAAGCAATCTATAGTCCAAATCTATATGTACTCGGGCGATGAGGATTAATTTTAGGGGCAGGCATTGTAATGCAGGAGGTTAAAGCTTCCACCTGAAATGCCAGCATCCCATAATAAAGTGATCCTGACTGCTCTGCTTCCAATCCAGCTCCCTGCTAAAGTGCTTGGGAAATCAGCAAAAGATGGTCCAAATAGTTGGGTGTTTGCCACCCACGTGGGAGACACAGGTGGAGTTCCAGGTTGTCCTACTCCTGGCCACTGAGAACCTTTAGGGAGTGAACCAGAAGATGGAAGATCTCTTTCTCTCTCTGTCTCTTCCTCCCTCTCTCTCACTCAGCCTTTTTAAATAAACAAAATGAATCTTAAAGAATGATGACTTTTAGGGGATGGCACCGTGGCGCAGTAGGTTAATCCTCCGCCTGCGGCTCTGGCATCCCATACAGGTGCCGGTTCTAGTCCTGGTTGCTCCTCTTCCAATCTAGCTCTCAGCTTTGGCCTGGGATAGCAGTAGAAGATGGCCTAAGTGCTTGGGCCCCTGCACCCACATGGGAGACCAGGAAGAAGCACCTGGCTCCTGGCTTTGGTTCGGCGCAGCTCCGGCCTTTGAGGCCATTTGGGGAATGAACCAATGGAAGGAAGACCTTTCTCTCTGTCTCTCCCTCTCACTCTCTGTAACCCTACCTCTTAAATAAATAAAATCATTTTTTTTCTATTCTGTTCTGAGACTTAGTTACAGAGTTGATATCCAGATTGTGCACATGCAGGTGCATGTGTGTATGTGTGTGTGTGGTTTTTTGTTTGTTTGTTTGTTTGTTTTTTTGACAGGCAGAGTTAGACAGTGAGAGAGAGAGACAGAGAGAAAGGTTTTCCTTTTTCCTTTGGTTCACCCCCCAAATGGCTCCTACGGCCGGTGCTGCACCGATCCGAAGCCAGGAGCCAGGTGCTTCCTCCTGGACTCCCATGTGGGTGCAGGGCCCAGGCACTTGGGCCATCCTCCACTGCCTTCCCAGGCCACAACAGAGAGCTGTACTGGAAGAAGAGCAACCAGGACTGAATCCGGCGCCCCAACCGGGACTAGAACCCAGGGTGCCGGCTCCACAGGCGGAGGATTAGCCAAGTGAGCCACAGTGCCGGCCAATAAATAAAATCTTTAAAAAAATGACTTTTAAACAGAAGTATGAAATATATCAAGTTCAGTCTGCAGAGTTTCTATCTACTTCACTTCTAAGGGCTCGACTCTGAGACTTCCAGAACACAGCACCACCTCAGACAGGATTTCAGGCAGGATAGCTAGGCAACAGACACACAGAGTTGTTCAAAGGTTTGAAGGTAATGTGTTCTGCCAAAATTTTCAGTTCTCCTGAGACATTCAGACAAAAAAAAAAAAGAAAAGAAAAGAAAAAGAAATCAATCAGCAAGAGAAATGACAATGGCAGAAATTTCCAGTACAAAGAGAAAGGTGGAGAGTTTTGGGTTAGGAAATGAGGGACGGTGCCAAGTCTTCGAAGCCTCTTAAATCACAAATGGAGGCAGCTAACTAATGTATCAGGATGCTGCATGTAGAACTTTTTACATATATAATCAAGAAGAATGATCATATCAACACAAATTTACAATTTTTACAGTTTAAAAATTAGTAATAATCTATTTAGAACTTTAAATGTTTATTATTGATTATACAGACATAGATACACTCATGTGATCATAAGAATGACTAATTAGAAGTAATTTAATACATATTATGACTAAAATGAAATGAACATTTGGGGCCGGCGCTGTGGCGCAGTGGGTTAATGCCCTGGCCTGAAGCGCCAGCATCCCATATGAGTGCTGGTTGGAGACCCGGCTGCTCCACTTACGATCCAGCTCTCTGCTGTGGCCTGGGAAAGCAGTAGAAGATGGCCCAAGTCTTTGGGCCCCTGCACCTGCATGGGAGACTCGAAGAAGCTCCTGGCTCCTGGCTCCAGATTGGCACAGCTTCAGCATTGCAGCCAATTGCGGAGTGAACCACCAGATGGAAGACCTCTCTCTCTCTCTCTGCCTCTCCTCTCTCTGTGTAACTCTGACTTACAAATAAATGAATTAATTTAAAAAAAGAAATGAACATGAGAAGACTAAAAGAATAATACTTCTCAGTGAGAGCAAAAACCTGCTACAATGCTACTCATGATATTATTGTTTTCTATTTCTAACCTCTTCCCAAAACATCATAAAAATTCCTCAAGCTACTTTAACCAATAGAAATATCTTCAAAGAAAATAATGTCAAATGTGCAAAAAAGCATTTAGAAAAGTTATACTATTAATAACACAAAATGACTCAAAATTATAAGGGATTTTTTTCCTGAAAATCTAAAAACTTTCATATGATACTGTCAAATATTTGTTCCAAATCAAGCAATAAGAAAGCACTAATTATCACTGTTAATAGCTGTTAGCACAGAGTAAAATATAGGAATTCCACCTACTGCGGAACAGAATTAGTTCTAATCAATGTCAAATGCATTTCTGAACATATAAATAAAGGGTCTGAACAAAGTGAAAAAAACCCTTTCCAGCAAACTTAAGAATACATTAAGATGTGCCTACAATCAATAGCAGCATTTGTAAGGATCAGTTACTATAAAATTGCCAGGGTCATAAATTGTATCCAGGGGCATCTTTCAAAGTATGCTCTATCTAAATGATACTTCCTTGGCTGTCAATAATGCAAAAACTGTTTTTTCCTATGTGTTGCTTCCAGGGATATTCTAAGTATTTTACCCATATTAACTAATTTAATCCTCCTATGATCCTTAAAGGCTGACATTCTTTAAAACTTGTATCTCTAGCCCAGACCAGGTGGAATGCGAATGTATACTTCCTACTGCTTTACAAAATATCTCCAACAGTATGATTAGCAGGTGTTTGAAAATCTACAGGTCCAAAAAAGACCTATCTCTGTAGTCTTCTGCAATTCAGTCGATGACAATCCCTTCAGAAACTCACACTTAAAAAAAAAAAAATGGAGTCATCCTCTGCTCTGCTTCCTTTTCTCACAACACAGATCCCAGTTGATTATATAGGCAGCTGTCCTACATTCAAAAATGCGTGGAGTGTCCAGTCATTTCTTACTACCTGTGCCATCATTATTGCAATACAGGCCACAGTCATCTCTTGATTGGTTTAATGCAGCCATCCCCTAACTGGTGTCCTACCTTCAGCTTGGCTCCTTAGAAACTTTACTCAACATATTAGAGTAATCTTAGACCACATCAAATCTCCTAACTTCCCTTCTCTTTCAAAGAAACAGACTCCTTTCCAAGCTCCGATGACCCAACACTTGGCCGTGGCCTCCATGCCTCCTGAGATTCTGCTGCTGGCCCATTCCCCTCACCCTCATTCTTCACTGTTCTTACTCCATAGAAGGATCACTCCCCACGCTGCTTGTCCTGCTTTCCTGCTTCCTTGATTTTCTTATGATTCTACTGACCCATTGCTATTCAATATTCCAGATGGCAAGCCTAGATTTTGTTCACATACATGTTCCAATTAGAAATATTATAAAATGAACTAAAACATAAAAGAAAAAATTCTTAACCTTTGCTTTTTTTTTTTTTTGCTTTTCCTTGCCTGAAGTTTACATGTACTTTGAAAATAATATAATATGTGACATAGTTTTATGACCTAGCATTTTCATTTATATTTTAAACTAAATATCTTTGGCTGATATTAAACAAACATGTTTCTTTTCTTTTAATGGGCACCTCATATCATACAGAAATGCCATAATCTAATTAACTGTTTTGCTTTATGGGATAGTTTTGTGGTTAAAAGTAGGAGATCAATAACACATAGCTACTGATAGAATAAAAAAGGGAGAGAATGATCCATCATGGGAAGCGGGAATACACAGCAGACTCATAGAATGGCAGATGTCCTAAATAACACTCTGGCCTCAGATTCAGCCCTTAAGGCATTCGGATATGGCTCAAGAGCCCATGAGAGTATTGTAGGCATGGAAAGCCAAGACACCCTGGGGGGAAAAAAAAAAGACCTAAATGACAGATCTCTGCGAGTGAGATCCCAGTGGAAAGAATGGGGCCATCAAAGAAGGAGGAACCTTTCTCTGAAGGGAGGAGAGAACTTCCACTTTGACTATGACCCTGTTGGAATAAGATCCAAGTCGGCGAACTCAAAAGGTTTCCATAGCCTTGGCAACTCATGACTAGAGCCTAGGGAGATTACTGATGCCATAAACAAGAGTGTCAAATTGTTAAGTCAACAACAGGAGTCACTGTGCACTTGCTCCCCATGTAGGATCTCTGTCCTTAATGTGTTGTCCAATGTGAAGTAATGCTATAACTAGTACTGAAACAGTATTTTACACTTTGTGTTTCTGTGTGGGTGCAAACAGATAAAATCTTTACTTAATATATACTAAATCAATCTTCTGTATATAAAGAGAATTGAAAATGAATCTTGATGTGAATGGAATGGGAGAGGGAGCAGGAGATGGGAGGGGTGCGAGCGGGAGGGGAATTATGGGGGGGGGGGAATCATTGTAATCCAGAAACTGTACTTTGGAAATTTATATTTACTAAATAAAAAAAAAATAACACATAGCTTTAAATAAAACTGCACATTAACAAAATATGCTATTTGGCCAGCGCCGTGGCTTAACAGGATAATCCTCCGCCTTGCGGCACCGGCACACCAGGTTCTAGTCCCTGTTGGGGCGCCGGATTCTATCCTGGTTGCCCCTCTTCCAGGCCAGCTCTCTGCTATGGCCCAGGAAGGCAGTGGAGGATGGCCCCAGTCCTTGGGCCCTGCACCCGCATGGGAAACCAGGAGAAGCACCTGGCTCCTGGCTTTGGATTGGAGCAGCGTGCCGGCCACAGCGGCCATTGGAGGGTGAACCAACAGCAAAAAGGAAGACCTTTCTCTCTGTCTCTCTCTCACACTATCCACTCTGCCTGTCAAAAAAAAAAATATGCTATTCAGCCATAAAAAAGAGTGGAATCCTGTAAGTTTCAGTACAATTGACATACTGGAGGCCATCATGTTAAGTGAAATAAGTCAGACATAGGTAGACAAATATTGCATGTTCTCCCTCATTTGTAGGGAGTAAAAACTACTCAGTCTGAAGACAGAGTATTGATTATTTGTGGCTGAGAGGAGTGTGAAAAAAGAGGAAGTTTGACTTTAAAAATCTGACAAATATACAAATCTGAGATCCTAATTCTAGGGGAAGCTGGGTGTGGTTTATATATAACAAATGTATCATTCAAATAGAAGAAACAAACAGTAAGAGAAGCTGGTGTGGAAAATATGCTGACTCTGTACTGTTTCACAGTTCACAGTTTTGTTTTGTAAATTTAAAATTATTTTCAAATTAAAAGTTTTTTAAAATGAAGCTATCACTAAACTCATCTCATTTGTCAGAAGGCTTGGCATTCATATAAAGACGATTTGGATATGTGAAAAATTCAATTTTATCTTTCATTATATTCTTCTGGAAAACACTGTTGGGATCTGAAAGAGTTGTATGAATTTGTAGATGACTGGCACACATATCAGCCTATCAGATAAAAGGATAGTTGTGAGGGCAGGTCGGGATTGATGTGCTGGTTCTAGAAATGTGCCCCAGGCCTCTGTATACATCTATCAAATCTGACCTTTTAATCACTGAGTTGGATACAACATTTGAAATAAGCTCAATATATTTGCAAATGACACAAATTTGGAAAAGACAGTGGATGACCTTATGGAGGATAGCCACACAGATTGCAAGAGAACTTGGTGATTGAAAAGATGAGACAAAAGTAGAAGTACAAAATCTAATAGTATCAATATAAATTTCACATCTGTGGTCTCAATCCAATATATTTCTATAAGGTTTACTTAGTTATTTGAAAGTCAGAGTTACAGAGAAGGAGAGACAGAGAGAGATCTTCAATCTACTGGTTTATTTCTCACATGGAAACAAAGGCCAGTGATGGGCCAGGCCAAAGCCAGGAGCCAAGATCTTCATCCAGGTCTTCCACATGGGTAGAAAGGGCTCAAACACTTGAGCCATCTTCAACTGCTTCTCTTAGGCCATTAGCAGGGAGCTGGATTGGAAGTGGAGTATCTGGGACACGAACTTGTGACCATATGGAATGCTGGCATCACAGGCAGTGTCTTTACTCACTACGCCACAACACTGGTCCCTCAAATCAATATTTCATGTAAATACCCACTTTATGTAGATATCTACCCATAAACAAAATCTATCAAGGCATAAGGCATGTCACAATTTCAATTCTCACTCTGATTTTTTTTTTTTGTCATTTTCCGAGTATGTTGGTGAACTTCCCTTACTTTGTTTTTGTTCTTGATAGTTTATTTTTATTTAATTGAAAGATGGAGCAGCATAGACAGAGGAAAGGAGAGCAGGAAAAAGAGGTGAGGGAGAGCACGAGTGAGATTTTCCTTCTGCTAGTTAATCACTAAATTCCTATAACAACCTAGGTCGGACCATGCCAAAGCCAGGAGCCAGGAACTCCATCCAGGTCTCCCACTTAGCAGGCAGGGACTCAACTATTTGTGTCATCATCTGCTGTCTCCAAGGTTGCACATTAACAAGAAGCTGGATAAAAAGCAGATACAGAACTCTTACACTCAAAGACTCTGACATGGGATGTGGGGTGTTCAAAGTGGTAGTTTAACATACTGTGCCACAACACCCTCCCCATACTCTATTTTTGTGTTTGTACTCTATATTTGTCTCCAACATCAAGGTACATCCAATTCAACATAATCCAACCTAGATAACATCATCAACTACATCAACCTTACCATATCATCTAACATTTACTGAGCACTTTAAACATTCTACACAGGGGACTGTTTTACACATATCAACTCATTTATTTTTTACAACACTGTAACATAAGTAGTGCTATTTCTCATATTATCTAGGTAAGAACATTAAAGCATCCTTTAAGTGGAGCCAAAGACTTGTTCTGTATAGCATACCAGCCCTTTCTTGTCATTGTTTTTACATGATATGTTTGCTAGTCAAAATTGTTTACTCATATCCATTTTTTTTCCATTTGCAATTAACAATTACTTTGCTTCTATTACTCGCTTATTAAAGTTCAGCAGTAAATAGGGATAAACAAATTCCAGTTAAATATAAACACATCTTAGTAATTGACATTTATTTCTAAAAGAGAATGTGGTAAGAAATTAGAGCCCAGAATTTAGGAACCTAAAATATTCAAATTACTATTGAATATATAGGCAATTTAGTATATTTTCATTTATTTCTCTAAGTGTTCATATAAATGAAGCAATTACAAAAGTAAGTGTTGATAAAATGTAGAAAACACTAGCTTTGAAATAATTCTTATCTGTCTCCAGTTTCCAGTATTTACAATTGGTAGGACTTAGGGAACTTTAAGAGGTGAGTTGCCTCATTAATAAAATGTAGATGATAATCGCACTTGATATAAATGTTAGCAAAAATTAAGTGGAATAATATATGAAGTATATAATAAGCATATATTTTCCCCTCCATCCTGCATCACAAGATTGTATATAACAGGGATAGCTATCTGGCCAAGCAGTAAAGCTGACACTTGGAGCACCCACATCCCATATCAGAGTATGTATCAGGGCTCTGGTCATGGCTCCATGCTGCCTTCTGGTTTCCTGCTGACTGCACTGTAGGGGACAGTAGGTAATGATTTCAGTGACTATGTTCTTATCACACATGTGGGAAACTAAGATTAATATCCTTGTTTCCCACTCAAACCTGACCCAGCCCCATCATTGCAGGCATTTGGGGAGTGATCCAGCAGATGGGAAAAAAAAAATTTGAAAAATACAAAAAAACTTTCAAAAACATCAAAGAGGGGCTAGCATTGTGAAACAGTGGGTTAAGTCACTGCCTGTAACACTGGTATCCCATATGGGTGCCAGTTCAAGTCCTGTTTGCTCCACCTCTAATCCAGCTCTCTGCTAATGCATTTGGGAAAGCAGCAGAAGATGGCAAAAGTACTTGGGCGCCTGCACCCACATGGGAGACTCAGATGAAGTTCCTGGCTCTTGGCTTTTGTTTGGCCAAGACCCAGTCATTGTAGCAGTTTGAGGTATGAATCACTAGACAGAAGATCTCTCTCTCTCTCTCTGTAACCCCACCTTTCAAATTAATAAATAATACTTTATGAAAACATTGAAGAGAGACAAGGAGCTGCAGTGAGGCAGAAGTGGTGAAGTGGAAGGTAACTTAAGTAATCTGGAGACAGAAGTGCTTACGAATAAAGATTGAGATGATCAGTAAGGCACCACAGGTCAAGTGATAGGAAGGGGGCAGGGAGTGGGTGACACCTTAATCATTTTGACAGCCTTGGCAGACAAAGACAAGTGAATTTCAAATGTCTGTGCATGCTTTGGCATGGCATGCAAATCTACAGTTTCAGCAAAGACATTAATAATGCAAATCCTGCAAAATCTCGCTCTGCTACTGGTACTTCACCCTCTCAAACACTTGAGGCTGATACGGATGGAGGGAGAGGTGGAGTGGAGGGAATATTTCAAAAGTTGCATCAGAAAGAGAGAGATGAATTCACAGATGGAGTAAAAATTAGAATTAGTGAAGATTAGGTGGCACTGAAGCTGGGGTCTTGTCCTACTCTACAATTTTCATCCATAAGAGTGAAACCATAACCACCCACATGACGTAACAGCAAAACTCAAACAAAGTAAATTTACCCCTCCCACAGGACATTATGTGGGGTTCAATGCGAGAGCTTTAAATTTTTCTTATTTATCAATTTTCTCACACAACTCTTACTCTCTGAAGTCTCTCATTTACCACAAACCTGCCCCAATCACTCTTCTCTCTCTCACTGCTTTTTCCCCTTAAAAAGCTTTCCGTCTTCTCACCTCATCCACATATATCAACATTACGTGATTGATGGACTCAGCCAACCTTCATCTCTCTGACTCAGTGATTCTTGATCCATCTTTTATTGTGCCTCCTGCATGTGCACTGCAACACACTAGGAATACTTCCCCATGTGTGTGTGCATATGTGTATGTGTGTGTGCATCTGTCTGTATATGTGTATATGTGTATGTGTGTATGTGTATGTATACATGTGTATATGTGTATGTGTGTATCTGTATGTATGTGTGTATGTGTGTATCTGCATGTGTATGTGTGTATGTGTGTGTATCTGTATGTATACAAGTGTATATGTGTATGTGTATGTGTGTGTGTGTATCTGGATGTATATGTGTATATGCGTATGTGTATGTGTGTGTGTGTCTGGATGTATATGTGTGTATGTGTATGTGTATGTATCTGTATGTATATGTGTGTATGTGTATGTATACGTGTGTGTATGTGTATGTGTATGTGTATGTATGTGTGTATCTGTATGTATACATGTGTATATGTGTATGTGTGTGTGTATCTGGATGCAGAAAAGCAGGCGGTCTGCTGGGCTGGACGATTCATGCAGACACAGTATGATTGAGCAGGTGGGGAGGAAGTGTGTGAATCTTCCTGTATTTGTCATTTTTATCTTGACAGAGTAGTCAGTACTCAAGGAGCAATGTTCTATATCACCATGAGCATAAAGAAATTTCTAATAGCTGCGTGTAGTATTGTCCCCATGGACAGCCTTTATTTTCATCTGGTCTCCACTTGACAACTCCAAGAATAGATCCATCTCCTCCATGAATTAATAAGAAATGGGTATTATCACGGGAAAACTCAGATGGATCAAATACTTACAAGCTCCTGAAGGGAAGGAGCCATTGCTTTATTCAGAGTTCCTAACAGTGCTTGAAGCACAGTAGGCTTCCCATATTGAATGCACCACCATTCCCATTACCAATATCTTCACATTCGTCCACTAACACAGCTTCTTCAATCCTGAGTAAATTTGGAAAGGTCTTATAATGTCTGTGGTTTGGGACTTTATAATTATGGCTGGGGCCATTAATCTTGTAGCCTCCCTTTTTTATTATATCTGAGATAGAGATGGAGTTTTGTTACAGATTGCTAGCCTGTAGCAGTCAGTTGGAGAGATGAGATATCACCGAGACAGATAACAAAGAAAAATGGGTAACAAATTGGAAAAGATTAGGTAGCTCCATGGCACTATATTAAATAGACTCTTCTGAGGTCTAGTAGTCAGAAGTCTCATCTTATGTTACTTTCATTTTTTTTTATCTGCCAAAGGGATTTGGCTCTTTGTGTCTGTGTGTGTTTGTATCTCAAAGTCCTCACAGTTGAAATAAAAACACCTCACATTAACAAATAGGCACATTTCTAAAATGCCACTGAAAGCCTAAGGAATGAAAATGTGATTTTAAAATTGATGGAGGTTATAAAAATGTGACCCAAAAGGCATTACAGTAAGTAATAAGCCTAAAATATCTTGATGTGGATGCTTTCATTAATTCACCTTTGAAGTTCATATACAAAAACGAAAATTCCAATATAATGGATTTATAATATATTTTAAAAATCCAATTCCATCAACAAGCTATTTCAGCGGAGTTTCTTCCTGATGTGCAACTAGACAGATCTAGAGAGTGAGTTATTATTTATAGGAAAAAGATAAATGATTTGCAAACCACTGCATATACATCTATTGTATTCTATTGCAAATTATTTATGCTTAAGTATCACCCTGACTACTTATCACTTTGATCCAGTTTCCTGTTTTCTAAAAAATATTTTTCGTCTTGTAATTATCTGAAATACAAATCTTCCAGATAGAATCAAAGGCCTTGTCAGTTAGCGTATTAACAGCCTTAAGCATAGCTTAGATAAAATGCAATTTTATTACCTTTCAGACATGGTCCTGGATGATTTAGTTCTCAAGACAATTTTAGGTGGAAAGTATTACTACTACAGATTAGGAAGCTGAGGGCAGAGAAATTAATAACTTGTCCAAGGTCACAGAGTGAGTTTTAAGCTGGGAACTGGGGTTCAGAAAGTTGACTTCAGAGCCCACAATCCTAATCAATATAATGAAGTATCTAATCTATGTTAACGGACAGGAAAACAGTCAGAGTACCCAAAATAGATGAGAACACACATGGGAAGACAAAGTAAGTCACAAAAAGGCCTGATTCTAAAAAGCTTAGTACAAATACTGAGGAAGTTCAATGAATTTTATGAGGTCAAGAAACCATTAGGAGGGCTGGCACTGTGGTATAACAGGCGAAGTTTCCACTTGTAGTCCTGCATCCCATATGGGCACTGGTTGGTGTCTTGACTGATCCTCGTCTGATAGAGCTCTCTACTTTGGCCTGGAAAAGCAGTGGAAAATGGTCCAAGTGCTTGAGCTCCTGCTCCCATGTGGGAGACCCAGAAGAAGCTCCTGGCTCCTGGCTTCAGATTGGCCCAGCTCTGGCTGTTGTGGCAATTTGGAGAGTGAACCAGTGGATGGAAGACTTTTCTCTCTCTCCTTCTCTGAAAATAACTCTACCTCTCAAATAAACAAATAAATCTTAAAAAAAAAATTGGGCAGATATAAAGAATGTGATTATCAGCACAGACACTTATTCAAAGTCACCTAGGGAATGACTTCCATGGAATTCAAAAACATGACTTGGGGTGAGTTGCCAAATCTTTGATGTAGGTCAGCAGATAATAAGGTAGGGTAGAGAGTGTTACACATTATTGTCATGAGCATTGAAAACTGTCATATCCCATGCCTCTCTTTAACGAAACTGTGAATGTATTTGCTTATAAACAATGATGGTAAGAGAAGGGTGGTCACAATTTAGGGTAGGAAATAGGATAGTGGTGTTTCCAGGTGAGCAGGATTCAATTATAAATAATAAAATAATAATTTTTAATATTATTAAAAGCAAATCATGTGGCAGGTGATAATTTAAATATTTGATGGGACAGGTGTTCGACTTAGTGGTTGGAACCGCTGTGTCCCACATTAGAGTAGCTGAGTTCAACTCCTAGCTTTGGCTCCTGATTCCAGATTCCTGCTAATGCAGACCCTGTGAAGTAGAAGCTGATGGCTAAGTGGTGGAACCCTGCAATCCTGGTTATAGAACACTTCATTGTTTTATAAACTTTTAGATTTATCAATGTTTCATCTCAGTAAAATCAATTTCTTTTTCCTGGAGCACATACTTTGACATATGTTTTAGATAACTAGTTTAATGTTTTATTCTATCTCTTGAGTATGGAGTTTGAATTTAATCTCTAGAAAACACTTTCATTAAAAAAATAAACTACCTAGATCAAAATCTTTGTTTACTAAAGGGTGAAGAGGTAAAAGAATAAAAATAGCAGATCAGGATACCTACATTTGAGATAACTTTGTGCATTTTTTACTCAAGCTATTCTATTTCTTTGTATATTTCCTTTACTTACATTTCAAAGGAGAGAACTTTAAGAGAAATGTCATTGAATACTTCCTCTAGCTCTCTTCCTCTGCTTAAAAAGAGCACCTGCAATTGGCAAAATAATCACTTTTTTAAGATTTATTTATTTATTTATTTGAAAGTCTGAGTTACACAGAGAGAGAAGGAGAGGCAGGGAGGAGGGTCTTTGATTGCTGGTTTACTCTCCAATTGGCCACAAAGTCTGGAGCTACGCGGATCCGAAGCCAGGAGCCAGGAGCTTCTTCCAGGTCTCTCAGGTAGGTGCAGGGGCCCAAGGACTTGGGCCACCTTGTACTGCTTTTCCAGGCCACAGCACAGAGCTGGATCAGAAGTGGAGCAGCCAGGACTTGAACCGGTGCCCATATGGGATGCCGGTGCTTCAGGCCAGGGCGTTAACCTGCTGCACCATGGCACCGGCCCCCAAAAAGAATCACTTTTAAGTATAACATAATTTATTCTCCACTGACGGGAAAGATATTAAATAAAAGTTGCTTACTGCTGCTTGCAAGTATCTAGGCTTGCAAGATTGCAAAGTGGGTTAGTCTCCTAATCACCTTATTCATCTTTCCCCATCTCCTTGGAGAGGAACCACTGCCCCAACCATCTAGTGTAATGGACAGTCTCTTCCACATCTCCACTCCAAACTAGAAAATAAAGTGGCTCAATGTGTGGACACCAATAGGAGAGGGAAGACACAAGTAAAATTGTCTTGGAAATGTTATGTAAAGAGAATTCTGAATCTGCATATAAGCTTTAGTTATTTGTAAATATCTTCCTTTTCGTGTCTTTCTTTAAGAGATGAAAATTTAGAGGGAAGAGGGAAAACAGTGAGCCTTTTGCATTGTACTAACTTGTGAAACTGAGTTATATGAAACCAATTACATTAGCAAAGATGAGTATGGGACTGGTATTCAAAATCTGTGACTGATGCTTGCAGAGCAGGATAGACACCAAATCACTCCCTACCATTATGTAGTAAATATATCACAGAGAGAGGAGAGAACTATCAGCACCAGTGTTGTGGTAGGGTAGGGAAAGCTGCCAGCCACGTCAGTATCCCATATGAATGCCAGTTCTTGTTCTGGCTGCTGCACTATGGATCAAGCTCTCTGCTAATGGTCTGAGAAAATCAGTTAAAAATGGCCCAAGTGTTTGGGCCTCTACCATCCATATGGGAGATGTGGAAGAAGCTCCTGGCTCCTGGCTTTGGCAGGTGACCATCTTGGTGGTGAACCATCAGATCGGTCTTTCCCTCTCTCTCTATAATTTTAAGTAAATAAAAAAAAGAAGAAAGGAAAAAAAAAGAAAGAAGAGGGGAATGTAGAATAGAATTAGTAGCACTGTCATTCTCTTCTACACACTGCTTTAAACAAAGGTTTTACATTTTTATTTAAATCAACAATAGAAGGCTTTGTAAATCTCTATTTTATGTTAATCAGATATTATTATTTGAATTAAAATAATTTTATGTAGTAAAGACAATTACTTTGTGCAAATTAATTCAATCTGTATCTAATTCTTCCAGGTTTAGAATTTTTGCAAACTTAATGCTTTCTATGGAAGTACACTTGCAAAAATGTGGAAAACAACCAGATGCCTCTTACTTTTAATCACTTCACATTAATGTTCCTTGTTTTATATTTTATGTCACCAATTTTTTTAATTAAAAAAAATTTCAAAGCAGAGTTAACTGGTATTTATTAAAAAGGAAATAAAGTTTATTCAAGGAAAGGGAAAAATTGTATGAAAAGCATTGTTGAGTTTCAAAAATCTCTAATTCTTTTTTACAAACAAAAACTCACTATTTTAAAAAGTGGGAATTAGTATTTCAAAGGAAAATGATTATTCTTATAAACTGATCTTTAAAATCTCTCTGAACAGTGTAAAAATATTTTATAGTGTCAATGACCTTTAGTTAACTCATAATATATCTTCTTTTCAATAAAAATTCACATATTTTTGTGCAAAGGCTTCTTAAATTTATTTTAAAATAAGTTTCAGAAAGTGATAAGATATGACGTCTGTCCTCAAATGGACAGTTTGAACTTTAGAGACATCCTTTAGTGAAGTTTGAGCTATTCAACCATTCACGGGTATGCAGTGATGGGTATGCTCAGTACTAGAAATCACTCTTTCCAAAAATGGAATTATGGAAGGGAGTCTTTAATTGTCTGTGATACACCGGGCCTGATACACCGGGCCCAGAAGGACACAGGCATTTAAAGTGTTGCTACTGTTACTGTTGCAGTTACCAATACAGAAGTTTCAACGAACTATAGAGCTACATATTCTCTAAGAAGGGACTCCTTATTCAGAAGCTGACTCCTATACAGCAATCATAAAGACCTAAAATGTGTGCATCATAATATATTTGCTGATCATTTTCCCAGCATAGATATCCTACAGTAGCAGTTCTAGGATACCTGGATTTGTCCCTAGAATCAATAGGACTTTGACTATAGTCAGATCCCATCCTTAACAAAAATTTTCTAGGGCAGAATCTTTTGGAGTGAATTTTGATGCATGCCCATATTTGGAAACCATTAATACACAGTTGTTACCTGTGGACACAGAATACCTTGTTCTTGTGAACTACTAGACCATGATACAGAAACCTGTGCTAGTCACTCTGTAAAAGTATTTCCTCTCGTTATAAATCATGGTCAAGAAGAAGAGGTAATGTTCATTGGGTGGAGACTAAGTCTAAAAATATTAGAAGATTGAAAACTGCCATTTTAAGAGCTACAGCAGTGTGTTTGTGGGATACAGAAGAGTTATTTATTTCTTAGTTTATTTATTTATTTTGAGGTACAAACTTTTGTTTACTCTGAAAGGGATGTTTCTGTAACGTTTTTGTCAACATAAATCTATC
This sequence comes from Lepus europaeus, assembly GCF_033115175.1. Taxonomy (NCBI): domain Eukaryota; kingdom Metazoa; phylum Chordata; class Mammalia; order Lagomorpha; family Leporidae; genus Lepus; species Lepus europaeus. Next base: position 155,966,995 of record NC_084827.1, read on the forward strand.
CATTATTCTTGATATAAACTGGGATGCAAAAGGTAATTTTTTTAGGATTTATTTATTTATTTGAAAGTCAGAGTTACAAAGAGACAGTAGAGAGGCATATAGAGAGAGAGGTCTTTCATCCGATGGTTTACTCCAAAATTGGCAGCAATGGCCAGAGCTGCACCCATCCGAAGCCAGCAGCCAGGAGCTATTTCCTGGTCTCCCACACAGGTGCAGGGGCCCAAGGACTTGGGCCATCCTCTACTGCTTTCCCAGGCCATAGCAGAGAGCTGTATCTGAAGTGGAGCAGCCAGGTCTCGAACCTGTGCCCATATGGGATGCCAGCACTTCAGGCCAGGGCATTAACCTACTGTGCCACAGCGCCGGCCCTGCAAAAGGTGACATTAATGCAGAGGCTAGATATATTGTTTAGTAATTTTAATGAGAAATATTAGCAGAAAATTATCCTGAAGAGTCAGCTCTTTCCCTGTATAAATTTTTAGCTAAATTACTCTCTGTCTAAAGAGGTGATTCTTTCTTGAATTGTGTGTGTGTGAGTGATTTCATTTAACATTTGCCCCCTAGGGATTTGAGCCATACTTCTTTCATACCATATGTGATATGTAGTCCTAATCATCAGAATAAAAAAAAAATGGTAAGTCACCGAACAGGGCTTAACCCAATATTACTTCTTTATGGCTATTGATACACATGGAAGCACTGTGCAGTCAAGTATTAGATTTCCTAGAATTTTGAGAGCTGGTTGTTTAATACTGAAGGAGTAACAAAAGTTAGTAATGTAATAAATCAAGTTTAATACCACCATACTTTGAGAACTTAATTCTTTACTAGTTCAAGAAAATTATCTATATGGAACACAAAATGCAATACTAGTTTGGATTTGGCAATTATTTAAAGATCTAAGGGGTTGGCTTTGTGGCACAGCCAGTTGAACCCTGATCCCATAGAGACCCAGGTGCTCGACTTCCTACTCAGCTTCCTGCTAAAACATTCTGGGAAACAGCATAGGATGGCTCGAGTGCTTGGGTCCCTGCCACCAATGTCAGAGATCTAGATGGAGCTCCCAGCTCCTGATTTGACCTATGCCAGTCTTGACTGTTGTGGGAATTTGGGGAGTGAACCGGTAGATGGGAGATTCATCTTCATCTCCTTCTTCCTCACCCTCTCCCACTCTTTTTTTTTTTTTTAAGATTTATTTATTTATTTGAAAGGCAGAGTTACAGAGATGTACAGACAGAGAGAGAGAGAAAGATCTTCCATCTGCTGGTTCACTCCCCAGATGGCCGGAGCTGTGCTGATCTGAAGCCAGGAGCCAGAAGGTTCTTCCAGGTTTCCCACATGGGTACAGGGGCCCAAGGACTTGGACCTTCTTCCACTGCTTTCACAGGCCATAGCAGAGAACTGGATCAGAAGTGGAGCAGCTGGGAAATGAACCAGCACCCATATAGGATGCCGGCACTGAAGGCAGCAGCTTTACCCGCTGCGCCACAGCACCAGCCCCAGACCCATCTTGCACTCTTGCTCTGCCTTTCAAGTAGATGAAAATATACAGAAGAAATGTAATATTCATTAAAATATAAAGTTTTTAAAACTAATGGTTTTAATGTATGTGGAACATTTGGCTTAAACAAATGATTGATGTTTGTGAATATATTTATTAATTTACCAATCCCCCTCTCATCTAAGTTATTAGGTGATGTTTGGCTTCCAAAGACAATTCATAATGAATGGTGAGGGCTGGCACTGTGGCATGGTGGGTAAAGCCAGCACCTGTGGCTGCGGAATCCCATATGGGCACCAGTTCATGTCCTGGTTGTTCTGCTTCTGATCCAGCTCCCAGCTGATGTTCTGTGAAATAGTAATAATAAAAAAAAAGATGGCCCAAGTGCTTAGGCCTCTGCACCCATATGGGATACCTGCAGGAAACTCCTGGCTCCTGGCTTCAGATTGGCCCAGCTCTGGTTTTTGTGGCCATTTGGGGAATGAAGCAGTGAATGGAAGCTCGCTCTCTCTCTCTCTCGCTCTCTCTCTCTCTCATTGTAACTCTACCTTCCAAATAAGTAAATAAATCTTTAAAAAAGAGGAAAAGGATTCGGAGCTTTTGAGGTGTGTTTTTTTTTTTTTTGAGTCTTGTTTAAATAAAGCTCTGGTATTAACTTTGGGCCACTAAAACATACAGGAAATACACAATAAGATGTCAATTGAATATATAACAAAAATATAACTACATATTCTAAAAATCCTTCTGTATATGTGGTTAATTCATATGAAAAAAGTCATAATCAGAAGGTATTTTTTCTTTAGCAGAAGAAATGACACAGATTTTGATATATATTAACTTATATAACATGTTATTGCTCAACATAATCTTATAACTTATAATATATAACTTATGTTATTGCTCAACATAATCTTGTGATTAGCCAAAAACTGTGATTTTCCAGCCTCGAATATCAGTAATTACAAAGAATTCCCTTACCTGGCAGATCTCACTGGGGAAAGGTTCACTCTAGATACCAGATTTGCTGCATGGACAATGTATTGTGATGTCCAAAGGGAGCTGTATTCAAGGACTTGGGTCTTCGGGACATCCATGCTCCTGCCCATATCTACATTCCTAGCTTAGGAGCTCCTAGTTGGAGGCCTCTTTATGGATAGCCCTCAAGAAAGACCTGCCTTGCATATCCTTGTTGGAACTGCCTTAGGAGAAAGCATGGGGAGGCTTTGCATACATCTTTCCTCCACTCTGTCTCAGAACTAAATACCTTTCCACTCAGGTCTTGCCCCTTCCTTTCCTCAGTCCACCAGTACACAAAACTTCCAGAGATTGTGTGCAGGGCTCCCTTGGCAGTGAGATAATCACTATGTGTTTATGCCTCTGATGCAGGTGGATTATGCTTGGCACCTGTTCTCGGTGGAAGACTGAGACTGGGGGATTTGGTGCTTTGCTGGGTGCCTCCTGCTCACACTATCACTATAAGTAAGGGATTTGACTGTTGCTTTCATTTTGTCTTGTTTGATTTGACCACTCCAGCCCCTAGCAGCTTAGCTCTTGGTGCAGTTAAACTCCTGACACTTTCTTCCTTTTATAGATGAGCAAATAGAAGCACTGAGAGTCAAACTGAGAGCTCAAGGTCAAGTTGCTGGTAAGCAGCAATGCCCGATTTCAAACAAGACAGTTTAGTTTATCAAACCCATTCTCTTAACTACCCAATCTTCTCTGTTGGGAAGTATCACTGTCTCTATTTCTATATTAATGTTCTGATACATTCCCATTTGCTTAATTTTCAGGAGGTAATATATTTCCATCATTTTTATATTCTTGTGGTATTGGGAGTTGTTATTATAATGCTCATATAGATGAAGCATCATTTTATGTATTCTGTATAACTCCTCATACATTGAAGGTTAGTCTATTAAATGATTTCATTGCTGCACCTATCTAAGAGTGTTAGAATGCTATATACCAAGTCCTGCTATGGATTTGTAACAAAAAGACTCAGCTTTCCCTTACCCTCCTAAAGTCTGGATCAGAATATCCCAAGAGCATTTTAGAAAACACAACTTGGATATAATTTTTAAGTCATAAATTTTTAATTGAATGGTATTATTTTAATTGGTTTTAGACAGTTCAAACTTTTTTCTCCATTGTTTCAGTTATAGACCAAATAAACACCAATAAAAAGAGCCAGGTTGGACCTCATCAAATGTTTCTTTTATGCAATAAGAGGTAATACTGTACCAAAAGACACATTTTGTGGCAGTCATTGGCCCAGTGGATAAGATGCCTCTTGGAATGCCCACATCCTCTATGGCAGTGCCTGAGTTCGAGGCTGAGGTCTGCTGCTGACTCCAGTTTCCTAATAATGAGCACCCTGACAGGCAGCAGCTAAAAATTCAGGCTTCTGGGCCATTGCAACCCACAAGGGAGCCTCAAAGCTTGAGTTTCAGGCTCCAGATTGGGACTGTCACAGCTCTGTCAGGTGTGTGCATGTGGGGAGTGAACCAGCTGATGAAAGATCTGCCTCCACCCCTGCCTTTCAAATAAATAAAAATTAAGAAATAAAATTTTTAAAATAAATATACTGAGAAATATTTTGCAAAGTATCACTTAGGAATCAACTATTCCTATATAAGTTATAAATATACAAAAGTATTTTACAAATTACCACCTCTTTGTTTAAACATTAAAGGAAAAGCATACATATAATAGAACATAAAGGTAACATTGTCTTACATTATAAAATTAAATTTACCACATAGATACAAGTTGTAATTTTTAGCTGAAAGAGACTGATGTGAATAAGATGTCCCTGGGTTGTAACTTTTACTTCACATTCACTCTTTTTTAGATAAGTGATGGATGTAAGGAAATACGCCTTAGATTCATCTGGTTTTCTTGCTTATGAACTTCTATAGTTTGGATATTTTTGTCCTCTCCAAAGCTCATATTGAAAACTTACTCCCTAATCAATAGTGTTCTTATGGGGCTGGCACTGTGGCATAGCACTGTGATGCTGGCGTCCCATATGGGCACTGTGATGCTGGCATCCCATATGTCACTGGTTCAAGTCCCGGCTTCTCCACTTCTGATCCAGCTCCTTGCTAATGTGCCTGGAGAACAGCAGATGGCCTGAGTGCTTGCACTCCTGCACCCATGTGGGAGACCCAGAAGAAGCTTTTGGTCCCTGGCTTTGGTCTGGCCAAGCCCTTGTCATTGCAGTCACTTGAGGAGCAAACAGGGGATGGAAGGTCTCTCTCTCCATCTCTTCCTCTATATCTCCATAACTCTGTCTTTCAAATAAATAATCTTAGGAAAAAAATTAGTGTTGGTAGGTGGGGACTGAAAGTATACAGTCATGAGGTCTCCACTCTCACATATTAATGTCACTATCAAAAAGGCCTGTAGGAATGGGTTTGCTCTCCTTGCTTCATGTGCCATGTGACCCTCTACAGGGTGCTATATTCAAGAGGCCATTCTGGAAGCAGAGACTGGGTCCTTAGCTGACTTCAGACCAAATGTGAGTGTTTGGACTTCCCAGCATCCAGAATAAAGAGGCAATAAATTCATACTCTTTATAAATCCCTCAGTCTCAGGAATATTGATACAGCCACACAAATAGACTAAAACATGAAACTACCCATTTCATTTATTTACCTATTCAGTAAATATTTGTTATCTATTCATCATGTCCTACAAAAGAGGATGCAATGATGCATGGGGCTTGTCCACAAGGAATTTACATTTTAAAATAGAATGCCAGGTTCCATCTCTGGTCATAATAGCCACTTGCGAAAGGTTACCCAATCTAGTGTGGAAAATACTTCTTGGAAGGTGTGACACTGAATGTCTTAAAGTATGACTAAAATTTAATCTGGCAAACAAAAGAGGAAGAGCAGTACAAACAAATTTTAAGGACTGCATTCACAGAGTTAATACCAAGGGATCTGCTGAAAACTCTAAACCATATGATTTTACTTAGAGTTGTCCCTAAATTTGTCAGTCTCTGTGACAGAGTTTTTAACACATGGTCGTGTTAGAGTCCACTAAAAAGTGCTTTTGCAGGCATTTTGTCAGATATACTTTTCAGGACTGGAAGTAAGGAGAATAATTAAACATATGGGCTCTTAAACAGGAGGTCTTGAACTCCTACAAGGGTTCTGGGTAGATTTTAGCGTTATCAGCTACAATGTAATCAACAGAAACGATGATATGATTTATGTTACGTTTTAGTTGTTAAGTCATCTAAAATACTGTTTACTTATTTATTCTTAATGGTGGTAAGAAACAGATGACATATAGTTCAGTGGTGTTAAGTATATTTACATGGTGTGCAAGAGATATCCAGAACTTCCTCATTTGCAAAGTAGGAACAGTATTCCCAATTAATAGTAGCTTCTCATTTCTCCGTACCCCAAGCTCCTAGTAACCACCAGTCTACATTCTGTTTCTGTAGGTCTAACTACTTAGAATATTTGAAATAAATGGAATCACACAATACCTGTCTTTCTGTGACTGACTTATTTCCTTTAGAATAGTGCTTCAAGTTTCATCCATGTTGTAGGATGTGGCTACATTTCCTTCTTGAAGACTCAATAATATTCCGTTGTATGGATATATCATATTTTCCTTATCCATTCAAATCTTCTTGAACATCTGGGCCCCTTCTACCTCTTGGCAAATGTGAATAATGCCGCTATGAAGATGGATGTGTGAACATTTCTTTGAGACTTTCATTTTGTTTGGATATGTACCCAGAAGTTGTATTGCCAGATCACATATGCTAAATCTATTTTTAATTTTTGATGCACCACCATCCTGTTTTCCATGGTGGTTGTACCATTTTACAAACCCAAGAAGAGTCCCTTCTTCTTTCCCTTCTTACAACCCTCAATCATTGATTTCCTTTCTTCTTCTTTCCCTTTCTTCTTCTTTTTATTTTTTATTTTAATAGTAGTCAACCTAACGGTGAGAGATGATTTCATTGTGGCTTTGATTTATTTCTTCTCCCTAATGGTTAGTGATGCTGAGCATCTTTTATATGCTTGCTGATCATTTGTATGCCATTTTTGGAGAAATTTCTATGTGATCTTGCTCACTTTTAAATTGGGTGTTTTTTTGTGATTGAGTTGTAGAAGTTCATCATATTCTGGATTTAATACCTTATCAGACATATGATTTACAAATATTTTTGCCATTCTGAAGGTGGCATTTTCATTCTGTTGATAACGTCTTTTGATGCACAGACATGTTTCAGGTTGATGCAGTCCTATTTATCAATTTTTGCTTTTTAACAAATCTGTGCTGTTGCTGTTATATCGAATAAATTATTGCCAATTCCAATGTTATGATGCTTTCCTCCATGCTTTCTTCTAGGAGTTGCATAGTTTTAGAACTTATATAAGTTTAGTTCTTTAATCCAATTTAAGTTAATTTTTGTATATGGCAATGATAAATGATCAACTTCAATCATTTGCATGTGGGTATCTAGTTTCCCTAACAGTATTTGTAAAGGGGACTGTTCTTTATAAACTTATGTCTATCACTTCTTCAAAATTATATTATATATTAATACTACTGTTATAATTCTTAACTTAATATGCTAATGAAGAAATATTACTATATAACATGCCTATTATTAAGTATGTTGATAAATATATTTCAATATAATTTAGATTCTCTGTAATCCTTTGTAATTTATTTTTGTACTTAGTGATTTTTATTTATTATGTCTTAAGGCATTTATTTTGTTTTATTTAATCATTTAAAATATTATAAGATGGGGCTGGCCCTGTGGCATAGTGGGTAAAGCAGCTGCCTGCAGTGCCGGGTTCCCATATGGATGCCAGTTTGAGTCCCAGCTGCTCCATTTCTGATCCAGCTCTCTGCTATGGCCTGGGAAAGCAGTGGAAGATGACCCAAGTCCTTGTGCCCCTGCACCCACATGGGAGCCCAGGAAGAAGCTCCTGGCTCCTGGCTTTGGATACACCCAGCTCTGTCCATTGTGGCCATTTGTGGAATGAATTAGCAGATTGAAGACCTCTCTCTCTCTCTCTTTGCTCTTGCCTCTCTGTAAATCTGCTTTTCAAATACATAAATAAGGGGCCAGCACCTGGCTCCTGGCTTTGGATTGGCACAACTCTGGCCGTTGTGGCCATCTAGGGAGAGAAACAACAGGTGGAAGACCTCTCTCTCTATCTCTACCTCTCTGTGTAACTCTGTCTTTCAAATAAATGAAATAAAGCTTTAAAAAATAAATAAATCTTAAAAAATAAAGTATTATAAGAAGGGGAGAACAAGCTTCCTCAGAATACTACAAAGATCTATGGCTTCAAAATGTATCAAAAATTGAGAGAATATTTTAGTAGCTCAGGAATCAGATGAACTCTTGAACTAAGGCAAATGTTGTAATAAATATGTAAAATAAATACATGGCCAAAAATCAATACAACTTGGTGATCAAATGCCAAAACTGATGAGAAAGTGAAGTCAATGATGATCACCGAAAGTTTAATTTGGGTGACTGGTTGGTGGTGTGTAGTCCTGGGAGTCATGAGGTCACTAACAGAAAGAAGGTGGAGGAAGACACTAACTCAGAATAAAACACTAGGATACCAAAATTCAAAGAATAGGCCATTCATTATTATCATCTATAATATCATGTAGTATATACAATGTGTCAACAGAGAGAACTACTATGTGAGCAATAAAACTTTCAAAAGCAATTGGTGGTTAATTTGTGAAGGATCACTTGTTATGAATCTACTCTGCATTTATAATTTTTGCACCTGCAATTATTTGCATGCAAAAAAATGCTGCCGCAGTTGCCTAATTATAGGCACAAGCATCCAAATTTGCCCTCTAAAAGAACAGAATAAAGAGATACCATCTGTGAATGTGCAGAAAACCCCTCAGACCTTTCCCGCTCCAAATCCTGTAAGGCATGTGGGAATATTTCCCTTTTGGCTTTTGTCTTAGGCTTTATTTTTGGCGGATGTCATTCATGCATAACAAAGTAGTCATTCTGATAAGTTGAGTGTCAGCAGGCCTTTCCTCTTGCCCATAGAATATACTTTCCCATCCCCCAAATATGGTATGCACCATAGGATGAGCAGACTGAAAACAGAAGCCATTTCTAAAACATATCATTTTCCTTGTTAGTGTAAGCCTGCTCATTTTTTTATTCATATATGTTTTTACAAGGTAAGCAGCTTGAATACTGTAAAGACAAAAATGCTAAACAAATTTCTGCTCAATGGTGACAAGAAAATTATATTTCTCTACTTAAAAAGTTTTAGCCATTTATTAAAAACACGGCTGTCAGGTTTGATCAAATATATTCATATTTCCCCATCATATTATTAGGGCCATGATGAAATTTAATAATTGTCCCTTGATATTTGATTTCCTACAAAGCGTCATAACAGAATCAGCACCATAGCAATAATTAGTGAACTATATGGAGACAGATAAGATTTCAGGTGGGAAATATGTAATAATAGATGAGAAATATGAAACCCAGGTTAACACTTGATAAAAATTCTAGTCTCATACAAATGTCAGTAAAAATAAATGTGGGGACAACAGAGGCTGCATTAGGAAATGAAACAGACTGCAGACACCATAATTTTCAAAGATTTTAACAAGGGTTCAAATATTATTTGCTTCCTATTTAATCACATTAAACACTTCAAATTTGATAAATCCTCTGATAAAAACAACATCCATCTTAAAAATGGAAAATTCCTTAGATTATTAAGCTAATGACTAAAATAAGAATGTAACATATATTTCTTCCATATTAACTCTGTATTTCTCCTCTTTTTTAGTATTTGAAGTTATAAAAAAATATTACCATGAAGTTTTTAGGGCTAAATGAAGGCTTAGGAATTCTAAAATGTTTACCTGTTACTTATTTACTTACATAAATTAGAGCAACTAAAAAGGTACATTTTTTGTCCTACTACTTTTATTTCAGTATAGAAATACTAAGAGTTGACACAGTCGTTAGGCACCAGCCTTACCTGTATGGATAATGGGGCACCTGTTTGGACACTGACATAAGACAATATAAATGGAATTCAGCCAAGAAGAACAAGGTTAAGAAAATGAGAATGTGTGAAGGGGAAACACCATTCCAGAAAGAGAATTAATTAGAAGTACATGTTTGGCCAGCCATCTGTTCTGTCATATGCATCTCAACATTTCAATGGATGCAAAGTTCAAAATATTATGAATAATATAATAAAGGTGAGCCATTCATTTTCACTGGAAGTGTCAGAACATTGGAAACATTAAAAAGGGTGAAGCTACTCACATCCTGAGCTACCATTTGTTGATACCAGAGTCAAATTTGAAGGCCATGGATTCCGAACAATGTCTTGCCAATGAATTGTGTCTGCATAACAAAGGAATTTGTTCTGGTCCACATAGACACCACCATTCAGGATTTCTGTATTAAAAAGAAGAAAATTTGTGGTCAAAATACTTATTGGTGAAATAATAATCAACAAAAATTATTTGCTCTTAAACTATTTTCAATGTTAAATCAGTTACACTATTAACAGCCATGAGATCTTTTAAAATATCTTTCACTAAGTCATATATATTAGTTGCAGAAATTTGCCAAGATAGAATAATACACAAGAAAAAAAAAGTAACTCATAATTGTAACACTAAGGCAGAAGTACTGTTAACATTTTGGTACAGGATACTGTTTCTTTTTGCTTTTCCCCTGAATTATAATGATATTTTATTTTTTTTAATTTTATTTAAGTTTCACATATGTCATACATACAGATTTAGGAACATAGTGACACTTCCCCCTTACCCTCCCTCCTGCTCACACTCTAACCCTTCCTCCTCCTCATAGTATTTCATAACCTACAAGTTTGATTTGATATTATGCAGTGGATATTTAATGGCAATTATCTACTGTTCTAAATTATTTAATGAGAATATGACACACCAGAATATAAATTAGATGGCAATTATCTGATAAATCAATTCTTGTTGGTCATATACTTATCACTGATGACTCTTTGATATACCTTTCATGGGGCAGGCATTTGGTGCAGTGGTTAAGCTGCTATGTGGATGACCATTTCCCATTTGGGAATACCTCACTTTAAGTCCTGGCTTTGCTCTCCATTAAGCTTCCTACTAATGTACAACTTGAGAAGAAGCAGGTAATGGTCTCCTACCATCCATGTAGTAGATCTAGAATGAGTTTCCATTTTCTGGTTTCAGCCTTTCCCAGCTCTGACGTGGTAGGCATTTGGGAAGTTAATCAGCATATGTGATATCTCTCTCTCTCTCCTTCTCTGTGCATTCCTCTTTCTTTTAAAAAAAAACTAATAACTAAAATATTTTTGAAATTTTGCAAGTTTATTTTAATGTAATATAATGCAAATATTTTAATAGTTTTGGTACAAGTTGTCATCTGCACTTGAAAAAAGATTGTTTCAGTTAATGAAACACTGATTGTAGTCAGTAGTAAGGAATTAGCATGAGGCAGAAGCTAAAATTAATGCTTCCAATTACAAAAATATTATTTATAATCACACATGGAATAAAAGAATGGCCAATTATTGATCAATGATAACACAAAATATTATAAAAACTCTATAGTTCCTTGAAACATGGGCATAGCTGTGAGATAAAATTCAGTAAAACCAATTTCTAGGTAATTCCCTCTCTCACAACAGTGTCCTTTATTGACTAACTTGTCCCCTCTGAACAGTGTCTAATCACATCTGTGGATTGTCTTCCAGATTGTTTTAAATTATTCAGAAGAAAAGTAAAATATTTCCTCTGGGAGTTCTACTCTTAGTTAAAAAAATTGGCTGAAACGCATACATAGAAATTTGCTATCCAATATCTACATTTCCTTCTCTTGTCTCCTACAAAAAACAGATTTAAGTATTCAGTTACAAATATTAAAGCCCAATTAACAGTAGTTTATATAGATTGGGGATTATTTTTTCTCAAATACTAAGAAGTCAGTTCAGGTTCTTTGCCATGCCTATTTTCTGCTCTGTCATTCTGTGTGATGTTTTTATTCATTCCAGGCACAAGGTTGGTGCTATATGTAAAGACACCCAAACCGAAGGCAGAATGAAGGCAGAAATGCAAGCAGGTGCCATCTTCCCAGTGAAGCTTTTTGTATTTGGGAATAGATGTTCTTCTACTCCAGGGCTATTTTTGCCTTTCATTGGCTTGAACAATATCACATGGCTACCCTTACTGTGAGAGTGAATGAATCTACTAGAAGTTAGTGAGGAAGAAGAGCTACACTCTCTCTGTCTCCTATGGTAGGCTTGAGAAAACATCTCCTGTATAATACCCCAAGAATGAAACAGCATGTGGTAGAACAAAGTGATAGAACAAGAGAGGACCGGGGCCGTGGCTTAACAGGCTAATCCTCTGCCTTGCGGTGCCAGCACACCGGGTTCTAGTCCCGGTTAGGGCACCGGATTCTATCCCGGTTGCCCCTCTTCCAGGCCAGCTCTCTGCTATGGCCCGGGAGTGCAATGGAGGATGGCCCAAGTGCTTGGGCCCTGCACCCGCATGGGAGACCTGGAAAAGCGCCTGGCTCCTGGCTTTGGATCAGCACGATGTGCTGGCCGCGGCGGCCATTGGAGGGTGAACCAACGGCAAAGGAAGACCTTTCTCTCTGTCTCTCTCTCTCACTATCCACTCTGCCTGTCAAAAAAAGAAAAAAAAAAACCCAAGAGAGGTTTGTGAAATGAAATTAGTGAGCACATCCAAAGTGCTGTACTGTATTGTATGCATAAAGTCTTCCAGATTAATTGTTATATTGCAAGGTTTGCTACATTTAAAATCAGTCATATAGCATCACCCTTCCACTGACTTTTGGCATCATTTTTTTAGGTAAGGAAAAATATAAAAAGAAACAAAAAAGAAATTAGATCATCTTTTTACTTTTAAAACTCAGTTCATTATTTTCATGGCCTAACCATACAACCTTCATCAAAGCAGAAGGGAGATGTAAGACATAAAAGAGATTGTGAGAATGGATTTCTACATTAATGTTTGGCATTAAGTTTCCATCTAAGAAATGTGACAATCTCATACTAATAGCTTTCTCATGAGACATTAGGTGATACTCCTCTGCTCTACGAATAATTCTTCATTTGGTGACAAAAAAAGGAGATTTTGACTGCTATCCAGGAAATGACAGCTATTTTTCAGTATACATTTGCAAAAGTTCTATTTTAGAAAAACCGAAGAGAAAGGTAATAGCTCCAACATGGAGAGAGTCTATTTTTCAGGAGTAACATTTTAATACAAATAGTTCACACTGAAGGAACACGGTATCAATCTCCAACTTCCTATCTAAAAAATTTGAAATTGAATCAGATTATATTATAATGAATAGTAATATTATCAAATCCCTTCCTTCATCAAGGTTAATCTGTTACCAATATTGACATTTGTTTCTTAGAAATACGCCGTATAAGAGCTTGGCTTATACTTTGAAAAGAGATTTAGAAAACAGATCATAATAACTCAAGTATAATCTTACATGTTAAAATTTCATATTAAGATACAATCATGATCAATCTAGACAATACTTTTATCATCCCAAATGCAAAATCCAACATCTGCTAGCAATTCTGGTCAGGAGGATTTATACATTTTCAGCACTTGATGATAGTTTATCTCTCTGTGTTTATGTTTTCCATGAAAATAATCTTTTTTCCTTTGTGTTTGGCATAGACACTACCGTAATATTGAATGACAAAGCTCAACAATAAGAGACATTAGGTTTCCACTTATATACACAGGAGAGTTTTAATAGATGCTTTTCATCTCATATATTCTTTTGATTAACTTTATTACCTAAATATTTGCCAGTCAATAATGCTACATTTGCACTCATACATTTTTAGTAAAGTTTTTAAAACTTTATAGCTTAACAAATATTTTTAGATTAATTTAATATGTGTTGTGAGAAGACATTCTATTTGGTTTAATCCTGTATTAAGAAAATTCTCAGGAATGGATACTGATCTGTAAGAAAGCTCTTATAGATACAAAATATTCACTCAACAGAGGGACAGCTAATATTTATGTCTTGGATGACTACAGCAGTTTGACTATAATTTTAGGCAAGGGAAGAAGACAAGAATTATATAAAGAGAAAAACTTGAGAAGATATTTTTCTAACAAGATACAAGAAAAACGAATAGCTATATTTTAATCTATCTGTGGTAATACACAAGTACAGCAAACTTTTCAACGAACTATAGTAAAGATAGATTGGAAGGAGTAACTTGTGTTATAATAAAAAGCTTGCTTCCCATTCACATGAAATTGGGTGACTAATGAAATTTTAAGACCAGAATAAAAAATCAAGAAGGTTTTTAAAACTAAGGAATACAGGCAAATAAGGCATACATTTAATTCTATTCAAAGGTGCATAAATCCTGGAAGTGTGCAGGGACACAAAAAAGTGTTGACCTATTGAGTGAGATCAAGGTGATGACATTCCAGTCCATTTCAATTCCACTATAGAAAATATATTAATGTAAATTAGGAGAGACACAAATAGATTCTTGGTTATTTAATCAATTGTTAGAAAAAGCTACTATGAGTTTTCTTATCATATTATATAAAATATTTCCAGAGAGTTCATAAAACACAGCAGTTTCTTCTTAATAAATATCATAGTTAAATACAGTAAGATATATTAGATATGGCACTCTATGAAAAAAGTATTAATTCATTACTGACAAATTCCAGAAAACACTTTAATATGTTTGTGTCTCAAACACTTCCTACTAGATTAATGCATGCCAGTCAAGTAAAAGATGTCAGGAATCTTTTTTTGTTCTGTTTTTAGAGAAAGTAAATTGTAATCCACACTAATCTCCAATATGTTGAATATAATTTATGTAGAGCATACATTTGTGACTGAAATATAATAACACTGAACTCCACGAAGGCAAAAACATATTTTTCAGTGCTGTATCAATAGATTCAAACCTGCACTAATGGTTATTCAATGAATACTTAAATTTAACCAGAAAAAAAGTACCATGGATCTGAAATGTACTTAAAATTAATTTCTGTTGTAATTCCTAATATATAAACTTTATTGAGATCAAATCATAATAAGAATTAAAGTTACCTTCTCCCATAATCATTCTTTAGGTAACCACAACCAATTTTATGTTTCATTAAATTAGAGGCTATTTCCATTTTGTTCAAAATTGTATCCCCACTAAATACAAGTCCCAAGAAGATATACTGTAAATACTTGCTGATGTAAAAAAAAAAAAAAAATCTATGTACCTCTCTATGGAAGATATAAGCTGGGAGGTCAAGGGGAAGAACAATTAAGCTCTCAGTAGGGGTGCCCTCATCATGGATACTGGGTATCCATGTTACTGGGGTCAAGTCCTGGTTCCATTCCAGTGGATGAGAATGCCATCTGTCTGTCTCTCTCTCTCTCTCACCCTCACGCCCTCTCTCACTTTCTTCCTCTCTCCTTCCCGTTCTTCCTCTCTCTTTCTCTTTCTCTCTCCCTTTCAAATGAATAAATAAATATTTTAAAAAGGCAAGGAGTGGCTGGCGCCACGGCTCACTAGGCTAATCCTCCGCCTTGCGGCGCCGGCACACCGGGTTCTAGTCCCAGTCGGGGCACCGATCCTGTCCCGGTTGCCCCTCTTCCAGGCCAGCTCTCTGCTGTGGCTAGGGAAGGCAGTGGAGGATGGCCCAAGTGCTTTGGCCCTGCACCCCATGGGAGACCAGGAGAAGCACCTGGCTCCTGCCATCGGATCAGCGCGGTGCGCCGGCCGCAGCGCGCCAACCGCGGCGGCCATTGGAGGGTGAACCAACGGCAAAAAGGAAGACCTTTCTATCTCTCTCTCTCTCACTGTCCACTCTGCCTGTCAAAAGAAAAAAAAAAATGGCAAGGAGTGCCAATATGTCATCTGAAAGAGAATGTAAAGTGTTTGTGTCTTAACTTTTCAGTTTGCAAAGGTTTTGTCCACTTGACTTTCTTTCCTGGACTCCCATTTGCATGAGTCTAATGAAGAAGGAAATGTTTGTGTTCTTTCAATGACCCCTTTTTTTACTCCTCATTTAAAAAAAAAAAAATGTTAGGTATTATAGTGAATCAGGGAATGAGTTTCCATTAACAGAATCATTGACCTTTGCAATATATTATCTCAAAATAATGTGGTAAAATACTGAAGCATAGCTTTATTTCTCTGTCCTGTATGAAATAGCCTAATCATGATGCAACATCCACATTGAAAATACAGCTAATATGACCTCCTTAGTAGTTTTAAGAAGTTGAGAGAATTGCTTTGACCTAATGCACAATTTTTAACCATTTCATAAATAAGATTTAAAGTCTTTCTCTTTTCTCAAAATAAAGATTATAATTTCAAATACAGTTAGATATATCCCACTTAGTCTGTATGAATGAATCAACAGTAAATATTTTACTTATAAATCAACCAGCCATAATGATCTAATAAGCAGGAATGAAACAATTTCTATCTGTGCTTGTTTTGTTGTATAGTGGTGCATTTTTAAGTCAAAACTTTAGAAGTAGAATAATAGTAAAAAATAATAAAGATTAAAAATAGTGCAATTACCTAATTACAGTGGGGCATCTAAATAATGCATATATCGGATATATATATTACCCATCCAAGCCAAACAATACAATCGAAAGTCAAAATTCAAAGTGGCAAAGCTGATCTTTGAGTTAAAGCTACACAAAGCAGTCACAGGACTTTCTCGGACATAAAGCAGTATAACTTTCACACTGTCATCACCATAAGTCACATAATTCTGTTGGTAGACAATGACACAAAAGTAATATAGCTCACATTATCCACCTGAAATACTAAATGTATCATCTCTGCAATGGACTTGGTCC
The DNA here is from genome assembly GCF_033115175.1 of Lepus europaeus. NCBI lineage: Eukaryota > Metazoa > Chordata > Mammalia > Lagomorpha > Leporidae > Lepus > Lepus europaeus. The sequence continues at coordinate 155,983,416 of NC_084827.1, forward strand.
AGTTTCTTGTATCTTTCTCAAACCCAGACCTTTCAACTGGGAGTACAATGAATTGCTGCTACCCCACTGGGTCAGCCCTCAAGGTTCATTATTAATAAGCAGAGACTCTAAAGGCTAATGAGAACCGGGTGCTTGAGGAGACAATGGCTCATTCATCATCAATCAAGCTTTGAAGTTTTTATACAGATGATTTAAGAAGAGTTGAAGTGTGCAAAATTGAAATGTCACATTTGTGTTGGGAGTGGAGAGAGGGTGATAATGTAAATGAGTGATGTAACCTTCTGTATTTCAGCTCAATGATCAGAGTCAAAGCTTACAGATGCAGATACTGACGGTTAGGAAGTAACAGGGGACACTTTTTCAGTGACAGTCAGGCAGTTTCAAGAAGAAATTATTGGGCCTGTAGGCTGAAATTCAAATTAAGATAGAAAAGAATATTTTCATTTCAACTGAACGGAGCTAGGTAAAAAGTCATAGTGTTACAACATATTAACGTATGCTTCAGAGTACGCTACAATTCTTAGCTGCATTATATTTCAGCTCCTCTGAGAAGTCTCCTAGGAGCATCTCGTTCTTATAGGTTACCTCTGTCTGCCACAACGCTGATTATCTGAACTGCTCATCTGACATGGATTAAATGGAATCTTAACTTCATTTATATATATATAAAATTATATATGTAATATAATTATATTATATAACTATTTATCTATTTATATATACATACTTTGTCCTTTAATTCAAGATGTATATAAAGTTATGAATATATATTTAATTATATATATATATATATATATATATATATTCCTCTCCTATCTTACAGTAGATCCCTCAGGATAAGAATCATGGGACCATTCTGTGTCCCAGATGCCAAAGAAAGTGTCAAGTACATGATGGAAAGTCAAATGTATTTGAAGATTGTGATGAAAGTGACAACATTTTCAGGACATGTCCAACATTTGTAAATGGTATTAGTTGATTAATGGTAGCATTATATTATGATATATAGTAGATAATGTTTGTATTATAAATCATAAAATATTGAATAAACTTACAACTTAATGTGAACTATTGTATTAATTCTTCCTATTAATTAGGGTAGTTGTAATCCACTTAAACTCAGATGTATTCTCTGGAAAAAATTAAAAATAATTTTGTATTTTAGTAATATTTATATTATTACTATAGGAGTTTGTTCTGAAACCTCATTATATAATACCATATGTGTGTAAACATGACTAATGTTTTTCTTCTAATAATTTCTCCCAAAGGAAATATCTCTTTGCTCTTTTATTTCTATTAAATCAGAATAACACATTGAAAAATTCATCTATATTGAAAATTTGAGATTTACATTATTTCCTTCATTTCTATATTTAATTAGTCATGGTTCCTAAAGAAAATCCCTCATAATGTCTCATATCCACCGTTACTCTCTAATTTAGTTCTATCATGTAACACAGACTTAACTTCCAGCTTCTAATCTTTCCTCCCTATGGATCCATCTTGTATATTAAAGTCATAATATATTCTACACTACATGTAAATAGGTAGATCAATTAATTTATCCTCTAACATCTAGCCTTTGAAGTATAAAGACAATAAGACTAAACCTAGCTAAATGCATAAAACTAAAGCCCAAATTTAGTTTTACATTAACTGCGTGTGTGACTTTGTCTACCTTTTTGAGGTTCAGTGTTCTCAACTCTGTAATGGAGGCATTAAAGTTGCAGTATCTATCAAGCAGTTGATTCTATTATATTTTGTACTTGATTATTACTTAAATAGCTGTTTATTGATTGGAATAAGCATGGGTTATGCTTCAGTGTATTCATATTAATATTGTATGACTTAGTATTAGATTAGGTCGCAGGTTAAAGGGCAAACAGCTTTATTTTTCTTTTATATAAGTCTAGTTAGATAATTCAAGGCCACTATGGAAAACCCACAATCATTAGAGGCCTAGATTCCATCTTACTGTTTCTCCACTACCTTCAATACAAAGTAGTTTCCAACTGGCAAAAATGCAACAAACCTGCAAAACATGGAGGAAATCATGCGAAAGAAAAGAAAAGAACAGAGGTTGTTACAAGTTGTCTCTTAACAAAGTTTCCTGGAACTTGTACAGGACAATTACAATCCATTGGTTGAAATCAGCTGGGCACATGGAAGTTGGAGAACCATAATCTTTATCTTGGTGGTCATATAACTAGCTAAATTTTATATCACTTAAAAGCAAAAGAATGGGTGAGCTTGACTCCGTTGACTCGGTGGTGCCGACATCACTTGAAACACCTGCATCCGATATAGGATTGTCTGGTTGGGCTGTGGTGCTATTTCCTGCCAATGCACATCCTGGGAGGCAGCAGGTGATGGCTCAAGAACTTGGTTCCCTGTAACTCACTGGGAGATCTGGATTGGTTTCTGGGCTCCTTGTTTCATCTTCGACCAGCCCTGGCTTCTTTGTGCATTTGAAGAGTGAACCAGCAGAATGCAAATTTCTCTCCCCCTACTCCCAAGTAAAGTGAAAATAAACATATAAAAATTTTCAGAACAGCTAAAGAGCAGTAATGGATTTTGATGGAAAACTGGGGTATCTATCACATTGATTCAAAATGAAAAAAAAAAAAAAGTCTGTGCATCATCTGGATGTTTACAAAAAATAATCATATGACTTTCATGCATCTAAAGTTTTTTCAAACTTTTTCACTATGCATACACAATTTGTATATATCATATGGAATTAATTACAAACTAAACTCTCATATAACCAGCACTTAGATGATGAAATACCACAAAAGCCTTCATCACAATTTCTTCTTGCTTCAATCCCTAGCAATACCTTCACCTTGAATTTGAACAAGATTACTTTTCCCCATTTCTGTATTTTACATAAGGACACATGCTGTAAATATTATTTCATGTCTGGCTCCTTTTGATAAATAGTATGTCTGTGAAATCCATCTACATGGTTCACTTTCTAGACTGCATGCTATTGCATACTTTTTAAATTCTACATTGATGGACATTTGAGTATTTTTCACATGTAGGCTCCTTCAGTAATGCTATGGACATATGAAAATATGTCTATTGGTGACCACATGCACACAATTATGTTGTACACATAGATAAAACTAGAATTGCTGGGTAACAGTGACAATTAGTTTTCCAAAGCAATTTTTTCATTTTATATATCCCTCAGTTATGTAAGAGAAATAAAGTTGCTTCTTAATCTTAGCAATCCTTGTTTTTTGTTCCCTGTTTCATACAGGCATTCTGGCCAGTGTGTACTGGTATCATTTTAATTTACACTTCCTCAGGGATGAATGAAGTTTACTCTCTTAAATACTATTTTTGAGGTGCAATTTTTTAAAAAAGAGATTTATTCTTATTTCCTTAAAGAAGGCTCTTACATGAGAGTATCTTCTAAAGGTCATGGAAGATAAAATTAAAAAATACATTTTGGTGAACAAAATTTTGAGATTGATGAACAGTTCTTCTATATGCATTTTTCATGAATTTTTGAATGGATTTCCAAAAATTTTCCATCAAAAACTTATTTTTATTTCATTTTCGACTTTTTTGAAAATACTCTCATATGTGTGAAACATTTATAAAGAACTGTCAAAAATAATCTATAATTTATTAGTAAATAATTGATTAAATGTTCATATATGCCTCATATTTTTTAGGTGGAAGGATCTGGTTCCCTGTCTTGAAAATTACACTTTATATTAGAAAAATATAGCCAATTCATATTTATAATTATAAAATAAAGAGTAACATATGAATGTTGTGAGATATAAACAAAATTCGCTTAGGTCAAAATTATAAAAAAAATTATCTAATTAATATTTGGTAATGGGGATAAACCTAATCAAATGTATATGAAGAGAAAGAACGAAACATTTCTATGTTCTTGCTATTAAAATAGAACAAAACTCCACACAAAGCTCAAATATTTTTATTTTTCTATATACCAGAAAGTCCTCAGTACAGACAGCAATCCTCTTAAATAACTGCTACAAGTTTCCAGAAGATGTAATTGCTTCAGTAGAAGAAATCACTGGAGTTCAATGTTCTCATTACCAATAAAGGGGCAAGTCATATTAGTACCCAGAAATGATTTGTCCCTTTATTTCACAGGCTTTAATACAATAAGCCTGGGATATACCACAAGGTCACTTTCAAATATCTCACCTACTATATTAGTTTGTATGGTTTTAATAACTTTTCTCTCAATGTGTGATTTCTTCAGTATTTCTTCTTTATATTATTTCATAAAAGTATGATTTTTCCTGACGACAGTAATAACATATAATAGTGCTGTATATGTTTGTTGCTGGCAAGCTAAGACTTGCAAATAAAAGATAAAGTAAGGGAAAGAAGAATGATTTAATCTTATAAAATGATTACATAGTTTTCAAATATATTATGATTAAAAAGGCTATATAAGAGAATACTGAAAATACAAATATTTGAATTGTGGGTATGGGTATGACAGCTAAAATGCCTATAAATGCTAATGTTAAAAATAACATGTGAAGACATTTCACAAAGTAACATTAAATATAGAGCCATAAAATAAGAAGGCAAAGAAGCCAGTGCTGTCACAATTTAAAAACCATAACAAGTACATCTAAATTAAATATTTCTTTGAAAATGGAGTTTTAATCTGGAGAAAATCAGGAAGTAATGATTGAATAGGAGTAGATATCATTTTATTAAGCAGTGGCTGTCAAAATACAAAATATCAGGCAGCATGGTAAAATAGAAAAAGAAATAGCTTTTTAGATTGGTTTGTATATAGTTTTAAATTAGTGGTAATTATAGACAGTAAAATGGACAAATCTTAAGCTCTACATACTTAGGTACATGTTACGATTATATACTTCATTTCCATGTCATGTGGTTACCACTCAGCTAATGATACAATTTAATTCTCTTACTCCAATAATTTTTCCTCTCTGTTTGCTAATTAATAACTGCCAAAGCCACTATTCTGACTTCTATCACACAGATTAGATTTACCTGTTTATTAAGTTCATTTAAGAAGAATCATACAGTATACAGTCTTTCACCTATCTTCTTTTACTCAAAATTACCTTTTTGAGATTTATTTTTATTGTTGTCTTTGTTAGTTGTTTGTCATTTTCATTCGTGTGTCCTGGGCCATTGTACAAATAAGTCTCAATTTATTTAATATTAGTTTATACTTTAAGCACAGCTTTACTACATTTCCTGTATGACTGCAGGCAAATTAATGTAGGTTTCTCTTCTGTTACCTGTGAAATAGGAGTAATAATATTTATCTTGTGTGACAATGAGAATTACCGATTAAGCATATAATACACCTGGTACATACTATGGATTCAAAAACTGGTAGTTATTTCTAAAGAAATTACTGATGTAGTTTAGAAACCTTTTTTATTCAGAGTATTTTAAAATCTATGCACACTGGTTGAATTAAAGATCTTTCTAGAGGAAAGAAGACCAAATGAAAACTTCTGAATGTCACATGAAATCATCGATAAGTTTGGTGCTTAGCATAACAATTTTAGAGCTAGACACACTGAACTAAAATACTATTAAATGCCTTTTCCAAAGTTGGTTAATACAAAATTGTGTTTCTCTCTATGCAGAATATAGTTTATTCCTAAGGTCAAGGTCGTGAATTCTGTGACATCTTTTCTCTTCCACAGTGAGTAATCCTTGATATCTAGTTAAGTTAACCCTCCAGATCTTTCTGTGATAGCATTTAGAACTGCGAGATTTCCCTCTGTTCGGTGCAGATTGCTACACAGTTCTAGGCCACAAAGCTTCTACTGGCAACCAGCTACTACTGTGCTTAAAAAAAAAAATACATTCCAAAGGACCATAAGTGAACTGAGCTCTTCTCCATGGCAAGGGTCTGGCATTGCTACTGCAGCAGATGGATTCATTAAGAAACACTGAAGATTATTAAACACATCTGTGTAGCTTAGGGTTAAGAACGGTAGCAGGACTGCTCCACACTTTGGTTAAATTTATTGAGGAATTTTTAAGGATTATTATTATTAAACTGATACAACAAGGACGGCAATAAAGACTGGATATGTAACAAGCACTGCTACTATAAAATTGTTTTTAGATACATGGAAAGGTTGTTACTCTTGAGAGTAGACTATCATTAAGCACTAAACATGTATTTGCTTAGAGATGTTTAACAACTAAAGCTATACAAATAAGCTATTTGCTGAAAAAAATCACCAAATCTTCTGCAGGAATCTATTTACGTTGTATTTAATGAATCACTATGTTCTATAGCCACAGAAACAGTAATTTTTCCCACTGTAAAAATTATTTTCATATTGTGACACCTAATGTCACAGACAGGCTCCAGTATGCAATAGTATACTCTGCAAAATGCATTATATTTTCTAAATTAATATACACTCGTTATTTTAGGATGATTTCATATTTTCAAAGATAACAAATATGACTTAAAAAATAGTTGGGGCCGGTGCTATGGCATATTAGGTAAAGCCACTGCCTGCAGTGCTGGCATCACAAATGGGCTCAAGTTCTGCTGCTCCACTTCTGATCCAGCTCTCTGCTATGGCCTGAGAAAGCAGTAGGAGATGGCCCAAGTCCTCAGGCCCCTGCACCTGTGTGGGAGACCTGGAGGAAGCTTCCGGCTCCTGTCTTTGGATCAGCCCAGCTCCACCATTAAGGCCATTTGAGGAATGAACCAGTGGATGGACATCTTCTTTCTCTGTCTGCCTCTGCTTCTCTGTAACTCTCTGCCTTTCAGATAACTAACTAAATATTTTAAAAATTAAACATTAAAAAAAAGTTTGTGGTATTTGGCTGCTATTTGAGAGTGGATATGAAAGACACAAGTTCTAAGATGCCTAACAATGCCATATCATTCAGTCCACGCAGCATCTTAACAATGAAGGTGGGAAAAATCAAAGTGATATGGGTACTCTATTGGCTATGGATTGAGACTAAGTAACCTTGACTCTTCTTAGTTATTTTCCCCATGTGTAGTCTCCTTATCTATTAATATGGGGTGCTAATAGTAAAAAAAAATTTAAGGAGAAAATGAGTTAACAAGTAAATGATCATCGTGATTCTCATACAGTAAATATTCAATAAGTGAATTACGATTACTATTCCTACAGAGAAAGCAGGAGACAATTCTCTGTAAAGCAGATTTTTTTCCACAGTGCCTGATAATTTTCTCTGCTCCCTCCATCTTCTACAAAGAAACAGCTGAAGGTTGCTGCATTTACTAATTTCTTTCTTGAAGTTAATTTCACTTCTTTTTTTAAAAAATTTTTGTTTTAGAAACTTAAATAACTTTAAAGAAGTATCCAAGAATGATCCATATTTTGCAAGCATTTAGACATAATTATAATACAACTCTTCGGGGACAGAGGGCCTGCATAAGAAGTTAGTGCACAGTGACTCCTGTTGTTAATTTAACAATTAACACTCTTATGTATTACATCAGTGATCACCCGAGGCTCTTGACACGAGCTGCCTAGGGTATGAAAGCCTTTTGAATCCACAAACTCTGTTAGTATTTAGACAAGGTCATAAGCAAAGTGGAAGTTCTCTCTCCTCCCTTCAGAGAAAAGTACCTCCTGCTTTGATGACCACATCTTTCCACTGGGGTCCCACCCACGGAGTTCCTTAATGTAGGACATTTTTTGCCACAGTATTTTGGCTCTCCATGCCTGAAATACTCTCCTGGGCTTTTCAGCCAGAACAGAATGCCTTAAGGGCTGATTCTGAGGTCAGGGTGCTACTTAAAATGATTGTCATTCTATGAGTCAGCTGTGTGGACTGCTTCTCATGTTGGAGCAGTCATTCCTTTTTAATTCTATATATTATTATTATTAGACACTTAATCCTATCCATATGATCACTTTAACTCTTAAGATGGTATTTTTAACACCCAGCTTAAGGGGATTTGGGGCCCCATGGCAAGTTTTAAAACTGTATGCTTAGATGTAAGTCCTTAGGAATGTATGAAGAACTAGACAGTTTCACAGATGCAAACTTCATACACTGCATAATTACAACTTCAGGAACGTGTTGATTCTTCCTACTGCGGCTGTCCTCCCACCCATAGTCCCACCCTCTTCCTCCTCCCTCTCTTATTCCAACTCTTATTTTTTACTGAGACCTTTTTTCAATTGACTTTATACACATGTGTAATTCTGTCAAGTAAAGAGTTCAACAAATAATATATATAAAAAAAAGCTGTTCCTCAACAGTCAAGACAAGGGCTGTTCAAGTCACTGCTTCTGAAGGTGTCAATTTCACTCTTAATAGATCATTTTAAACTACTTCTGTGAATTGCAGATGCCCCTTTGGTTTATTATGGGTTCTGAACAACCATAAATTATTTAAGATTCTTAAGTCTAGAAATTTCTTTCTTTTGTAGGGGAGTATATATGAATCTTACACCCCAAAGTTAGAGCAAATGAGACAGAATGATTAAGTAAGTTTCTAAATGACTCACACATAGCCACAGATCCTGCCAGGATTTCAATGCCTGCCTCTCTGGCTCCAAAGCCCCATTGTTCACCATCCCACTTTCATATCTCTTCATAAATACTGCCACTATTTGAATAATTATCATTCAGTATTTCTCTTTAACCTTACAGAAATACTACAGGGTAATTATTACTTGTCTCATTTTACATATGAGAAAACGGGAAGTAGAAAGCTAAATAACTAGCAAGAGTTCTAGGGAATCCGGAATCCAATTGCTAAGTCTAATGTGGAGTTGGAATCCTGCTTTTAAACTTTTAATTCTTTGCTCCTCCACCCTTCAAGGGAAAGACTGAGAAATCTAAAGGAATAAAAAAGTCCACACAGAGCTGAGGCACAATTCTACCTTATGTAATCCACTTCTAAGTATAATTAAGAACTCGCAGTAATTTCCCAGAAGTCCTTTTTAAAAATATTTTATTGAGTTGAAAGGTAAAATTATGCATTTAAGAGATCTTTTCTACTTGAAAAACTCTGCACTTAAAAAAATCTTGGCTCTGTTAGACGTCTGGATTTTATCCCAATCTCATCATTGGAGGTGTGTTCTTTTTGCCTCTGTCGAAAGTAGACACAGAGGAAAAGGCAGCATAATACGACTTCAAGCATTCCGCCTACTTAAGGAAAGGTCCTTCAATTCAGTAAAATGACTGAGTTAAAGAAAAGGAAGGAAATTTTGTTATTTCCAAGTACTGTGGGAACTCTGGATGCTTACTTGGTCCTTGGAAACTCTACTTTAATGAACAAGATAAAATGATTTTTAATTGCCATACTGAAAATCATAAAACTGAGAAGAATTTGCTTTTATGTGTATTTCTAAAATAATGAACATAGGTAGGGCACTTAGTCCTCTCAACAAAATTTGCATAGTCTTTATAAAGTGTTTTCTTATTAACTGTTGAATAATTAATACAAAGACACCTAAAGTATAAAACGTTCACATCAGTGAGCTCAAATCAATGAAATCTTATTGTTACTTTGAGCTTAGCATTCTAATTACCTTAAAAGCAAATCAGGAATTTGATGGAAGGGAAAGAGACTCAAAACTAAAGCGTGTGATTAGACACACCCTTATCACAATATCTTCTGTGCAGGTAAACATTAAATTGTATGTCACTCAGTATTATCTGGAGACTGAAGTATTTTCTTGGAGCATACATTTTTTAACGTACCCTTTAATCTTTCAGTAGTTACGTAATTGCATCTTTAAATATGTCCATCAGAAAATTTTAATTTAAAATAGTGGGAAACACAAGACAATTTTTAGGGGAGTTCAGAGTATTTTATTAATTTATTTATAGTAATTTCATAAATGTATTAAGATAAAATACAGCACATTGTCCAAAGAAGGGATTTTACTCAGCCCCTAATAAAAAGATATGTTCAATTTTAGAGACATAGTTGTCTCTCAAAGTAGGAAGTATTTAACTAAAATTCTCTAATGTAAAGCTGAATTACAAAGGATATTTTTAGAGATTTATTTTTTTGAAAGACAGAGATACAGAGAGGGACAGATTTTCTATGTGCTAATTCACTGCCCAAATGACCACAACATCCAGGGCTGGGCCAGGCCAAAGCCAGGAGCCAGGAACCACATCTGGATCTCCAGTGTGGATGGCAAGGGCCCAAGCACTTAGGCATTTGCCTTTGCTTTCCCAGGCACATTAACAGCGAACTGGACAGGAAGTATCATCAAAGTGCAGGCATTGCAGGTGGTGGCTTAACCTAAGGTGAAATAATACTGCCAAGATTTTTTTTTAGTTTTATGAAACTAGATATTTCATTGTGAATTCAAAAAGATTTAAATTAGATATTTTAATCATACTTTCAAAAAAGAATATTGAAAGATTATCTAGTGTATAGTTATATTTCTATAACTAATTTAGTTTTGTGGACATGTTTATAGAACCAAATCATGTTTCAAATAATTTTACATTTAAAGTAAATTTTGGCGATAATCTACTTCAAGCCATATACATTAAGATGCAAAGAGAAAAGAAAAACCAATCAGGTGAGCATAAAAATTTGGAATATAAGTAGTGGGACTATCAATATGAGTAACAGTAACACTCTCAGTTCTAATTGCTATATAGGTATCTTCCTTGAATACCACCACAAATTATTATTTACTGAGAAGCTATACTATTTTGAGAACTGCTCATAATAACTTTCAAGCGGCTCTGGTCCTCTATTTTCTTTTTTTTTTTTTAATTTAGAAGCTCAGAATAATTACATGGCAACATCTGGCAAATATTGTTCCAACTTAGATGCTAAACAGAAGTATGACAAAAGTGTGTGTGTGTGTGTGTATGCACACGTGAGCTGAAATCAAGAAAAAAAGAATGATTTCATATCTTAAAATGAATTTTTGAAATAAAAATAATTTAAAAAAATAATTTCCTTTGTAGTCATTTAATACTTTACTTTCTGTGGAGCATTGAAAGTTATAATCTAAATTGCAACTGAAGGAAGCTTAAGCTTTCTGATATGCACCTAGCTATTTCCATGCTTCAAAGCCTACGTTACCATCTGCTTGTTGGCAGGTGTAATTAATTAGCTAAGTGGAAAAGACGCTCCCTTTTAGAGTGAATAGGAGGAGAGGAGGGAGAACTCTGTTAAAGCCCAATTCTAGGCAAACCCTACGGCTGGGTGCCTCTGGGCAAATTTCCGATGCTGCAAACTCATTGAATTTAATGGTTCTTAATTTCACAAGATTTCTAATTACAGCTAGGATAATAAGATGTGATCCAAAAGTTGAAATAAAGTTGGCATCTTTTCAGGGAAAATCCTTTCACACATTGTAGACATTCTAAAGTGTAGCAGTTAATTTACTTATATACATGTTGTCCATTTATTCACTCAACATTGTTAATAAGTCATTTGAATCAATTTGGCAGTTGGATGGCAAATACATATTAATAATAAGGAATGTATCATGTTATATTTTGTCTCTGAACCAATATTTCTTTTCAGAATAGTTAAGGAAAAGTCCATCCAAGCTATAGTATTCCTCATATAATAACTGAAAAAAGGACTACATGCTACAAACAATCATGGCAGGAAATATATATACAAAGATCATAATACTTGCTACAATTTTACTCATATTCATATTTCTTATTGATAATTAGTCCAGAAGATAATGAATTCTATAATATCTCCTCCTTTTTTAATTTTTATGGTTTTATTTATGTATGCATTTATTTGTTATTTATTTGAAAGGCAGAAAGACAGAAACAGAGAACTCCCATCCATTGGTTCACTGCCCAAATACCAGCAGTGACTGGGGCTGGGCCAAGTCAAATTCAGAAGCCTGGAAGTCAATCAAGGTTTCCCATGTGGGTGGCAAATACTTGTGCCATCACTTGGTGCCTCCCAGGGTGCACATCAGCAGGGAGCTGGAATTGGAAGGAAAGTTGGGACTTTCAGGCCCACAAATATGAGATGAGGGTTTCCCAAGTGGGTTCCGAATCACAGAGCCAAATGCTTAGCCCAACATCTTCTTTTTTAAATGCCCTTATTGACAAAAACAAAAATTCTGTCTTAAACTTCTAATCGCCTGAAAGTAAATGTTAAGGCAAGGTGAGTGTACAGAATAGAAAGTGGGTAGGGGCCCCAAGCCACGGCATAATGGGTAAAATGCTGCCTGCAGTGCTGGCATCCCATATAGGCGCCAGTTCAAGTCCCAGCTGCTCCACTCCCAGTCCAGCTCTCTGCTATGGCCTGGGATAGCAGTAGAAGATGGCCCCTGCATATGCGTGAGAGCTCCAGAAGCTCCTGGCTCTAGGCATCAGATCAGCCCAGCTCCAGACATTGCAGCCATTTGAGAGTGAACCAGAGGATGGAAGACATCCACCCCACCACCGCCTCCTCTGTACCTCTGCCTTTCAAATAAATAAATAAATCTTTAAAAAAAGAAAGTGGGAACTGTTGAATAATGGAAAGCACCTTGCACAACTCAGAAATGTCTGTGACCAACAAGCTCAAGAGGAGAGTCACCCAAGTCACTGCAAGTTTAGCTTTGTTCTGAGGGGCAGACTTTCAGAATTTATTGGTAATACCTCCAATTTTAACACTATCAATATAAAGCAAAGCATTTCTGCTGACCAATTATAATCTTTGGGAAGGCAGTTTACCACATCTTGGATATAAACAACCTAATCTAACAAGTTATTGTGGAAAACCATATGGAGATTCCTCAAAAACTTTAAATGAGATCTATCATATGATATAGCTATCCAATTTCTGGGACTATATTTAAAGGAAATGAGTCAACATGGGAAAGATATCCATGCACTCCCATGTTTATGTAGCGCAATTCACAATAGCACAATATGGAACCAATCTATATGTCTATCAGTGGATGACTAGATAAAGAAAATGTGGTATATATACACAATGGAATATTAGTCTGTCATAAAATGAATGAGATTATGACATTTACAGCAAAATGGATTGAACTAGAGATCATTATGCTAAGGGGTTTGAGTCAGACACAGAAACAAATGTTTAGGTTTTTCTCTCATATGTGTGAAAGTCATACTATTTGGTATATAAATATTTATAAACATTGTCTGCACTGAATTATACCAGTTACATAATAACATACCTTCTTTTCTCACATTATAATCATTGTCATGAATTGCAAATTATGTGATATTAATACATTCCACGGGCTTTTGTGAAAAATATTATCTGTGTGTGTGTGTGTGTGTTTTATGGAGAGTAAATACACAGGAGGAAGCATACATATTCCTCAGAAGATAAAATCCTATAATTGACAGTGATATTAGCATGGAATTGTTTATAGAATTAACTTAATGGTACAAAGAAAATTAAAACTTAAAGGGAATTTTAAGATACCTGGGCACTTTACGTTAGCTCCTTCTCTCAGTTTTTTTTCAGAATTGTAGCCTCCATTTCTTAGTTGCCTAAAAATGGGTGGATACCTCAGCAGTGGGTCCTCCTGAATCATTCTCAACCCTAATCCTGTTCCATCTACATATGACCAGAAATTCGACTAACTTTTAAAGATTTATTTTATATGAAACTCAGTTACACAGAGAGAGGGAGAGACGGAGAGAGATCTTCCATTCGTTGATTCACTCCCCAAATGCCACAACAATCAGGGCTGGGCAAGGCAAAAGCCAGGAGCTAGGAGCTTTATCCAGGTCTTCTACATGCAAGAGGTCTAAACACTTGGATCATCTTCCACTGCTTTTCCCAGGCATTAGCATGAAGCAGGATCAGAAGTGGGATAGCCGGACAGCACCCATATGGGATTCTGTCATCGCTGGTGGTAACTTTACAGGCTATGCCACAATGCTGGTCCCTAGACTAATTTCCTTTGAATTTTAATTAATTTTATTTATGAAAGAGAGAGAGAGAGAGAGAGCGTGAGCTTCCATATGCTGGTTTATTCCTCAAATGTCTGCAATGCCTGGGATAATCCAGTCAAACCTGGAAACTCAATCCAGGTCTTTGACATTTATGGCAGGGACCCAATTACTTATGAAGTCATAGTTATTTAAAAGGATTATATTAGACCACAAATCAAGTCTCAGCAAATTTAAAAAGACTAGAATCATACTCTTTATCTCCTCAGACCATTAAAAAAAAAACTAGAAATCAACAAGAACAATAGAATACTCAAATAATTGTAAATTAAACAACATACTACCAAGTGATCAATGGGTCATTGAAGAAATTAAGAATGAAATAAAAAACTTTTGGGAAATAAATGGAAATGAAAACACAATATATCAAAACCTGTGGTATACAGTAAAAGAATTATTAAGAGGGAAGTTTATAGCATTAATTGCTTACATAAAAAAAGAAAAATGTTTCAAATGAAAGATCTAATGATACATCTTCGAGATTTAGAAAAACAAGAACAAACCAAACTGCAAATCAGTAGAAGGGGAGAAATAACAAGCATCACAGCAGAAATAAATGAAATTGAAACTAAAAAATAGTACAAAAGATCAACAAAAAAAGTTGATTTTTCAGAAAATAAACAAAATGGATAAACCTGTAACCAGACTAACAAGAGGAAAAAAAGACAAAAAATAAATAAATAAATAAAATTAGAGATGAAAAAATAGACATTACAATGGACACCACCAAAATACAAAGAATTTTTAGAAACCACTGTGGAAACTATATTGCTAATAAACAGGAAAACCGCAAATAAATGGATAAATTCCTGGTTTCATATAACCGACAAAGATTAAAACAAGCAGATAGTAGACACTCTAAACAGACCCATAACAAATAATGAGATCGAAGCAGTAATCAAAAGTCTTCCATCAAGGAAACGTCTGGGAACCCCTCTCTCTCTCTAGCCCCTCTTTCATCTGCCTTTCTCCAAACTATATCTTTTCTCGCCCAGATAACTGCATTGTGTCTCCATATGTATTACCTTGCCTCCAATTAATTAATTTACTACATTCTGTCAGTGTGACATTTTCAAATCAAAAATGATTTGATTTATAAATGGTAAAATTGACAAAAATATGAGTCTGAAATAGTAGAGATTTGAAAATGTAAACAAACAATAAAACAGAATTCTATCAGAAGAAACAACCAATGAAGAAACAAATGTTCTTGAAAATGACAAATACTGTACCTGAGAAACTAGTTAAAAGAAAGAATATTTAAAAAATCAAAGTACTTGCAGAAGTGAAAAAAAAGAGACCACTAGAAAACTAATCAAGAGACATAAAGAGTACATTCAAGAAGTACAACATTGTGAGTTTCAGAACAAGAGAAAAAATAACACATAAATTATCAAATAATCGAGAAAAAATAATTCCCTTTATATTAAGGGAAAGGGAAAAGACCCAGAATTTTATATTTTAAAACAAAACAGCAGATATATAGAGTCTATATTTGGAATTTCATAATCCTAAGAATCACATAAAATCTATGTAAGGAGGAAGTGCTGACAGTTCAGCCTAATGCTTAAGCACTAGTTAAGATGCCAGCTCCGTATCACAGTCACTGAGTTCAGAACCCCACTTCACTGCCGGAATCTAGTTTCCTGCTAATGCAGGTGCCAAGACATAGCAGTGATGACTCAATAATTGGGATCACACCACCCATGTGGGAGTGCTGGGTTGAGTTCTTGGCTTCCATTCTCGTTTTAGTATTTAGTGAGAGAACCAGCAGAAGGGATCTTGCTTTCTCTATCCTCCTCCCCCACTCCTTTCCTCTCTCTCCCCCCCCCTGACAGACAGACAGACAGACACACACACACACACACAAGCAGAATTTTTGAATAAAAATAATAGAAGAGGGACATGAAGGGGGCAGAGAGAACTGGAGTAAGAGCAAGAAATCTTGAGAGGTGGAGAAAAGGGATCAAAATTACATCAGACTTCTCAGCAGGAACACTTACTATACATTAAAAGTTACACTTCAAATGCTGATTCATATTCTGTTAGCTAAACATAGCCAAGCCATTAACCACACTGATTAATTAATTACTAACAATAGCTTAGAAGGAGACATTTTCAGAAATTCAAAAATCCATGGAGCCTGCCATGTGGAATAGCAGGTTAAGCTGCCACCTGTGACACTGGCATCTCTCATGGGCACAGGTTCCAGGCCTGGCTGCTTCGCTTCCAATATGACTCTCTGCTAAAGAGCCTGGCAAAGAAGCAGTAGACGGCCCAAGTATTTAGGATCCTGACTCACATGAGAGACCTGGACAGGGTCCAGGATCATAACTATCCTGGCCAAGCTCTGGCCATTGCAACCACTGGGGGACTGAACCAGTGGATGGAAGATCTCTCTCTCTTTCTCTCTCTGCTGTAACAGAGTACCTTTTAAATTAACAAAAAAAAATCTTTTATTCAAATTCAGTAATTTACAGTTTACCATTTTAAATAAATGTTTATGAAGATATCCTTCATGAAAATAAGGGAGCAAAACAAGAAGGCTGATGATATGCAATCCAAGAACCTGTCTAGGAAGTCAGAAAAGAGAAGTACCAGGAGCAACAGAACTAGAGGAAAACCAATGTGGACATGAATTGGTGAAATAAAACTCTGAGTGGCTAGCATTGTGGCTTAGGAGGTAAAGCCGCTGCCTTTGATGCCAGCATCTCCAATGGGAGATGGTTCATGTGTAATGCCAGCATCCCCTATGGGCACCAGTTTGAGTGTTGGCTGCCCCACTTCTGATCCAGCTCACTGCTGGTGACCTGGGAAAAGCAGAAGAAGATGGCCCAGGTACCTGGATCCAAATGAAGTTCCTGGCTTCTGTATTTGCTCGGGCTCAGGCCTTTGTGAACGTCTGGGGAGTCAATCAGTGGATAGAAGATCTCATTTTTAAAATGCTATAATAAACACTCTATACTGATTTTCAATCAATATAGGCTGAGGAAGTGTTTCTCTCTTCTTACTATCTGTAGAATTTTTAACTTAGTTTAGGGTTAATTTTATGAGTATAAAATAGACTGAAAGTGGATCAATGTAAAAATTAAAAGAGAGACTAAGAAAGGAAGGAGGAAGAAGGGTGGTAGTGTGGGCAGCAGGGTAGGTAAGGTAGGAAGTATCTCTATGCTCCTAAGTCTGTATATATGACATACATGAAATTTGTTCACCTTTTAAAAAATATAAAAACAACATTGGATTCTGGAAGGTTTGACCAATCTTTCAAAAATTTCTTAGAGTTTTGGGGGTGATGCATTTGACTCCTTAAAAACTTCCTTTAAGAATTAGGGAACACTCATATGGCCAGTTGCTCATTAAAATTTCTCAGGGATTCAAGAATGTACTGAATGTGAGTCAGTCTATGAAGTCAGAATGTGTTCTAATGACACTAAAATATTACTCTACTTTTTCCACAATTCTCGACTAGAGAATAAGGTTTCCAAATTATTGAATGATACAAATGCAAAAGCATTAGAAGCTAGATTATTAAAAAATAGTGTATTTCTGATATAAATATTACCAGTTCTCCTGTGGAAACTACATATATTGATGTATTGTGAATTGAAATAAAGATGACTATTCCTAAAAAAGAAACCATGATATTCTAAATACATGTAGAGATATGTTAATAACATCAGGGGGTCATTGATTTTCACCATGTTAACGTGTTATTTGTTTTTAGAACACACTGAGAAAAGAAAAAGCTGAAACAATTCAGTGATGGCCACAGAGTTCTTTTGGACATGGTTGCATGATGTCAGGTGTCAGTGGCAGGTGGGTCTTGAGTCACAGTGCTGTGAGGCTTTGCGGCCTCTGACATAATGAATCCTGAAAGTAAAATACAAGCAACAGGAACCCAATGGGGCCAGTCCTATGGAACATTCTGTGCTTACATCAAGGAAGAATTAATGTTCCTCTGTCTCAAAGGCTGCCTTTTTTCAAAGTAGGCCAGTGTTTCTTTCTATGTTATTCCATTTATTTTTAATTCAGTTAATGTTTTAAGTAATACCAGTACTTTAAAAAACACTTTTTCTGGGAATGTTTTCTCTTTGACTCTGTAATACTGTACTGTCCCTATCCTAAGTCTATAACATCTAATGTATGTAGAAGTCGATTTACTTAGAAAAAGAATTCTAAAGGCCGGTGCCGTGGCTCAATAGGCTAATCCTCCGCCTCGCGGCGCTGGCACACTGGGTTCTAGTCCTGGTCGGGGCGCCGGATTCTGTCCTGGTTGCCCCTCTTCCAGGCCAGCTCTCTGCTGTGGCCAGGGAGTGCAGTGGAGGATGGCCCAAGTGCTTGGGCCCTGTACCCGCATGGGAGACCAGGAGAAGCACCTGGCTCCTGCCATCGGAACAGCACGGTGCGCTGGCCCCAGCGCGCCGGCCGCGGTGGCCATTGGAGGGTGAACCAACAGCAAAGGAAAACCTTTCTCCCTCTGTCTCTCTCTCACTGTCCACTCTGCCTGTCAAAAAAAAAAAAAAAGAATTCTAAGTCAATAAATTAAATTTGCTTATTCCTTTGAGAAACCTTGCCCCTTCATTAAAATCTTGATTTTAATCTGATATATTTATTTAATATTTTATTAATTATTAAATAAGATTTACTATTTAATAAATTTAAATAATTAAAATTTCATTAAATTTTATTTAATAATAAATTAATAATTTGTTTATTTAATAATACTGGTGGTAAAAGTATTTAAACTTATTCTCAAAATTAATTCATCAATAAATTTCAAGTATCTTATATTAGTCCTTTCCTCTAGTCAGAGAATTGGGAAAATCATAGAGAATTATGCTTGTGAAAATATTATACATAAATTAAAAATATTAGAAATCTGCAAAATTTCTAGGACTAGTGAACTAATTATTAAAGTGTGACATGTTCAAATACTAAGTATTATATAGCTGTTATAAAAGCATGTTTTTAAGAATTTTAAAATTTGGGAAAAATTTTATGACTATACGAGCAAAATAATATGGATATCTAAATAAAGGTAGGAGTGCAATTTATTTAAAACACATCTTAGGCATATACATTCATAACACACATATGTAAATCTAGAACAAAGTACCTTGCATATTAGTGAAATTCTTAACTTCATATCCCTTATCCAAAAAAGTGTCTAAAACTCCTTGAGAATAAGATAAAATAGATGACATGTAAGTATATGAAAGCTTATCACAATTTTGCTAAACAATAAGATGTGTGCGTACTAATTACAAATGTAATTTGTATGTAGTATATAGTGTATAGTAATATGCAACACAATTACATCCTTTATATGATATGCAAAATATTGAAATGAAGACATTTCAATTAAATCATCATAAAGGAAATTATACAGGAAATAAGAATAACAATCAACAACATTTAACATATAAATGCAACCAGGGCCCAAATATAATTTTAGGAAGTTACTTATTTATTCAGTAAAGAGCAAGGCAAGATTCATGGTAAGATGGATAAGAAGCATAGTCAAAATAAATAAATAAAAAATTAATAAAAAAATAAAGAAAGTGATCCTTCCAAAGTAATATTGCAGACAGGTAGAAAGTCATTTATCTGATGAACCACAGTCTTTGACCTGGAAGTTTATACTATCTTATATAACAAAATCAATTGCAAAGATTCTCTATAATGTGCTAGCATTACTGTACTGGAATACAGTGGCATGCACTAAGTTCCCAAGTCTGTGCTCACAGCCACTATTGCAGTGGACTTTAATCAATGGCATACTCAAACACATGAAAACACAATTGCCAGCTGTGATGAGCAAATCATAGGTAATGTGACCACACATCTGATTCTGGGGACAGGTCCAACTGATATTTGTCCCAGAGTAATTATAAATAATTTCTCATTTTCCTCTCAACATGTTTCTAGCAAGAACAGTTAATTGTATGGTTACCTCAGTTATAAACAAAAATAAGTGTTTAAAAAATCTCTGTATGATTAGTCTTCACTAATGGAATGCTAAAATCAAAATTTAAGTAATTTTAAAACCTCAAAATGATGCAAATTTCTGCCAGATAGTGACTTTTATTGGGATATTGTGACAATATAAGAGAGTAACAGCAGTGTCCCTGGACTTGATTTAACATATTGTAAGTAATAAAAGCATAAAGTGTTTTAGTTATTCAAAATGATATTTTCCTAATATATTTTCTTTTTTTTAAATTTTTATTTTATTTTATTTTATTTTTGACAGGCATAGTGGATAGTGACAGAGAGAGAGACAGAGAGAAAGGTCTTCCTTTTTGCCGTTGGTTCACCCTCCAATGGCCACCGAGGCATCGCGCTGATCCGAAGCCAGGAGCCAGGTGCTTCTCCTGGTCTCCCATGCAGGTGCAGGGCCCAAGGACTTGGGCCATCCTCCACTGCACTCCCGGGCCACAGCAGAGAGCTGGCCTGGAAGAGGGGCAACCGGGACAGAACCGGCGTCCTGTCCAGGACTAGAACCCGGTGTGCCGGCGCCGCAGGCGGAGGGTTAGCCTGTTGAGCCACGGCACCGGCCTTTTCCAAATATATTTTCATAAAAATAATTTACTAAAGAAAGAAAAATGTTTGACATTATCCAGGTGTTATATATTCTTGTTTTGCCAAAAAAAGTAAATAGATTTCTTCTTAAAAGAGTAAGGTAAAAAAGAATTAATCAAATTTCTAGGGATAGGGCCGGCGCCGCGGCTCACTAGGCTAATCCTCCGCCTTGCCGCGCCGGCACCCCAGGTTCTAGTCCCAGTCGGGCTGCCGCATTCTGTCCCGGTTGCTCCTCTTCCAGGCCAGCTCTTTGCTGTGGCCTGGGAAGGCAGTGGAGGATGGCCCAAGTGCTTGGGCCCTGCACCCGCATGGGAGACCAAGAGAAGCACCTGGCTCCTGGCTTCAGATCAGCGTGGTGTGCCGGCCGCAGCGCACCAGCCGCGGCAGCCATTGGAGGGTGAACCAACGGCAAAAGGAAGACCTTTCTCTCTGTCTCTCTCTCACTGTCCACTCTGCCTGTCAAAAAAAATTTTTTTTCTAGAGATAGTTAAAAGTGTTAGGAAACATTTTTAAATAGGGAATCGTCACCTTTCAATAATTAAAATCTGTCAAATATTTAATTTTCAAAAGGTGCTGTTATTGTGAAAAATTCTATCAAAATATCTGATCCATTAAAATAGCACAAAACTAAACTTCTGCATTTTACTGTCTGGGGTCTATAATGCTTATAAAAATACAAAATTATATTTAATTATTCATAAAATACTCAGTTATGATATAAAGATCTTAATGTGTATCATTCCTGATAATATCTTTATTGATATTTACAAAATACTTACAAAAATGAAAAAATAAGTCCACTGAAAAATTTATTGAACACTTTTATGATGCTGAGGAAAAAACACACATCTCAGATAATTGTGGATAAAATCGTTACAATTACATAAATAAATCACTAACAGCAACCACCCACAAAACACAAAACTCTCCTGAACAAATGATCGAGAAGTGAATTCATAGAAAAAAGCCTTGCCATCCAGTATGTAGCTTAGTTCCTCTATTTGTGGAATTATTGTCAGTGGTTAGCTAGCAATAGCGCTGTAAGCACTGCTCTACGTGGCAGTGTTTTCTGTATGAGGCACAGAACTAAAGGCTTGACCATAAGTGGCCATTAAAAAATCCCAAGGCACCTTTCAGGGAAGCAATGGTGTTTGCCTCAATGTCCTGGCTTGATTCCAGCTGACTAATTGCACTGGGCCTGCCTGGGTAATTGCAGACTGTTATAGTGTAAGAATGCATCTTCTAGTTTGCTTATAGTGGCCGGGTCTTCCTTCGAAAAATCCATTCTCATAAGGTCACAGGAGCGATTCTTTTGGCTGGCTGACATTTCTTCTTAATAAACATGAAGACCTGGGTTTGCTTAGCATCTATTCAAAGATAAATGGCATCCCAAAGCTGAACTGATAATGGAATTTTGGATGTGTTTTGTAGATTTAGTCAGGGAAACCCTTTAACTTGGAACCTCTTCAGAGAGCACCATCTTGTTAAAGGGGGTTTTCTTAACACAGGTAGGCAATAACACTTTTAGTGAACCTCTCTTAGGTATGGTTGAAATACTGTTACTCTATACAATGTAAAATAGGTTTGATGTGTATGTGTGTGTGTTTTCAAGCCTATAATTATAAATATTTTTTTAATTTCCAGAATAACGTGAGTTTTTGCTGGGCATAAGTTTACCACAGTAGAAACCATATTTCCTAGTGAATCTTGCAGCAAAGTATGGGCAAATGTGTATTCCTCTTCAATAATGTGAAGTGGGCAGAAGTGATGTGTGCCATGTTTGCCTTTTATCTTTAAAAGGAATGTATGAGCCCTTATATTTTCCCCCTCAAAGGCACATGGGTGAGAGCCATTTTCAATTGTACATATAAGAACAACAACCAATAAGACAATGATGCCATAAAATGGAAAGACTCTATGCCTCCAACATCATGGAACCACACTACCAGCTGCAGGTTGAGGTAGACTCAAACACATGTTTTTAGGCTACTTCAAGAGAGAGATTATAATATCTGTTTTCAAAAGCTATTACTGGTAAGGTGGTTCAGGATTTCTTATAGTCTATATTAACTAATACAGCTGATGTTTTACATTGCTTTTATCTGTTTTATTTAAAAGTGGTCTTATGGTAACTAGCTTCTTTGCTTTACAGAAATTCTTTATATCACAATAAAAATACCTTCAAAAATCTATAACATTTTTAGTATATACCAGGTGATCTATTTAGTGTTTTATTTACATTTATTCAATTTAATCCACAAGACTATTCCATTAGCAGGCCATTGGTACAACACCCTATTAAAGGATATAGAAATAGATTAAATAGCCTAAGGCACACACTTTTAAATGACAGATGTGAGACAGAGCTTCAAGCAGTTTTCTGCCTGTAAAGGCCCTAAATTTCACATGCCAAAAGTGCAAGGCTGGTAATGCAAATCAGAAAAATGTGTGCAAATAGACTGTGACAAATCGGGGTTCACACTCATTTCAAAGGTGAAGTTGCTTCACAATTATAACTCACCTTGCAAGAATGTATACACAGAGTAGAATGATACACATATTTTTTTTTCTTCAAGAGAAATGGGATATCCTAATTTTTATTTTTAAAATTATTTATTTAATTATGAGAAAAAGAGAGAGAAAGAGAGAGAGAGATGACATCTGCTGGTTCACCCCTAACATGCCTTGTCATGTTTGGAATTGTGCTGCGGACCAATGCTGATAGCCAAGAACTCAACCCAGATCTGTCACATGGGTTGCAGGAACTAAACCTTGTGAGCTGTCACCTTCAGCTTCTCAAGGTTGCATCCGAAAGAAGTTGGAGTCAGAAACTGGAGCCTGGTATCAAACCTAGGTACTTCGATATGGGACATGGGTATCTTGACCAGTGTCTTAACCAGTAGTTAAATGTTGGCACCTTTATTTTAAATTATTAGAATATTTTTTTGCTGTTTAAGAGATACCACACTGCACAAATCACTCATGTAGCCAATGAGTGGAGAAATCACAGTGCATTACAGGTATGATAAACACACATTTCACCATCTCTCTAAGAACAGAATACTATCAGATAAAGTAGAGTACCCTGAGAAAAGAGAGAAGGTCTACATTTAGGCAGTCTTCATAAACTACGAGATATCTCAGCTAAGTTTTCAATCACTTGTATTTGCTAGCTAGATAATTACAGGTGTTGGGAAAGAAGGATGTTCCTACGAACAACAGTCTCCAACTATTAGAAAGTCTATCTTCCTATTTTTGACTATTCTAAAGTGAGCACAAAATAATGATAATCTTTCACTTAATAAAAGATAATATGTAACTTCTGAAAAAATGATAATTCAGGTAGCCCTTGAAATAAATACTTTAAAATCTGGCTCTACATTCTCGTTATCTAGAATGTTGAATCTCTTTATGAAATAAATACTGAATATGTTTTTATTTTACAAGTTCAAAATGAAGATGGATTCTTTAAGGAATGACATGCTCAGTTCTCTTATGGGTGGTGAAGTAGGCATCTAAGGAGAGAATAAAGAGGAGGAAATCTAGTTATTCTTGTCTTTAATTGAGCACTTTTTCAAATAAATTTATAACAAGTCTTGTCTATGATTTTTTTGGATCAGACTCCAAAATTGCAGGCAACAAAACAAAACCACACAAACTGGATTATAGCAAAGTCAGAAGCTAAAGCACAGCAAAAGGAAACAATGGAGTGAAGAGACACGACAATATATCAGAAAATATTTGCAATCTTATTATCTGACATAGGATTAATATCAAGAATATATCAGTTTTGGGGCTGGCGCCATGGTGCACTAGGTTAATCCTCTGCCTACTGCGCTGGCATCCCATGTGGGCTCCAGGTTCTAGTCTTGGTGGCTCTTCTTCCAGTCTAGCTCTCTGCTGTGGCCCGGGAAAGCAGTGCAGGATGGCCCAAGCGCTTGCCCCTGCACCTACATGGGAGACCAGGAGGAAGCACCTGGCTCCTGGCTTTGGATTGGCGCAGCTCTGACCTTTGCAGCCAGTTGCGGGGGGGGGGGGGGGGTGAACCAATAGAAGGAAGACCTTTCTGTCTCTCTCTCTCACTGTCTGTAACTCTACCTATCAAATAAATAAATAAATAAATAAAAATCTTAAAAAGAAATAAAAAAAGAATATATCAGGAACACAAAAATCTCAACAACAAAATCAACAAAATTACAAAAAATCCAGTTAAGAAATGGACAAAGGACCTGAAAAGACAGGTCTCAAAAAAGAAGACAAATCGTCAAAAAATATGTAAAAAAAGTTTCATATAATTATCTGTCAGGAAAATGTGATTCAAAAATCAGAATGTGCTATTACATCACTCGTGCCTGTTATAAAAAATACAGAGTAACAAATACTGGAGAAGACATGGAGAAAGGGGAATTTATTCACTGTTCATGGGAACGTAAGTCAGTACAGTCAATACGGAAAACACTATGAGATTCCTTAGGAAAAACTAAAAACAGCTTCCACATGACTGGCAATCCCACTAGTGCACACATATTCAAAAGATATGAAATCATTGAATCAAAGATAAACCTGTACCATCATATATATTACAGCACTGTTCACAAGAGCCAAGATACAGAATCAATCAAAGCACACATCATCAGATGAGTAGATAAAATGTGAAAAATACACAATAAAATACTATTCATCCATATATATGAATGAAATTATGTCACTTGGAGAAAAATGGATGGAACTGGAGTACCTCATGTCAAGCAAGATAAGCCAGACACAGAAAGACAAACACCACATATTATTCCTCTTAATGGGGAGTAACTCAATCTGAAACAACAATGATTACTAAAGACTGAAAAAGTAGAGGGTAGAAGGATATTGGATAATGGGTACCAAACCAGATCAAAAGAATAACTTCCTAGTGTTAAAAAGGATAGTAGGGAGACTGTAGTTCACACAGCTTAGTAGACAGTGCATGAACAAATAGATGAAAGAAGTTCCACATCTCTGAACAAGAAGTAATTTTAAAGAAGGAGAAATGTTGATGATCCTGTTTTGAGAATACTCATTCTATACTAGTATTGAAATATCACAGTGTGGCCCATAAATATATTTAATTCTTATCAAGAAAAATTTTTAAAAGATATATATACTCTAAAATATGTAAGTTTTACATTTCTAAAATATTTAAAATTATAATTTTGCTCAAATTTATACCATTTGAATATAATATTAATAATAATTATTAAAGAATGTAGTTTCATATAGCCATATTATTTTTCTGGATAATTTTCTGTATTATTTATTTCTAGATGCTAGAATATAAACCCAAATAATAAGATTTAAACCTTGCCTAAAATCTCCCATAGCCATTATTTACCAGTGGTCCAGAACCCTAGCATTGTTATTTATATAAAATCATTTTTTATTCATTTATTCTATGACCAACCACTCGGCAAAAGACCCAGTGCTAGGATTCAATGTTAAAAACTGAAATGACATAACCTCTCCACTAGGAAAACATTATCCAAATAAAAAGACAAAATTAATTATCACAGGAAAACATACACACAAAAATGGAGATTTATACAAAGTGCAATGGGAGAATAAAAAGAGTACTGGCATCTGCCAAGGGGAATTAGAAAAAGCTTTAGTCTGAAAGTTGTGGAATGAGCAGGAACTTCATACGAGCAGGACTGAGGAGTGAGTCTTCCAGGAAGATGCCCAGCATTTGCAGGAAATGGAGGTGTTAAGAAGTAGCTACACCCAGTAACCATCAAAAGCAGCTGTGTGTCTCTACAGCACACATACCACAAACAGGGCAAGGATGGACATGACACAGAGCTGACAGGCAGGTGGGACTTTGAAACAGATCATTGTTTCTTTAGGTATAATAGGAAAATATCAAACACATCCTAAAAAGATAGGTGGTATGTGACAATTTTCAGGTGAATCTAAGATTTCTGAAAACTGTTCTGAGAATGGGAAAAAACAGGGATGAAAAGAACAGTAAGGATGGTATTGCAATAGTCTGGAGGGAGAGGAGTATCTGACCTGGAATAGAGGCAGTGGAGATGAAGACGAGGCAGATTTGAAACAGAAACAAGAGAAATTTTCATATTTTTGATGTGAGTTTGATAAAGGAGATGAACTAATGAATTCCATGTTTTTGACTTGAATAAATACCAAAGTTTAAAACAGATGAGATCAGTTGGGAAACAGAAAACAACACATCGATGATTACTTGGAGTTTAGCCTGAGGTGCTTGTGGGAAAAATCTTATTATATTCAAATATTAAAAGTATTATTCTAATATTTAATGGTGTAAGAGATATATACAGATCCTCCAAAAGCAGATATCTGCAGGCCAAAAATGCATAAAAAAAGGTTTTCACATTTTAATAACAACAAATTACCAAATGAAAAATAGGTACTAATATATGCCTACATAGCCATAACTGCTTATGCAAGTGCAAGTGGAATGAAATAGTATTTCATAGTAATAGCTAATGGTGTTGTAATATCATTTGAGTATCATACATCTAAACTTTTTGATCAAATAATCCATGTTCTAGAAGCTAGACTACTGAAACCATAGAAAATCATATGTACACAATTTTTTTTTAACAGGGATCAATTTTCAATTGGATTTAAACACCTAAGAATAATTCTGTGTTAAGGAAAGAGTTCAACCAGTGGTATTAAGAAAAAACTAAAAAGAATAAAGTAGTGAGTTGTTCCTCAAAGGTCAGGACAAGGGCTGATAATGCCATTGCTTCTCATAGTGTCAATTTCACTTATACAGGTTTCCTTTTAGTTGCTCAGTTAGTTGTCACAGATCAAGGAGAACATATGATGTTTGTCCCTTTGGCACTGGCTTATTTCATTTAGCATGATGTTTTCCAGATTTGTTGCAAATGACCAGATTTTTTTTTTAACCACTGTGTAGTATTATGCACAGTACAGATCCCATAATTTTGTTATCCAGTCTTTTGTTAATGGTCATTTAGGTTGATTCCAGGTCTTAGCTATTGTGAATTGAGTAGCAATAAACATGGAGGTGTAGATAGACAGCTCTTTTATTTGCCAATATAATTTCCCTTGGGTAAATTATAAGGAGTGGGTTATCTTGGTCCTATGGTTGGGCTATATTCAGATTTCTGAGGTATCTCCAAACTGTCTTCCATAGTGGCTTTCCCAGTTTGCATTGTCACTAACAGTGGGTTAGCATGCCTTTTTCTCCACATCCTCACCAGCATTTGTTGTTTGCTGATTTCTATATCAAAGGCATTTTTAACCAGGGTGAGGTGAAATCTCATTGAGTGGGAATAATAGATGGAGAAGATGTTCAGTTTGGCACATGTTCCCTTGGACTTAGCCCTAAAGGTAAAGCCAAAAACTTGCCATGGGACCCCAAATCTCATTAAGTTGACAGGTACTAATGGCATCATACTAGTTAAAGTGATCAGTTTAAGTTCATAACTGATCATAAAGATAGGAATAAGTGTCAAAGGGATCACATAAATAAGACCAAGTGTCTGCAAATAATAATTAAAAAGGAGAGAACGACCCAACATGGAAAGCAGGGCACACAGCAGATTAATAGAATGAAAAATGCCCTGAACAGCACTCTGGCCTCAGAATCAGCCCTTAAGGCATTTGGATCTGGCTCAAAAGCCCATGAGAGCATTTCAGGCATGGAAAGCCACGACACTGTGGGGAAAAAAAACAAAACAAAACAAAACAAAAAAAAAAAACAAACAAATCCTGCCTGAAAGATCTCTGTGAGTGTAATCCCAGTGGAAAGAAGGGGCCATCAAAGAAGGAGGTACCTTTCTCTGAACGGAGGAAAGAACTTGCACTTTGATTTTAGCACTGTCTAAATAATGTTGGAGTTTGTGCACTCAAGAGGCTTCCATAGCTTTGGCAGCTTATGACAAGAGCCTCGCGTGATCAGTGACATCATAAATAAGAGTATCAACTGTTAAATCAACAGGAGTCACTGTGTACTTGCTCCCCATATAAGACCTCTGTCCTTAATGAGTTGTACTATGAGAATTAACAGTAAAACTAGTCTTCAAACAGTACTTTATATTTTGTGTGTCTGTGGGTGCAAAGTGTTAAAATCTTTACTTAGTATAGAGTTGATCTTCTGTATATAAAGATAATTAAAAGTGAATCTTAGTGAAGAATGGGATGGGAGAGGGAGTAGAAGGTGGGAGGGTGGATATGATGGGAAGAACCGGTATAACCCAAAAGTTGTACCTATGATTTATATTTATTAAATAAAAGTTTTCAATAAAAAAGAAAATTATATGTACAAATATGTTCACTGATGTATTATATAATTAATCCAACAAATCAAAATCTATACAAATGGCATAAGAAGTTTGGGAAAGTTAAATAAAATATGGCATGAATGTTTAATGGAATATTACACAATTATTATTGATTATATAATGATTAATTAATACAACTGTTCTAAATTTTATTATTAGTTCAAATTATCTAGCCCCTTTGTATATACTTAATGCTATCATGGCTTCTTTGTAGGAAAATTGCACTTCCTTATTATCTGACTTTAGACTTCATCATAAGACTTGCTTTCTGTCAGTCAGGTGGCAGAAGTGACCATGTGTCATTGCTAAGTGTAGGGCTTAATAGGCATAACACATTTTTGGTCTCCCTCATGAGCTGGGTCATAACTATAACAGTTTCTAATGCTGTTACAGGTGTTAGCTGTTTACCTGGAGCTGCAAATAAACTGCATGGAACAAAACTGCCAGTCCAACCCACTTAGACCTGATGCATGAAGTAGAGCTTCCCAATCAAACTCTGTCTTATTCACCAAATCAGATATTTAGCCAACCGCAGAATAACTGTTTTATCATCGAGTTTCAATAAGGTGATTTTGAAAGCATCATCTTTAAACAATTCTTTGAAGACATTAATGTGGAAAATAACAGAAAGGAAATACTCCAAAATTAAAACTATTGATGTATTGGTGTTTTAAGTTGGTGAGATGCCAGAACCATGAAAAACCCAATGAAAATATTTTCATGTAACTGAGCTGTAACCAAGATATAGGATAAGAATGCCTTAAAGGTTATCAAATGAAATGAATCATTTTATGAGTATGCAAGTTAAAAATAATAGATATGCTACTTTGTTTAGATTATTTTTCTTATATGAATTAAATACTAAAAATACTTTTTTCCCTAAACACAATATTAAATCATTCCTAGGAGAATTTATTACCTTCAGTCTAAAATAGAGAATCTATAGAATCTTAAACAAACTTATTAAAGTTAATATGCCTTCCCTATGCTAATATGGTATATTAATTGGAGATACAATCCATATTTTCAAAGCTTTTTCAAAGTACATTATTAACTCAAAATAGTTTCACAGTGTAAGAATGTCATTGACCAAAATGGGGCTTATATATTCTGAATAAGATTTTTCTTCTATAATAATGATTTTGTAATTTGTTGATAGGTAGCACATTCTAAACTTTTCAGTATTTATTTTCATTTAATTATTGAGGACCTAGTTGGACCATTTACAGTTACTCAATGTTTGCATTCATAGAAAGTACAAAATGAAGATGTAATAAACAACATGCAAAATTGTATATAAAAAAGAATGCACTGGCATGAACAACATGAGTGAGAGTTTTTATGAGAAAGTCCATTTTTGTGCAGAATGGTGATTTAGACTCCCTGGTCTCTCGCTCCTGACTCATATTTGGAGGACTCTCATCCAATCTGTGTACTTTACATCAGATGGCAAGTGCTTTCATGTTGCCCTCCAGCTGCCAATAACCCTCCACTGAAGCATTTTATAAGTACAGCTAAAATTTTTTTTTTCTACTTCATAGGTTTCTTTCATCCTTCCTTTGAAAGTTTAAGCAGCCGTGATTCTCACTCCTCAGCTAATTGCTTTAGAAAAATAGCATCTAGTAAACTAAGTTCCCTAAAGGGACCACTTAATAAGTTTCCTAGTCCAGGAATACTTATTATTTAGCAAATGCTACCTGGATGTGCCTTGATACTAATTAATACAATTCAGTTGCTTGGTATCTCTGGAAATACAGAAGACTATGGCAGGAAATTCTTCAAACTATACCATTTAGGCAACTGTATTCTATTTATACATGATCTCCTTATGCTAAATTCAATTCATAATAATTCTATTTTCTTGAAAAAATGAAATGCTACAAACAATTTCTCAAAGTTAATATTTTTACAAGTTTTCCTAACTAAAATACATAAATTTTTTGTTTATTAGAGTAGAATTATGTGATTTTAAAAATATATGTTTATGATTAAAACAAATTGAAGTGTTGGAAATGATTATTTGATGGATAAAATTAAATGAGGTCTAAGAATAGAAACCAGGACAGTGGAACACACACTAACTCAAAAAGATAGTTATGTATTATTTTTCTTATTGTCAATAATGTTGGGAAATAAAATATATTTATTTTAAGCAAATTTTCAGTAATATCAACTTAATTAAGATATTAAATAACAGACTGAAATGGTAATTTTTTGGTAAGACATGTATTTGACTTTATCTTTTTTTGTATCTTTATCTTACATTAGGGTATAGTAAAACTTCTGTATATCCTTGCCCATCATAATTATGTTTTAAGGAAATTTATGATTACATATGAGTGACTGACTTAAATACAGTCAATAAATCAAAGAAGAGGAATGAAGCTATTGCAGGGCTGGAGAGAGGGTAAAATTTCTTCCAAATGGAAAGGGGAGGACAGAATATTCTTTTATCTCATAATTCACTGTAGGTTTTTCATTAGTAGAAAAACCAAGTAGGTTTCAAAATGTCAAACAGTGAATAGTTTGAATAAAAATAAGACACATAGATTTACTAGCATAGTCACAATGATAAGTAGTTAATAGTAGTGAGCATATGTTGTCTATTTCCAAAGCTTTTAAGAAAGTACAAAATTGAGAAAACATACTTATGAACCATTTTTATTTTCTTAATGGAAATACTCCGAAAGGCTTCATGAAAAACAGCAAAAGATGCCAATGTATAAATAACAAAATGAATCCATTATCTTTTATTATTTTTGTCTTTTCTGGTTTCTATAACATAATAATGAAATCCTGTTTCTTTGAAACAATATTGTGAAATTTTCTATTTAACAAAACATTTTTTTTAGTCCCTAGCTGATGATCTAGTTGCTCTGAACATTTAGCAATTCATTCAACATTATCAAATACTCACAATGTTCTTTGAAGGATACAGAGACAAATGTGTATCAGTCCTGGACCTCTAGAAGTGTTAAATCTAGTGAGGAAAATAGTTTTAAAAGGTGTTTATAAAATCAAACTGGATTAAATAAAATAGTCAAAACTGTGGAAAAATAAATGTAATATATGTGCCATAATATACTTGTACATCATAGCTTGATTTAATGTATATGAAATAATTTTGTTAATTTTGGGGCTCTAGGGGATGATACAAGATCTCTGATCACTTTGCTTTCTTTATTGTTTACTTGACAGGCATCTATGTATCTATCTAGACAGAAAGAGAGTGTATGTTCCCATTGACTGGATCACTCGCTAGTGGGCCAGGCTGAAGCCAGGAGTAAATAATTCAATTTAGGTCTCCCACATAGGTGGTGGGAACCCAAACACTTAAACCATCACTACTGCCCACCAAGGTCTGCATTAGTAGGGAGCTGGAGTCAGAGGGCAGAGCTGGGTATTGAACCCAGGCACTCCAATATGGGAGACATCTTAACCATTTACTTCTCAGCTTCCCCTGCCCAAGATTTTTCTAAATCAGACCTCCTCAGTATGACTATAATACTATGGATATTAACAGTCCACATAAAACTTTCCTAGAATCAATCTATATCCATGACAACATGGTAATCAATCTATGATAAACTTTTGGTTTACTACTGAGAACTAAAGAAATGGACTAAAATATAATCAATGCAAATAATCTCTGAACTTTAACATTTCAATGCATTTTGAAATGAAGGTTTATGTTGTAAGAAGAATTGCATTAAACACTGCTATGGTCAAGAATCATAAAGCACATAATATTTCCTCTTTCCTTTGTTTAATCAAATACATATGATTGCCTACCATATGTCAAGCAATGTGCTATGAGATGTGAATACTTCATAAACAAATACATCCACTATTTGTGCTTTCGTGAACTCTACCATTTCAAGTAGACTTTCAAAAATTTCATTGAATAATGAGTCACGGAGATTAGAAAAAAATAATTCACCATAGATCCCTCTTGTTCTACTTTCCATAGCCATTTCCATCTTTTCACAGTCTACATAATGTGCTTCTTACATTCAAGAAGATTGTTAATCTCCTCTTCTTCCACCCCCTGCATGCCCATCAAAATATTAGCTCCACAGAGGCATGGATCTTTCTTGTCTGTTTTATTCCCTAGTGCCTCTCAAGCACCTAAAATGGTATCCGGCATTTGATAAATATTTGTTAAATGAATGGATTAGCCTGGATTTGTTTAAAATCAATATTATGCAGAATGAGAACTAAAAATTGAAATTTATCAAACTTATCAGGCATTACTCTGATGGCTACAACAAGATAAACCAATAAAAGTTGATTAATTGTATAGCAGAACACAATTAAAATACAAGTTTATTATGCTGCACATTAAAAAGATTCTCTACAACTTTCATAGAGAAATGTATTTATAAAAATGTATGCTTGGAGAGAGGTTCCAAGATGGTGGAGTAGGGAGGGAGCTTACTGCTCTAACCCAGGAGAAGAGAGTTTAAAAAAAAGTGGAGATAGTGTAGTCTCAGTGAAGAGTTAGGGAAAAAATAGCAGAGGAAACTCTACCAAAATTAGAGGGACACAGCAGACCTACATAGAAGGTGTGGGCACCCATGGCTCAGGGCTCCAAAAGCCGAGACTCTACGCACCAGTGAAGGAAAGAGGAGGTGAGACCAGACTGCAGCAGCCTAAGCCACTGGCAAAAAAGTGGCAGGAAGAACCTAGAGGGAACCAGGCTTGGAGCCCCGTGGGGGAAAGTGTGTCAGCCAAACTAGAGGAGAAAAAAAAAAAAAAAAAAAAAAAAGGACAGGACGGACATGTTTCTCTCTACTCGATCACTTTACAATGGGATACTGTAACAAGCCAATAGAGAGGGTGCCATTTTGGACATACATAACAGCTGTGCCAGCTCGTATCTGGGCCCAGCAGCCAGCTGAGCAAAGACTCCTGACTGGTGGAGAGAACTAAGAGGGCACTAGGAGTTTGTGATTGTGTGAAGCTTCTGAACTGGGACTGTGAAAAAAACTGAGGGTGTGTGGGGGGACTCACAGTGTGGTTGGGACTTCGAACAGTCTCAGTGGTAGACTCCACAAGCACGGGGTTTTCTGGTGAGACACATGGCTGGGGAATCTGAACGTACACTGAGGACTGCACAGATCCTTTTTGTGGTCCTTTGGATAGAGCAGCCAAATATTATACCCACTGGGGCTGGTGCTCATGGCCTTCTCATTCTACCACAGTCTACATTGAAGAGAGGAGCTCAGCTGAGCAGAATATACCTCCCTTCTGATTAAAAAAAAAAAAAAAAAAAGAAAAGAGAATATTTACCATGCCAAACCTGAGTGTGTCACCTTAGGCATGGCCTTAACCTTGGAGAACTGAAAAGAGCTCTCTGGCCACACCCAATACAAGACTCTAGAGATTCACTGAAAACAGACATTCCACTTACCTACAGAGTCATAGTACAAAGATAACAGCTGCCACAGCAAAAAAAGAAAATCCACAACAAAAGAAGCAACCCACTTAAGAGATGGGTCAAGGACTTAAACAGACATTTTTGAAAAGAGGAAATCCAAATGGCCAACAGACACATGAAAAAATGTTCAGGATCACTAGCAATCAGGGAAATGCAAATCAAAACCACAATGAGGTTTCACCTCACCTTGGTTAAAATGGCTTTCATACAGAAATCAACAAACAGTAAATGCTGGCAAAGATGTGAGAAAAGGCACCCTAATCCACTGTTGGTAGGAATGCAAACTGCTAAAGCCACTATGGAAGACAGTTTGGAGATACCTCAGAAATCTGAATACAAACCTACCATACAACCCAGATATCCCACTCCTCAGAATTTACCCAAGGGAAATTAAATTGGCAAATAAAAGAGCTATCTGCACCTCCATGTTTATTTCAGCTCAATTCACAATAGCTAAGAAACGGAATCAATATAAATGACCGTTAACAGAAAACTGAATAACAAAATTATGGGATATGTACTCTATGGAATATTACACAGTGGTTAAAAAAGAATGAAATCCAGTCATTTGCAACAAAAATGAAAGAATCTAGAAAACATCATGCTGAGTGAAATAAGCCAGTCCCAAAGGGACAAATATCATATGTTCTCCCTGATATGGGGCAACTGAGCACCTCAAAGGAAACCTGTATAAGTGACATTGACACTATGAGAAACAATGAATTTATCAGCCCTTGTCCTAATTGTCGAGGAACAGCTTTTTTTATTTTTACTATTTTCTTTTTCTACTTAATACCATAGGTTGAACTCTTTACTTATAACAGATTTATTCTTAGGTGTTTAAATACAATTGAAAATTGATCCCTGTTAAAAATTAGAGATGGAAGAGATGTACAGTTCTGCACACATTCCCAGTGATTACACCTAAGGGTAAAGCTAAAAACTTGCCATGGGACCCCAAATCTCATTAAGTTGACAGGTACTAATGGCATCATACTAGCTAAAGTGATTAGTTTAAGTGCATAACTGATCATAAAGATAGGAATAAGTGTCAAAGGGATCACATAAATAAGACCAAGTGTCTGATAATAATAATAGATATAATTAAAAAGGACCCAACATGGGAAGCAGGGCACACAGCACTCAGAATGACAAATACCCTAAACAGCACTCTGGCCTCAGAATCAGCCCTTAAGATATTCAGATCTAGCTAAAAAGCCTATGAGAGCATTTCACGCATGGAAAGCCAAGACACTGTGGCATAAAATGGCCCACTTGAAATATATCTGTGGGTGAGATCCCAGTGGAAAGAAGGGACCACCAAATAAAGAGGTACTTTTCTCTGAAGGGAGGAGAGAACTTCCACTTTGATTATGGCCCTGTCTAAATAAGGTCAGAGTTTGTGGACTCAAGAGGCTTCCATAGCCTTGGCAACTCATGACAAGAGCCTTGGGTGATCAGTGACATCATAAATAAGAGTTATCAATTGTTAAATCAACAACAGGAGTCACTATTAGCTTGCGCCACATGTAGGACCTCTATCCTTAATGATTTTTACAATGAGAATTAATGGTAAAAACAGTCTTCAAATAGTATTTTATATGTTGTGTGTTTGTGTGGGTACAAACTGTTAAAATCTTTACTTAGTGGGTCGGTGCCGCGGCTCACTAGGCTAATCCTCCGCCTTGCGGCGCTGGCACACCGGGTTCTAGTCCCGGTCAGGGCACCAATCCTGTCCCAGTTGCCCCTCTTCCAGGCCAGCTCTCTGCTGTGGCCAGGGAGTGCAGTGGAGGATGGCCCAAGTGCTTGGGCCCTGCACCCCACGGGAGACCAGGAGAAGCACCTGGCTCCTGCCATCGGATCAGTGCAATGCGCCGGCCGCAGCGTGCCAGCCGCAACAGCCATTGGAGGGTGAACCAACGGCAAAAAGAAGACCTTTCTCTCTGTCTCTCTCTCACTGTCCACTCTGCCTGTCCAAAAAAAAAAAAAAAAAAATCTTTACTTAGTATAGAATTGATCTTCTGTATATAAAGATAATTAAAAATGAATCTTAATGAAGAATGGGATGGGAGGCCAGGTATATGGTGAAAAACCATTAAATTACAAAAGCTGTACTTATGTAATTTATATTTTTAAAATAAATTATGAAAGTTATTAAATAAAAGCTATATATATATATGTGTGTGTGTGTATATATATATATATATATATATATATATATATATGCTTGCAGCAGTGCTGTGGCTGTTAATATGCCTAGAAAAGTGCAGAAGATTGCCCAAGTACTTGGACCCCTGAACCCATGTGTGAGATCCCAATGCAGCCCCTGCTTACTTGCTTTGGCCTGGACCACTATTGGCCATAGTGGTCTTTTCGGTAGTGAACAACAGATAGAAGAAGTTCTCTGTAATTCTGCCTTTGAAATAAATAAATAAGTCTTTTTTTTTTTTTTTTTTTGACAGGCAGAGTGGACAGTGAAAGAGAGAGACAGAGAGAAAGGTCTTCCTTTTCCGTTGGTTCACCTTCCAATGGCCGCTGCGGCCAGCTGGCGCGCTGTGGCCAACACACCACACTGATCCAAAGCCAGGAGCCAAGTGCTTCTCCTGGTCTCCCATGCGGGTGCAGGGCCCAAGGACCTGGGCCATCCTCCACTGCCCTCCCGGGCCACAGCAGAGAGCTGGACTGGAAGAGGAGCAACCAGGACAGAACTGGCACCCCGACCGGGACTAGAACCCGGAGTGCCGGTGCTGCAGGCGGAGGATTAGCCTATTGAGCAGTGGCACTAGCCAATAAATAAGTCTTTAAAAACAAGATATGCTTGGCCTGGCACTGTGGTGTAGTGGGCTAAAACTCTGCCTTTGGTGCCAGAATCCCATATGGGCGCCAGTTCAAGCTCTTCTTCTGACCCAGCTCTCTGCTACGTCTGGGAAAGCAGTAGAAGATGGCCCAATCACTTGTGCCACTGCACCCACATGGGAGACCCAACGATGCTCTTGGCTCCTGGCTTTGGATCAGTCCAGCTCTGGCCGTTGTGGCCATTTGTGGAGTGAATCCGTGGGTGGAAGACCCTTCCTTACTCTCCTCCTTCCTGTCTGTAACTCTACCTCTCAAGTAAATAAATAAAATCCATCAGATGAATAGAAAAGAAAATGTGGTATATATACACAATGGGATACTGTTCAACTATAAAAATAATTAAATTCTATGATTTGCATCAAAATGGATGCAACTGTAGGACTTCATCTTGAGGGTGATAAGCCAGACACAGAAAGATAAATACTGCATAGTCTCCTTTATATGTGGGGGCTGAAATTAAAAAAAAAAAAAAAAGGAAAAAAAAAAAAGAAAAAAAAAGAAAGAAATGCCTGTGTGCACCAGCATTGCTGTAAATATAGTCCAGTCAAATTTTGTTTTATATCTTTGTCAAAACAATGGTTAAAAGTGATATACTAAAAAAAAAAAAAAGGCCGGCGCCGTGGCTCAACAGGCTAATCCTCCGCCTTGCGGCGCCGGCACACCAGGTTCTAGTCCCGGTCGGGGCACCGATCCTGTCCCGGTTGCCCCTCTTCCAGGCCAGCTCTCTGCTGTGGCCAGGGAGTGCAGTGGAGGATAGCCCAAGTGTTTGGGCTCTGCACCCCATGGGAGACCAGGAGAAGCACCTGGCTCCTGCCATCGGAACAGCGCGGTGCGCCGGCCGCAGCGCGCTACCGCGGCGGCCATTGGAGGGTGAACCAACGGCAAAAGGAAGACCTTTCTCTCTGTCTCTCTCTCTCTCACTGTCCACTCTGCCTGTCAAAAATTAAAAAAAAAAACAAAAAAACAAAACAAAAAAAAAAGATATACTTGTTTTTTAAAAATTTTTGCATGGAAACATTTACCTTTAATTCTATTTTTCCACAAACTTTTAAAAGTGCCAGATATTTCTTCATTCATCAAAATAATTTAAAGAAAACCTGTAAACATATTTTACTTAACAAATCCCTCGGTTTAAGGAATAAATTGAATTTCTTAGCTCAACAGTTATTTTCAGAGATATGTATTATTTGAAGAGCTGTGTTTCTGAGTTTAAGTACATGCAAATACAAAGTATTTCATCAACTTTGTATTCACACACATGAATCCTAGGGGCTATGTAATATAAGTGGGTAATTTATAGTCCATAGTTCACTATGGGAAAGAATACAAAACTAGTTAATTTTAAAATATGATTAGATTTTGGGATTCAAAATAAAATTTAAATAGTTTGAATCACACTCTGTCTCTGCCTTATGCAAAAATCATTTCTTCCCATATTGCATGCAACTCTGTTCTTATCACACCAAGCTCTCATTTACTCATTCATTAATTCACATGCTGGTTTACAGAGTGGTGTTCTAAGAACTTGGAGTTACCTATGAATCTTTGAGTTGCTATTGTGAGAAGATAATTATCTGGTGCAAAACAAAGTAATACATTTTCATTTTGTTTGACACATATTTTCCAGTTGGTATTCATCATTATTGGCAATCTATACTTAGTTTGTGTACATGCTTATATACTGACTTTGAAATTTTAAGGGATAATATATCTTTTGGTTTCAGTTTGTTAGAACTGAATTATTTTAACTTAATTAAATTTTCTGATAGGACAAAGTATGTTTTCATTTTGCTAAAACACATATTTAATAAAAAATTGCCAAAACCTTAAATCAATGAAATTTCACTCTGTACTGAGTTTAACTAATTAGTTTACAAACACTTTCAATCCATTTATATTGCTCCATGATAAATATAGACCTGCCAGTTTTCTTCATTTGCACATGTCCAAATTTTGAAATCATTTTATTTTCATTATGAAAGTTACATTATTTTCATTCTTTAAGTCTCATTATTATGTCTCATTACATATTGGAGTCTGTAAGATCCCTCTGTGAGTGTTCTGGGCCAAACCCCTCATTCCATAGGGGAGAAAGCAGAAGCAAAGAAATCAAGTCTTGGAGCAGTGGAGCTATGTTAGAATTCTCATTTGGCATTTGGTCTGCACCATGTTCATTCCAGGATTCCACCTTGACTGTATTCTGCAGAAAATAGATGAGCTTAAGATTGGAAAAAGCTCAAGCAATGTGAACAATTCCAATGTGACTGAAATAGAATCTCAGTGATTTTCTATCAACCCAATCGACTTTTACACACGCAGTTAGATAGGACATCAAAGTTCTGTCAGCTTTTCCTCCATATTGTGTTCATGTCAGAATACTTTCTTTGAATTTGTGAAATACACTTTGCTATTACAAATTTTGTACTTAAATGTTAACTAGTGTGGTTATCACTTCTCACCAGAAATGAAAAACAAACTGTAATTCTCAAAGAAGATAGAACAGCCTCTAATACTTTTTCCAGATTTTCTCCCCTAGCACGTGGCAAGCCTCCACATCTGCTGTACACTGTGATTAAGAACAGAATCCTAGCCTTGGCAACTCATGACGACAGCCTAGGATGGTTACTGGTGCCATAAACTAGAGTGTCAATTTGTTGGGTCAACAACAGGAGCCACTGTGCACTTGCTCCTCATGTGGGATCTCTGTCCTTAATGTGCTGTACATTGTGATTTAATGCTATGACTAGTACTCAAACAGTATGTTTCACTTTGTGTTTCTATGTGGGTGCAAACTGTTGAAATCTTTATACTAAATTGATCTTCTGTATATAAAGAGAATTGAAAATGAATCTTGATGCAAATGGAAGGGGAGAGGGAGCGGGAGGGGGGGGGTTGTGGGTGGGAGGGAAGTTATGGGAGGGGGAAGCCATTGTAATCCATAAGCTGTACACTGGAAATTTATATTCATTAAATAAAAGTTAAAAAAAATAAAAGAACAGAATCCTCATTGTAATCTGTTTGTGTGTCCTAAAATTCTGGGGTCATCATAATTCCATGAAGATTTACTCAAATCAGAAGTAGAGCTGGTGCCATGGCTCACTTGGTTAATCCACTGCCTGCAGCGTTGGCATCCCATATGGGCGCCAGGTCCCAGTCCTGGTTGCTCCTCTTCCAGTCCAGCTCTCTGCTGTGGCCCGGGAGGACAGTGGAGGATGGCCCAAGTGCTTGGGCTCCTGCACCCACATGGGAAACCAGTAAGAGGCATCTGTCTCCTGGCTTCAGATTAGTATAGCTCTGGCCGTAGCGGCCATTTAGGGAGTGAACCAACAGAAGGGAAACCTTTCTCTCTGTCTCTATCACTGTCTAACTCTATCTGTCAAATGCAAAAAAAAATAAGAAGTAGATTAATCAGAGGGACAGGAGACCTAGCACACATCCAAGTCAATTTTCACATATTTTCTTTACTTTAGCATCTTAAATACTTAAAACACAAACTACTTAGATAATAAACATGGAATACACAGAAAAGTTAGGGTCTTGATATTAGAATACACTCAGTTTCCAACAACACACACACCCTTCCTCTCCCAAACTGAGTTCTGTGTTCTTCATTTATCTTTCATTATGCTTTCATTTATCTCTTGTTTCATTGCATCTATATGTGTTTATAAAAAAGTTTAACATAAGTTTCTAAGTAAGTATATCTACATACATATATATTCATGTACACATATGAGGGATCTTCAAAAATTCAAAGAAAATGTGTACTATGAGAAAACTATCCATGGTTTCACAATTTTCACTAAAATATCTTTTAATTCTATTTTCCATGATTTTTTGCTGTAGCTTTGTAAATTATTTTAGTTATTTTTTGCTTTATTATGTATGTATTACACTATTAGAAATCTTTTTAAGACTGTTTTTATTTAATATTAGATTACTGCAACTGATCCATACAATCACATGTGCTTCTAGTTCATTTGTTTTGGTTACTAATGAATATTCCATTGGGTGGTTTCTTCATCTAACAATTACTTGCAATGTCATCACCCTGTTTCAGTGTTCTTCACAGAGCATACTGATACATGAACCATTAATTTGTTTGTTTATTGTCTGCCACTCACTATTAGAATATATTGTTTTTAAGGATAGTGATGTTGTATATCTTGTTTATCATATTTTCTCCAAAAATTCATTTAACTGATACTGCACAAATCATTCGATCAGTTAAATATGGCAGACAAACTGCCCTTCTTGAAATTTCGCTAATACGTCAGCTTGTTTTTTATCTTTGTCCTACCCCCAAGTTCTACCACAGCTCCATCACTTGCTTGCTTTATGATCTTAAGCAACCTAAAATATGATCATTCTTTTTACCAATCTATATTTACAACTGTACAATGAAGACACTATCAGTGCTATGGAACTCCTTTATGAAAATTATAAACTGGATAAAATATATAAAATATCTAGCATCTATTAAATGTTCAGTACTAGTAACAAGTACTACCATTTTTTTTACCATTACCAGTTTACTTGGGTTGAATTTAGCTTGTATCCCCTGGGTAATGTTCATTTTTCAAGGCTGAGTTCCACTTTCATCTCCTCCATGAAAGCTCCAGATACCTTTATATCACCTGTATACAGCCAACACAAGCTCACCACTTTGAATTTGTTAGTTAACTATTCCTCCAACAACCTGGAACAGGACTATAAACTCCTTCTTCAGGGCTATGTCCATGTTGTGAATGAATGACTAACCCTTTGTTCCCAATGTCATACTCACCAAACACCATTCAAATGGCTAACTATAGCTGTCAGTTATTGCAAGTTATTGTATTTGACTAATTAGGTGATACAAACAATATGTGGTTTTCTGATCTGTTTCCTAACAATCACATTTAGATATCAGGGGTTAAAAAAAGATGCTAAATTTGAGAAGTCTACTCTGCTTGGCCAGGTAACTAACTGATTTTTCCTGACACCATTTTACTATGACACACTTAGTTCATTCATGTTACTTCTGTTTTACACTGTTTAATTATAGATATTTAATTAGCAACTTTTAATTTGCTTATTTCTCTATTTGTGATCTCTAGATTTCCTATTTATTTTTCTGGCCATATAGAAGCTTCTAAAAATGAGCATGAATTAACAATGAAGTTTGAAAAGCAATAAATATTGTCCTACATGAAATTAGTATATCAAGATGAGTATAAATTTTATATTTGCATCAATGGATAATAATGTTTTAATGTTTAAGTATGCCACACGGAAAAATACAATATAACATAGGTATAGAAATGTTGACAATAATAAAATGAAATGAAATTTCACTAACATTATTCTTTAATTACATTTTCATTCATCTTGCACCATGAATGGATAAGGCTTTGAGATAGCACATTTAACAAGGTCTGCATATGAGTATCGGGATGTAGCCATATAAGATCTGAAAATCTACCACTGATGATAATCCATTCTGTTAAACTATATGTCAAGCAAGATTAAAACTAATGGAATGCATTAGAACATAGACTGGAAAATACTTTTTTTAAATATATACAGCAGTTCATAGCAATATGCATGTGAAGGTATAGAATGATACAAAATATCATTTATTAATTAAAACTACTAAGTTTGGGGACAAATAATAAAATAATGATTTAAAACTTCTAATTAGAATCACTTTATTTTTTCAGTTCTTAGTTTCATTTGGAAACCCAGTTCACCATTAACTATGCTTTCAAGATTTTTCAACATTTCATACTTTGTGGCAATAAGGTAAATGACAGTATATGGTACAGTGATGACAATAAATAATCTATCAGGTATGTAAAGAAACTATTATGTCCATCTCCAATAAGTCCATTCTAATATTGAAATAGATTGTCTTACCTATGAGCTGAAACAGTACAAACCATATGTAGGCTATTCAGTTGGGCAACGATAGTTGTCAGGCCCTTGTTAAAAATTTCAATCTGATGTTATTCCATTTCCTCCTCAATAATTTCCATTCTACAAAATGTATTTTTTCTCTAATAAGTAGACAAACATCCCAGCACTGATGTTTTCTAGTACCTCTACAAATAGGACTACTATTTATTACTTAAAAAAAAAAAAGACTTGAAAAAAATCTTTGGAATTTTATGCATCCTAATATAAACATTAAATATGACTTAATTACTAAAATAATAACATCTGTACTGTATTAAGAAAAGGAAATAGTCAACTTATGTTTCCTTTTAACAAGAAAGTAGACCAGAAATGCTACAACCACAGGACAAATGTGGTGTGAAGTCCAGGTGACACATTCATTTTTGTTCTCCCCAAGAACGTTTTCAGTTGTCTGTACTGAAAATGACATAAAGGTAAAGAAACATTTGAATGAAAAATTCACATAGCTGCTACAGCATTTATACCTCTCATATCACAGCATTCAAATTGGTTTCCAGTAAATATTAACTACTATGCCTCATGCTGCTGATAGCATGAAATGAAGTCATAGATCTCAAAGGAGTGTTGATTATTCTAAGTGATGCATGTGCCTGGATACTCTGTCATTGCTGAAATTAATTTTTTACATCTTACAAATTAATAAGAAATACTTAGAGGATAACACTCTTTCTAAAACACATTATTAAAACCAGAAAGACATTTATTTCCTTTAGAAATATCATAAATAAACTATGATTCTATTTCTATAATAGTCCTGTTGTCTCTGATAATCAGATTTGTCATATAAAATACTTTCAGATATATGTATTAAGGATACTCCTTATAAAACACTGAAATAGGCTTTTTTCTTGAAAGTCATGATAATTTATTTATAGATATATATAGCCAGCTACTTTGTGTATCTGAAGGGTTTAGAGTTCCATGATTCCTACTTCAAAACGGAGCTAAGAATACAAAGTATGTGCAAGCAATTCAGAATGCAATAGTCCATGGTGATGTCAGAAGCAAGTTGAAGAACACATTCTGTGTCTGAACACTTTGAAATTAAAATAACTTCACAAATTGACCTGGCTAGAACAACATCCATTTACAGGTAAATATGCTGGTGTCTAGATTACAAAATCCTAGGTTCAGATTTCAACTGGACAGCCCATGAAGTCTCTAAAACTTTATTAAACATTTTTATGAGGCTCATTATTTGAGAGGTGAAGATAAGAATACTTCCTTCACAGATAGATGGGAAATAACATCTAAGATTAGATATGAAAATTATCTAGTACAGTACTTGACAAACCGTAGATACTCAGTATATCCCTTTCCTTTTTTAACCTCACTCTATCAGTTAGGATGACTTTGGGTACAACTGCATTAAAGAATTCTCACATGGCTTTTCAAATAGGAAGCTTGATCACTCCATATGAGCACTC
Source organism: Lepus europaeus (assembly GCF_033115175.1). Lineage (NCBI taxonomy): Eukaryota > Metazoa > Chordata > Mammalia > Lagomorpha > Leporidae > Lepus > Lepus europaeus. The sequence continues at coordinate 156,027,946 of NC_084827.1, forward strand.
CAGAAATAAGGCAGTTTCATGGTTGGTTAACTCAGTGGCTTATAGGTGTCTTACTTCCCAAGTTACCTTCATTCTTCTGCTTTGCTATTCTCAGTATCTAGCTCACAAGGAGCTCTATTACCATTGGTTTCTTTTTAGGGGAGAGGAAAACTTTTCCAGAAGCCCCTTAGCAAAATTTGCTTCACCACTATGGTTAGGCATAGTAAGAAAGCATCCCTGTGTTGTTTACAAAACCCGACAAGGAGAATGGATTACCACAATTTGATTAGATCCACACTTGGCACTGAGCCTTGGATAGGATCACCTTTCCTGAGGGATGGAATTAAAAAAAGAAAAATGAGTTTCTTTAAAGAAGGAAGCAAAGATAATGGGTTGGCAACCAAATGAATATACTCATATTGGATTCTATAAATTCGTTAATTTCTACTTCTATTAGTTTTATGATTAGCATAACTATTCATGTAGAAGATACCTCCTTGGTTAATGATATTCACATTCCCACTACCAGTCATTCTAGCATCAAGCTAAATGAATATCAGATTGGACTGGACTTAGTGATTTTTAAATTGTTATTACTTTAAAATACCCCTTTTGGGGTAAGCATCTACTCTGGCATTAAGATGCTAGTTAAGACTTCCACATTCCATATCAGAGTACCTGGGGTAACACCTGGGTCTGGATCCTGACCCCAGCTTCCTACTAATGCAGACTCTGGTGTGAAACAGGTGACATCTCGCTTGCCACCACATGGGAGACCCGGATTGAGTTTCCACATCCTGTCTCTGATTCCATCAGCCCTAGCTCTTGTGGGCATGTGGAGAGTGAACAAGAAGATGAGAGTACTCTCTCTAAAATTCTTCTCCCTCTCCTCTCAAGTACCCCTACCCTTTGAAAAGGAAACCTTCTAAAAGAATGGCCATTTATTTAAGAGACAAAAGCAGATCTGCCTGACTGAACTGAAGCATGGCAGGTAGGTGACAGCCACAGCTCACCAATGCCACCCCTAGACACCTATTCAGGACATTTACTATGAAAACTAGCTTATTATATAATTAAAGTCCTTCTAGCCCTTCAATTTTATGACTATAAAATTATCAATATGTCACCCTGCAACAATTTGCCATTAGATCAGTTTGCTCTAAGATGTATTCGATAGGGTGCCTTTTTTTTTTTTTTTGATAGGACAAAGGAATGTCAGGAAGATAACTGAAAAAATAGCATTCAACACAACTTAAAGAGGCTCCTTGAAGGAAAATGAAAAATGAAAAACAAAACAAACAAAATCACTCTAAAGTGGTCCTGAGCAGAACAGGAGGCACCATAAGAGAATTCTAGTCCTGTGCAAAGACACATGGTAGTGTTACCAGAACAGCTCAACAACTCACAGACTCTAAGGGCAGCTCTCGAAGGAAGAATGATGGAAATAGCTGGGGGTAGGTCCCAAATGAGTAGTCCGAATCACAGAGCCTTTAAAGTAATTTCTATGTCAATTTTGTTTTTATTCACAAGTGGGTCAGTTTCAAAAAAGGCCATTGACTTTAAGAAAAGAAGTTGTAAATTAATCATATTAAAAGAACGGGCAACTTTATTATTTGTTCTAAACAAGCCAGGAAGAAACCTAGGTGACTAACAATTTGAAAGACTGAAAAGTTACTGAATGTGATGTAATGAATATGAAGGTAGCCAATGCAAGACCTGGCAAATAGTGAACCTCAGAATATGTTTTTAATAAAGCTTTTATTTAATGAATATAAATTTCAAAGGTACAGCTATAGAAATATAATGCTTCTTCCCCCCATACCTGCCCTCCCACCGCCACTCCCATCTCACCTCCTACTCCCTCTCCCATTCCATTTTTCATTAATATTTGTTTTTAATTAACTTTATATACAGAAGACCAACTCTATACTAGGTAAAGACTTCAGCAATTTGCACACACACACACACAAACACAAAGTATAAAGTACTGTTTGAGAACAACTTTTACAGTTAATTCTCATAGTACAACTTATTAAGGACAGAGGTCCTACATAGGGAGTAAGTGCACAGTGAATTCTGTTGTTGATTTAACAACTGATACTCTTATTTATGATGTCAGTGATCACCTGAAGCTCTTGACATGAGGTGCCAAGGCTATGGAAGCCTTTTGAGCCCACAAGCTCGGTCACTATTTAGACAGCGCCATAAGCAAAGTGGAAGTTCTCTCCTCCCTTCAGAGAAAAGTACATCCTTCCAGCTGAGTCTCACTCACAGAGGTCCTTCATGTAGAACATTTTTTGCCTTAGTGTATTGGCTTTCCATGCCTGAAATGCTCTCATGGGCTTTTCAGCTAGACTAGAATGCCGTAAGGGCTGATTTGAACCTCAGAGTATCTTGGCAGGGGCAAGAGTTAAATGACAGCCAGCCACCACTTGGGACACTCATATTCCAAACTGCAGTGCCAGATTGAGTATCAGCTATACCAACCTTCTAATCCAGCTTCCTGCTAATGCACTGGGACGAAGCACATGATGACTCCAGTAGTTGGGTGCCTGTAATCCAAGTGGAAATCTCAGTTGGAGTTCCTGGCTCCTGGTCTAGGCCTAACTTATCCTTTGCTGATGTGGGCATTTAGTGAGTAAACCAGTGAATGGGAGATTTCCCTGTCTCTCCCTCTCTCTGTGTTACTCTGCCTTTCAAACAAAATAAATGATATTTTAAAAGAAAGTAGTACTATAAGTTGAATCCCAGAAAATAGAAAACTTTTGTACACTCGGTAACAGGGGCAAACTTCAAGATGGAGTAGTAGCAGATGCTTGTTTTAAATAACATCTGGAGAAATCTCTAAAAGATGCTGGCCTGGAGGCAGAACCTGAAGTTTCCCCTATGAAGGAGCAAATGTCAAATTGTGAAATAATATAAAAATGGATTGTATTCCTTAATGTATTGAAAGCCTTTTCCTCAGTGGATGCAGTTCTAAGCCTTACACTCGGTGGTCAAGCACGAGAATCGTGACACCAGCAACTCTCTGTAGAGGGATCCTACTGTCTGCTCATGTGATATTATCAGGGAAAGATCTTTATTTAAATCTACCAACATTTTAAAAAGCTAATGAAAAATGAAATTATCAGATTTCAGTGGGTTGAATCTTCACCCCCAGGGTCTACTTTTTTTAATCATTTCTACCCACTCTCTGACAATTCCCACTCAGTAAACAATTATGAAAAGGACCAAAGAATAGATTTCAATCTCTAGAAATTAGGCTCCGATGTAATTCACAGTCCTTCCACTTTTTTTTTTATAAAAATGCGTGCTGATTTATTGAGTTATTTATTCGAGAGGAAGAGACAGAGTAAGACTGACAAAGAAAGTGACGGAGTTCACATGGAACAACTAGGGCTGGGCTGGAATGGAAGTCAGGACCTGGGAATATAACCCAGGCCCCACGTGAAGAGCCTTTACCATTGCCTCTCTCTCAGGCAGGAAGCTGGAGTCAGGAGCCAGGAGTCAAACTCAGGCACTCCGACGTGGGAAGCAGGCCTCCAAAATGGGGCCTAACTGCCAGGCCAAATGCCTATGCCATGACTTTTTTGGACATTTCTTAAATATATATGTCATTCATGAAGAAGTTGGAAATGTCAAATGAATTAATAATTTGCAAGCATTTTATAAATGATGGACATGCTGGATTTCCCAAGACTACTTCACATTTTAAAATCCACTGGAGGATCTATGGGGGCTAAGCAAAATGAGCAGATATACTCATTGGCAAATATGAGCAGATCCACTGATTATAGCAACCAAAGTAAGGACACAGTTCCACATCTGAAGGTGAAGAGGACATAAAAATGTTGAATCTGCAAGAATCCATATGCGGGGTTACTTATGCTATCATCCTCACATGAGGGGTTATCTGTAACCACTGTCCCTTTAGCAATAAACCTGCAGCAACATGTGGGTGGTGTTTCTGCAAGGAAAGTTCCTTAGAGACTTAGCATTGTCACCTTTTATTAGAGACTGGTCACATACCTAGGTGCTCTTTGCCTTGTACTTACCAAAATTTCAAACTCATAGAAGAAAAGCAGATGTTCACCATAAACCACACTGATCAAATAAGATAGGTGCATTAAATCATGTTTATCAGTTGAAAAATGGTGGGTTCACTACAGAAATCTCAGTTCCCAGATACCAGTCAAGTCCTTTCTATGGATAGCAATTTCAGGTATGCTTTGTTAGCTCTTCTCTGTATAAGAGTAGCTGCAGAGTAACTTACTATATACTATTATATAACATTATAATGATAAAAGATACAAATTAGTATTGCTGTATAAAATATTATATTAAAAGAAAGCTTTAATTTTAATAAAGTATAATGAACAATATACAAAGTCACCAAGGTAAACAAAATAGTTATACATAATAGAAGAGAAAGATAAAACAAAATACTGTTTCTTCTCTAAAAAGAAAGTCAGTTTTAGGCAATCCAAGAAAAATACAATTAAATAATTCTACCTTTAAGACTTTTGTTTTTTTCCAGAAGCATTTGATTATGAAGTAGACATAGATAATAAACTTGTAGGATTGAATGGCAAGATCCTATAGAAAAATATTTTAAAACTCTAAAACACAATATGTCATATATGCTAAATTGTTGATATGTTAATCCTAGTAACACTAATTTGTCATTGAATCTGTTAAAGGGACACCTCTTAACTTGGGGTTTAGGATGAATTTCTACATAATAGAACCATATAAACAAAGAAGCAAATTATGGAAAGGAAAAAAGAAAGAAAACCTAAAATCTTCAGAGCTAAGCAAGGTGGAGAACACTTGAAGAATTTCTTCCCCAGTATCCTAAAATTGCTTATGAAATTCAGACATAAGACATAAAGAGAAAGGTTAAAAGTAGTTGAGTTATTGAGCCAATATTTAAGTGAATAACTTTAAAACTGCCTTTAAGTATATAAAGGAGCATTATATAGATTCTCTACCAAGGAAAGCACCAGAGGCTTAATCTAAAATAGAAGATTTAGGTTAGATAAAGGAAAAATTCATGGACGATGAGAGTTGTTTAACACAGATTGTAACACAAATTCTCCTCTGGATACATTAAGACTGAAAGGCTTATGTAGGTAAGTGTTCAAAATCATAGTCTTTCAGTCCAACCATTCAAACCCACCTCTTACTAACTGTGTAACTCATGGCAAGTTATTTTACTGCTCAGCAACCCGGAGTAGGGTGGGGGGGCTAAGGATTGGCCGAATGTGAAGTCGACTGACTTGAGCATCCTCATCCAGATGGCAGATTACACAGAGTGCCTCATGAGCAATGGCTTTGCCACCAACAGAGTGAAAAAGTGGGATGCTGACAGTCAATGGTGGAGCCTGCTTTGCCTTATTTGATGTGTTTTCAGATATTTTAATTTGCTGTTCTTGTATCAGCCTATATGAGTGAGTTCATGGAAGTGTGGCTAGATGAATAATTTCTGTGTTTGCATGACAGAGGAGGATTTAGGGTAATGTAACTGATCCTATCCAAATGTTTTCCAAGCCTTTGACTTCCAATGATCTCTATAGGCCACGACCTCTATGTGGTCTCTGCTTCAGACATTGCTTTTCCCATTAAATTAATTGTTTTTTTTTTTTTTAAGATTTCATTTATTTATTTGAGAGGCAGAGTTACAGAGAGAGGAGAGACAGAGAGAAAAGTCTTCCATCCGTGGGTTCACTCCCCAAATAGCTGAAATGGCCAGAGCTGAGCTGCTCTGAAGCTAGAAGCCAGGAGCTTCCTCCAGCTCTCTCACACAAGTGAAGGGGCCCAAGCACCTGGGTCATCCTTCACTACTCTCCCAGGCAATTAGCAGGGAGTTGGATGGGAAGAGGAGCAGCCTGGACAGAAACCCACTCCCATATGGATGTCAATAACGAAGGCAGAGGCTTTGCCTTCTACACCACAGCGTGGACCCAAGAAATAACATTCTGAAACAAGTGTTAAATATTACAATTCCATACCTTTTCCTTAAAATACAGTAATTTTTCCACTTTTACTTAATTTATAACAACTATTAAGGATAGACATATTCTAGAAAATAGATATTATCAAATACATTAAAAGTGAAATATTTTAACCATTGTTTTCCCATTGACCTTCTCATTTCAATCCCCAGAAACAAATAAAATTCATATCCTTTACTGGTGTTTATGGTATTTTCTATTCATGTGAGTATATATTAAGTTGACAGTGTATAAATAACATTGCATCATGAATAAACCAAATTAAATAATATTATACTTTTCTTAATTGAAATTTTTCATACTTGAAAATATAGTTTAAATTAACAAATAATTCCATAAATATACTAATGAATCTGTAACTTGGACTATAACTTTATATTTTGGAGGTCACAATTACTGTTTTAAGGTATATGTAAACTATATCACCTTCAAACATGTTGGCTAGAACTGAAGCTAGTGTACTCTGATTTTTCACCCAAGAAAAAGCTATTTTCTAATCATTCTACTGTGAAATTTGCTTATAGCAAGGAAAAAAGAGAAGCAAAAATGATTTACCAACTGAGTAAACCAAGGTAGTTTTACTGTTTGTGCCATTCTTAATATCTAATAAAACAACAAACCATCTCTTTGCATAGAATTAAAGATGAATTTTTACATAATGCATCCCCACAAAAAAGCAAAATATAGAAAGGAAAGAAGAAAGAAAATCTGATCATCATTCTTTACTGTCATCTCTCTTTTCTGTGCCTTGAACTCTAGTTCACTCAAAAAGTAGCTTTTTGTGAATAAATATACAAGGTATAATAAGAAATGAAACTTTACCTTTAAATGATACCTGGGACTTTTTGTGACGAATACAAAGAAAACTGCATTATAAGTGCTAAGGTGAAAAAGACTCAAAATATTTCTGGCAAGTATTTAAAAAAAAAAAACAACTCTTGGCTCAGTTTTTCCAGGTGCTTGTAACTATTTTCCATACTATAGTAGATCCATGCCACAAAATTACCATCACAGATTATCATTCAGCATCATCATCATCATAATAGTCACAATGATTATAATAACTGCACTTCTTTGTTTTTCTGTGCAGCATAATCATTGATACAAAGTTTCTATGTTCTCAGTCTTTCAGAAAACATAGGAGAAATTTCTATGCATTGGTACTACAAGTGAAAATACTTAGAACATTGTTGTAAATTAAAAATGCCTCTTGCTTTTTTTTTCTTAAAGGACCTTGAGCACTATTGTTTTAAACTGATACTTTTTGTCTAGATCGAAAGTCTATAAGAATGGTCCCTGACATTCCTGAGTATACAAAATAATCTATGGAATTAACGTTTCGAGTGAGTTCAACTTCTATTCCTTGTTTTCATTAAAAAAAAAATAAGAAGAAATAAAGCAGCCTTACTAAGAGGTAATGTGGACTAACGTTGGTGCCCTTATTTCTGGTGTTACTTAGTCCTATTTCCTACACAGCATGGAGGGTAACTGAGGGAGAAGATGAAGCTGCAGAGTTACCTGGCTTATTTGCTTTCTACATAATGAAACTTGCTGCAGTTTACATGGAAGGCACAGCATAACCAGTTAATAGATTACCTATTTGATTAAACTAACCCTCACGAAAAGTACCATTACTGTCAAAAAGATTTTCAAAACTATTGAGGATAACACTAGTAAGGAAAATACAGAAAAACGGCAAGAGTGGCAAAGCTGTTACTTTCAGAAGTACTAGCTCTTGATCCACATTATGCCAGGGGAGGCAGGATGAGCTAATCAAATCTGACACAAAATTGACAAAAACTCAACAATATCAAGCAAAACTATGCAATATGGATTTATGTCCACTCTCATTAATGAAAAACCATGTCTCAGCAAGCTTTTATGCTAGAAATATTAACTAATAATACAAGTGCACTTATGTAATTTATAAGTGTATACTTTTTTTTTTAACAACAGGGTATGCAATTTAAAGTTTGGAGATCATTTTGACTGGGAAAATGGCCAAATGTTTTAGACTAAGTTAGACATTTTAATAATGTTAAATAATTAAATTTATTTTTCCTATTGTCTGTAAACTGGCAGCATATACCAGTGTTTGCTTACATTGGTCAATTCCATTATAATGAAAAATGTAATTCAATGGCTGTAGGCTAAATTTTATACTAATCTGAGCACTGAAGAGTTGAAACAATAAAACATTGATTTAGTTTATGTGAAAAGTTTAAGATAATTCCCTCCCGAAAAAATAAAATCAAGTCGTATAATTTCAAGCTGGAAAACTGCAGTTGCCACTGTGTTTAAACAAATGCACCTTTAGTAGTTGCCAACGCACCACACTTTTGTTTGCAGAAGCAAAAGGGTTACTCTGAGGGATTCAGGACCACTTTAACCCTAACAGCTACTATAATCAAGAGTAACTTTCACAACTCTAAGAATGTGAACCAAGATCATCAAGTGAGAATTCTAATCTTATTTCTAAAAAAAAAATCATACCTGAAAGTTAATCACATTAACTGTGATAATGTGCTTTTAAGAAAGCAAATTAAGTGCCATGACACACTTAATTGTTCATTTAGAAGTCCCCATCTTTTGACATACCATAGATAAATACTGCTGAAGAAATAAAATATGGCTTTAAGACAAGGTGTACAACAATAGCTATATATTTGGATATTTTGGAAATGCATCCTACTTATCTTTACTTAATCTCTAATACGTTTCACACATTATGCTTTGTTGATTTATTCTAGCTATTTTCCTTAAATCAAATAAGGAATAATGAGAATATATAATTAGTCAAGGTATTCAAAACGTTTTCCTTTAATAAATTACAGTTTCTTGTAATTTTCAAATGTTAATAATAAATCCACATGTGATTGCTTTAGAATTACCAATTGTATTTACACAACTCAAAATGCACATATCCCAGAGACAATAGATAAAACCCAGAAGTCTCCTCTTTTTTAATGTCATTTTTTTTATATTTATATTAAAAGGAACTACAATCACACACTAAGTATTTTATTTTGTTGTTACTAAAGATAGTTTTAAATTGGGAATTATAATTTTCCCTTTTGTAGGTCATTTATACTCAATATTTGTTTTTCTTTTAATAATCTAAATTTCAAAAGGATGCATATTAAGCAGCTGCCTGCATTGCCTGCATCCCATATGGGTGCTAGTTTGAGTCCTGGCTGCTCCACTCCAGCTCCCTGCTAATGTACCTGGGAAAGCAGTGGAAGAAGGCTCAAGAGCATGGGGCCCTGAGCCCATGGGGGAGATCCCAATGAAGCTCCTGGCTCCCTGCCTCAGTCTGGCTCAGCCCTGGCCACTTAAACAATTTGGGGAGTGAATCAATGGCTGGAAGACCTCTCTCTCTCTGCAACTCTGCCTTTCAAATAAATAAATCAAATCTTTAAAAAAAAAATCCTCTTTACAGGGCTTTGAAAGAAAAAAAAATTAAAGATAGTTATGGTTCTAAATAAGTCAATGAAACACAGCAAAAAAGATTTTAAAATTTTTTGACTAGACATACCTAAACTAGTTGCATGTGTATGCTACTTAGTTTTATTTGATTCTATTTTCTGTTTTAATAATGTGTGAAGTCTAACAACAAAACATTTATTTAATGCGCTTTAATTATTTTACCTATAAAAAGAAGACTATTTGCTGTGGATAAATATTGTATTTGAAAACATCGACTCCATAATTCAATAGTAGCTTTTACAATTACTTGATAAAGGTAGTACATGTAAAAGTCTAAGCAGGTTTTACAGTATATCTAAGAAAACAGGTGGATGTCTTAATAATAACATTTAAATTAATGACAATGCTTTCACAAATGAAAAATATGAGATTCAGAAGGCTTAAATGAATTGCCAACTTCCTAGACAGCAAGAGGTTGAAGTGGGTCTTGAACCAGTCTATCACCAATGCTGTCTATACTATATTGCCCCACACATAGTAATATATTTTGTCAAATAAAACTCTGGAAATAGATAGCCTTGGTTGTTTCAAGTTCTGTGTCAGTTTGAGACATGAAAACACTGATGTTTACTGGATGAATGGAAGTATGTAAAATAATACTTATTAACTATAATTATTACAAAGTGTTTAAAAGCAAGTTAACTTTTCTGAAAAGTTGAACAGTTCAGTCACTTCTTACACCACCATACTCTACATGGCAAGGATTTTCAATGAACATGCAGTATCTCCCCTCTGAGAGTGGGCTTTGCTCTTATTTCCAACCCATTCCCTCCTTATGTCCACCAGGTGGTTGTTCTTTCCAAGACTTTAGGTGTGTGATATCTTGTTCTCAAAAATACCAATGACTCAAATATCTGATCAGAATCCATACCATATTCCCACTTCTACCACCAAGAAAAAAGCCCTGCGTCAGAACTTACAAAACTCCTCTACAGATAATTTTAATGGGCAGCCAAGGTTAAGAATCACTGGCATAGGACTTCTCTGTTCAATAAAGCAGCACTAAATGGGTAAAATCCAAGGAGGAGTCATTAACACACTAGGAGGAATGACTGAGTATCATTCCTAGGAATCTGAAAAGCCTGTTTTCCATCAATGATTTTGGTATTAGCACTAGCTAACACAGTTAGCAGGTTACAATGCCAGTGTCTACCATAATTAGGAATTTAAGAAATACATATTAAGTTTTAGCTCTTTATCAATGGGAACCTCAACTTGACTTTCATATATTTAACTTCTGTAAAGGTTTCAAGATCATTTTTATGAACCCCAAAAAAGACTGTATTTTATGTTGGGACACTTACTCAAAAAGTTGAATGTTGTACAAAATACAATGACCTGTTGAAAACCTGTTCTATCTTATCTGTTTTCTGTCAGAGTGACATAAGCCTTTCCACCTACAAGGTAAAGAGATATGCTAATTTGTTAGCCCTTTTGTTGTCTGGTTATCAAAAGACATGAATGACACTTAGGATTTGAAAGCATGCAAATTATTTCTTAATCTTTATATATTCCCTGAATTGTCAATTAGCCTTACGAAATGAAAAGGATAGGAAAGCATCATTCTCAACAAAACAGCATAACAAATAAATAGCTTTACAATCATAACATGGTTTGTTGATTTCTTTTATTTCATTTACAGTGAATATCACTCATGTTGTCCACTATAGAAAATGTTATCCACAGGGCAATTCTCTCTAACTTTGCTAGTGTTAGCCATATCATTCACTGTAGCAGAGGAGATTAGGCTGCTTTTCAAACATCTTTAAGCAAGAATATTCAGATGCTTTAGCAGCTGCCCAGCTTCTTAAGAACTCACTAATCCTTTAATCTCCAGACACTTTTTTTTCATAAAAGATTCACAAGCAAAACAAATGCAATATGGATCAAAAAATTTAATCAGAATGCTTAAAATGCAATTACATTCATCAGGGTGTTCTGTTAGGCTGGGTATTAAATCTGGGCTTTATTCAATATCCTCCTTTTATTATAAAGCAATATTTTTCCACTCTGTAAACCATCTGATCCCTAGGCTAATGTCCTCTCTCCCTAAATATTAAAAAGAGAAAGCACTATGAAAAATGAGATGGAAAATATACCGCTTATTTCAGTGCGAAAAGTTCAAATTAGATTCTTCCTGAAACTTTGTCTTCTAAATGTCTAGACAATTTCACCACCTAGAATTCTAAAGCCATGCTTTCAAACAAAAGCTACAGGATCATTATCGTACTTCAAATGTCAAATGTATATCCTCCTACTCTCCTCCTCAATTGAGTAAAAAACATCAACATTTTGAACTTGAAAATGATACTAATGTTCCTAATTCACATTTGCAAAGTTTAAAGCCAGTGTTTGTTTCTGCAAGCAAGCAGAATAGCTTCACAAGTTTAAAAACATCATCTTGGTTATATTTCTCCAATTCTCTATTTCACATCTAATAGCATTCAACTGTAACAATAGCTTTGAAATACAGAGCTGTCTAGCACAGCATGATTTGAAACAGTTGGGTGCTTCTTTTAAGTCTAGACCCTAGCTATAACACTACTGGTTTGAGTTTTGTAAGACACGTGGAAGTTAAGTGAAGCAGTGGAGGGAGTTCAGGGATTTCTACTGACAAATGCCATCCTTGGAGTAATAGAAACTTACTTAAAAGATGCAGATGCATTAAGACCTTAAACTTAAGTTAATATTTGGTGGACTGTTTGGAAAATTTTAAAATGGCCAAATTATACATTATTCCATGATACCATATTTTTATCTTGTCAAAATGAGTTTATGCAAAGGAAAAATTAAATGAACTTTTTTTTATTCCAGTTAATACATGTAAGGTGAAAAAAGAAATAATTGTTCAAATGAATTACCACAGTCCTATAATTAGCCATCAAGTGATCATTGCAGTGATGTTAGTCTATGTAATTAATTCATTTGCACTTGTTATAGTGTCAATTTAGTACACAAGAAGTCACAGCAAGAATCAGCAAGGAATTCAAGGTTTCCACCAGCTGAATGCAAAACTGAACTTATATTCTCTAAAGAAGAAAATGGCCACAGGCAAAGTTATTTTAAGACCATTGATCCTACTAATTCTAATGACATCTCACAATTGGTGACACCCCTCCTTGACGGTGTGCTCAATATTAATTAATTTATTAAGTCTGTATAATAGAATATGACTGTCTTCAGCGTATATTATAAAATTGTCCCATCTAGGTTTCTTTTTTCTATCTTATTATATATAATATATATATGCACATATATATATATATATTTGTAATAGTTACTTATATGACGTGCAAAAATTAAAAACTAGAAAAGTTTTCTACTCTGATCAAGAGCACATAGAGGTCGGCCGGCGCTGCAGCTCAATAGGCTAATCCCCAGCCTGTGGCGCCGGCACCCTGGATTCTAGTCCCGGTCGGGGCACCAGACTCTGTCCCTGTTGCTCCTCTTCCAGTCCAGCTCTCTGCTGTGGCCTGGGATGGTAGTGGAGGATGGCCCAAGTCCTTGGGCCCTTCACCCGCATTGAAACCAAGAGAAACACCTGGCTCCGGGCTTCAGATCAGCACTGTTCACCGGCCGCAGTGGCCATTGAGGGGTGAACCAACAGAAAAGGAAGACCTTTATCTCTGTCTCTGTCACTGTCCACTCTGCCTGTCAAAAAAAAAAAAAAAAAAAAAAAAAGAGCACATAGAAAAAGACATAATGCTGGGCTGGAAACCCAGACCATCTGACTAACCCCACACTCTTCTTCTCCAGTCTAATTATGCCTTCCAAACTTAGCCTGTACTCTGAACTTAATTCTCTATAAAGACTAGAGTCAGAAGATATTCTGAGCCATAGATGTTGCAATGTTAGCTCTCTGATACTAAACTTACTGAGTGGAACAATTAGAAATTTTGACTCTGGCCAAAGAGGGTCTTTTTCTACTGTACCTCATATGTCCTGTGTAGGATGCCATGGCTAGGCAGAATATACCCTGGATGACACAGTAAGATGTACAACAAAATGTTCTGTAAATACAATAGCATTATAAGATGTATTCCTTTTATGGAGATTGAAATCAAACCTTCTATCCTGACATACATGTAACCTAGTATATATAATAGAGAAAGATGCCATAAACAGTGCATTTTAGGTTTTTGCATTTTTCAAGTTTGCAGTCTCACTTATGGACTGCCTCTTTATGAACTGGGAAGCAATTAGAAAGCAAAACCTATTAATTTGCACACTTGTGTATTATTGCTTTGTAGGGTGGTTCAGAGGTAAATTTAAGAGAGAGCCGCCTTCTTAATATTTTTATTATTATAAAGAAAACACATAACTATATTTCCCTCCCTCCCTTGCTCAATTCCTCCTCTGTCCTTTTTCTTATCTTTCCTTTCATTTTTGAATAACATACTCTCAACTTTATAATCACAAGCTTAATGCACCACTAACCACAGCGATCAACAAGTAAAAATTAGAAAGACTACTGTTCCACAGGAACATAGAAAAGGGCAACAAACAATAACCAAATCATAAGATCTCAGTTTCATTCTTATACATCATGTTTTTTCTACTCTATATCAACTACCACGTTCCAGAGAATACTTACAATCAGTTGTTATTTTTGCAACATTTTAAGTATATGGTAGTCTAAATTGTCAATTTCAGCACTCAAAATTATTCAAAAAAGACTCCAGTGAGCTAGGGATTAGGCACCTGGAAGTCTCCCAACTGAATATAGTGCAATGGCTGAAGTCTTTGTAAACATTCCAAATATGAGAGGCAGTTGAAAGGAAGGCATTAGTAACAAACACACTTATCAGAGTAAAACAACAGGTTATAAACTGGAATGTTACTAACAGATGCTCAGCTGAGCTTGACATTTGTCACATTTATTCTTTATAGTACATTTTGTTACTTCCAAAGAAGTGGATTCACTGAGAAAAATACACACAAAATGTTTTTTTCTCATCAGGTAATACTTCAAATTTTACAACTAATATAATGATTCCCATACTCATCTATTTTTTTTAAATCCCTGCTAATTTTTAGACTACAGAAAACTATATTGAGGTATATGTAAGCAATGACTAGTTATTTTTCTAGCAAAAATATGGAAGACATATATTTCCATATAAACATCAACATGAAAAATGTTGTGGCTAGATACTTCTGTTTTATGAAAAGTATTCATATTTTATTTATCACACAATCTGGGACAATTTTGGTAGCAAAAGTATACATTAATAACTAACACTAGGAAAACAGATGGGATTATTTCTAGCAAACTGGGACATATGGTCACCATATTCATAAAACATGGCTGAAGAATGTGCACTCTTAGCATATAATTCAAAGTTTGATATATAATTCTTACTTCTTCATTATAATGAATTAAAATCAATTTTAATAAAACAATGAAAATATGGAATTTGATAGCAATAAAACAAAATAATTATTTTTCTTATCCATGTTTAATTACAAAATTGACTTCTACCTTGAGCAACACTCTTTAAGATATGTGCAAGTTTTCTTCAAGATCTTCCAAAGAAATTTTTCTAGACATATTGACAATTACTTATTATTCCTTTTTTAACGGTGTGGAAGAACCTAATCATTACTTTTTCTGGGCTTTTTTTAATAAAGAAGATTTTGTTTAATTTTTATTCTGAAAATGCAAAGGAATAGAGACCTTTGTAAAGACAACAACACAGATACCTACCAAGTGGAATTTCTATTAAAGTTACATTTCTGCATTGGCATTCCAAAGTATAATCAAAGTTTAAATATCCGGAGGCAAAACAAAGTATAACTATAAAGATGGTGGAAAATAGTGCATTTCATACACAAATAGCATGGATTGGTTTTGATAATGATGGCAGGGAAAAACAAATTATTCAATAAAGGTTTCTTCATGGATGTTGGCCTATTCAATAAGCTTTTCCTAGGTTTTCAATAGCACATTCTGAGTTGGTCAAATTTTCTCCAAGCCCTGCCTGAGTGTAACTGTGACATTTCTGCCATCTAAATTTCTAAGCTTCCATCACAGTTTGCACAGACTGCTATATTTCTGCACTGAAACTTGTAAGCTTTAATTTGAAGCTATAATGGAAAGAGGCAGCTTGCTAAATTAGCAATGTTTCCCCAAGAATTATTTCTCGAGTAATTATCTCTCCAAAAATTATTTGTCAAACTATATGGTAAAATTTTGTTACTTGTTGAGATTGACTTTTTTTTAATTTTTATTTATTTATTTATTTATTTATTTGACAGGCAGAGTGGACAGTGAGAGAGAGAGAGAGAAAGGTCTTCCTTTGTCGTTGGTTCACCCTCCAATGGCCGCCGCGGTAGGCGCGCTGTGGCCGGCGCACCGCGCTAATCCGATGGCAGGAGCCAGGTGCTTATCCTGGTCTCCCATGGGGTGCAGGGTCCAAGCACTTGGGCCATCCTCCACTGCACTCCCTGGCCACAGCAGAGAGCTGGCCTGGAAGAGGGGCAACTGGGACAGAATCCGGCGCCCCGAGAGATTGACTTTTGAGTTCTACTATAAGATATTGCTAATTTGTTCCCTAAGCAGCAATAAAAAAATTATTCAGCATTCAATCTAAGGAAACATACACCAAGGATTATAGAGAACATCCATAAATCGGGTTTAATTTCATTCCCAAACATACAATCAAGTAGGGGACAAAAGAATTTAGAGTATTAAGAAGTATATGAATCAGTAGGTCCAGCATTCAGAGGACAGAAAGGACTCATGACTGGGATAATCAGAGATTTATCAATGAGTCAAGAATTGGCATAGATGGAGGAGTCATGGATGGAGACTACAAAGACAGCAGAGCAGTCTGGATGGAGTCTACAAAGAGCAAGGTATTTGGAGAATGGCATTGATGCCTATGGGTGGAGAATACTAGTTTTATGTGTAGGGGAAAAGTGCAAATACGGCACTGATCAAGAGTTCAATGTTATCTACAGACATATTGGAGAACATGTTCTAAAATAATTTTTCTTTTTCCTGAAACTGTGGGAAATCTAAATTTAATCAATGATAGCTATTAACATAAGATGATGAAGACTTTAGATTATGATGTGTACCCATTTATGTGTACTACGTTTACGGCAGAACATCTGGAACTTGCAATTGGACTCAAAAGTTGTTTTGATCCTGCTCTGCCTGATAATCAACACAACTGAAGAGCAACAGTTGATCTTAAGTTGTTTCAGACAATCAAATTCCAAAATAAATGACCACTTTCAAAACTAAATACAGCTGACGAAAAAATCTGGCACACACAAATCTGGTTTGAATAAAAATTCTGCTATAAGAATATTTTGTGAGATAGTTACACAAAATAATTGAAAATATTAATCAGCCCCACAGTAATTTCATTCAGTTTCCACTTTCTTCACTCTGGTCTAGGCCCTCATCATTTCATTTCAGTCTCTTTTGGTTCTTGAGTGCAGGTAATGTCTTTAAACTTTAAAGCATATATTACTAGCAGATTCATCATTCCCAAAACACCACTTTCAACAGATTTCTCTGTGCTGAAGCTAATAGCAAAGCTCTTTAACTTCAGTAAAAGGACAGAAAATGAGAACTCTATTTAAACCTTTATTTTAATGACTCAGGATAAGCATTACATATTTTAATATAGAAGATGGTTGATTTTATGTTGAATCTATACTGATACTGGCTTTGAACTAAAAAAAAATACAACAATACATAAAATCCTTGGCATTATTTTATTTGGGGGGAGAATTAAGTAACTCAGCCTTCTTTAAGTAGTACATAGTGTAACAATCAACTTTTTTTTTTTTTCAATTTCCATCACTGTGCTCTATCTAATCTTCAGTGGGCAAAACATTTTTTCCCTTATGGTCTACATTTATTTAGTTTATCTAAATAAATGAGGAAAACATTTCACTCTTTCTCCTTTGGGCTCCTACTCTTTGTTACAAAAGAATAGGCATTTCTAAGCTCAATGCTCTATCTAAAGAAACTCAGTTTTATGACCCCTTCTCTTATTATATTACTGGTGACTAGAATCTAGTTATCTTCTCAAAACAAAGCAAAAACAAAAATAAATAACAAAAAGACCATTACCATTTTTTAAAGATTTATTTATTTATTTGAAAGTCAGAGTTACACAGAGAGAGGAGAGGCAGAGAGAGAGAGAGGTCTTCCATCCAATGGTTCACTCCCCAGATGGCCGCAACTGCCAGAGCTGCACTGATCCAAAGCCAGGAGCCAGGAGCTTCTTCCAGGTCTCCCATGTGGGTGCAGGGGCCCAAGAACTTGGCCCATCTCCTACTGCTTTCCCGGGCCATAGCAGAGAGCTGGATCAGAAGAGGAGCAGCCAGGACTCGAACCAGTGCTCATATGGGATGCCAGTGCTTCAGGCCAGGGCGTTAACCCACTGCGCCACAGCACCAGCCCCGATTATCATTTTTTTAAAAGAATTATTTTTATTTATTTGAAAGAGTAACAGAGAGAGGTAGAGCCAGAGAGAGAGAGAGAGGTCATGCATTCAACTGGTTCACTGCCAAAGTGATCACAATGGTCAGAGTTGAGCTGATCCGAAGCCAGGAGCCAGGAGCTTCTTCCGGGTCTCTCATGTGGGTGCAGGGGCTCAAAGACTTGGGCCATCTTCTACTGCTTTCGCAGGCCATTAGCAAAGAGCTGGATTGGAAGAGGAGCAGCCAAGACTTGAACCAGCACCCATATAGGATGCCAGTTTTGCAGGCTGGGGCTTTAACCCACTATGCCACAGCTCCAGCCCCATTACATTTATTATATTGTCTTAAACCCCTAAATTTTTAAAGTGATTGCTGTTGGACAAATATTGTTGTCACTATGGTTTACTACTGGGTCTTTTACTGTCAATTGGTACTTTCTTTGATTCTGATCTCTTTCTCTGTTTGAACTTGGTTAAAAAACATGGTGTTAAGCAGACCAGTCCGAAGGACTCTACTCAGTATCTTAATGCTTATATTGTTCCAAACTGGAAATGTGGACTAGGTCCTTGAACAACTGTATGACAGAAACTAAATCATCCAGATATCTTGCTCTTTCTTTACTCCCACAGTCCATCAGTTGGTTGATGGTTTCAAAGTGAGACATTTACTTTGCTGTCATCAGGAATCTCCATGCATTTTAGGTTAAAACTTTTATTCCAATCTGGAAACTTTGGTCATGATTCTAGAATATCTTAGGTTTACCTGTATGATTCGTTTAAAATTACAGTGTCTATGACTGTTCATAATCTGCTGATGACCTCTGGAAGAATCTGACCATTATATATTAGGCATACTCCTTAGTTCTTGATGGCCCAGATCTGAAAACCATTTGAGGGAGGGGTGTTACATTTGTTCTTTAACTGAAAGATATATCTTCATTTTTTTCATGTTTTTAAAAAAAAATTTTGTGCTTTCTTTTGCTGCTTCTGCCATGTCAATAGCCAATTTTTGGCTTAGCATTGAATGCTCTGTGAGGAAGAAGCCAGAGACCTCTGAAGACATGAAATGAAACTTTACATTTCCTTCATACTAAGAATTTGGAAGGAGGATTCTATGATGGCTGAATTGGAAAAGATATGCCGATTTTTGACAAGAGGAAAAAACAGAAATTAAGTGGAGAAAGTGCATTTCCAAGGGACAGTTGGAGAGAAAAGTTTTCAGTGGAAATTATACAAGAAGAAAAGGGACATGTTGGAGTGGGGTAAAAAGAGCAGACACAGAGCAGTGAGCAGGGACACCACACATGACTCCCACAGCTGGGGCTGGAGAGGATGTCACCTTCTGAGAGCTAGGCGAGGGCAGATTGCAGCAGCCTGTGCTAATGGTGATATTGCATGAGGGAGATCTTTGTGGACCACACTTTTTGAGGGTCAGGGTATTCACCTTTTCCAGGGAAAGAGAATGACGTTTTTTTCTCTTCCCATCTACCAACAAGGGCACCCAGCAACCAGTGACGAGAAGGTGCCATCTTGACACCAATAGAAACTATGGTGGCTCTTCTGCACATGACTAGAAATTTTACCGGAAGGAAAAATTCATCCACATCCCCAGTGATTTTAAGTCTGGCTGGGAAGGTTGCCAGGGGCTAGGTACCCTCTTAGGATTGTGAGGTGCCTCCATCCTCAAACCTATCACAGGCTCCAGGGCTCAAACTCTCAAGGTGGAGTGCCCAGAGGCAGCTGGCTCTGAAAACAACTCTGCTCTCTGTGGACAGGGCAGGCTTGAGGAGCAGAGAGGAACTCTTCTGCGCCCCATGATTGTAGGAGCCTTGTATGCTCTGACTGTGGGAATTCTATCACTGCATGATAGGGTGTGGGGTGCAGCTGGGTCTCTGGACAATGGTTGTGTACAGCATCAGAGGCTCAGAGCTCCCTACTGGCCTGAGTGGGTCATTGTAGAAGGTTCTGTGCTCACACCAAGGACTGCACAGATATTTTGTATGGTTCATGTTCCAGTGAGGACGGGGGCTGTAGACAGTGTGGGCTAATCTGAGGCACTGATCACCTTGGAAGAGAGGAAGTGAGGTTACGATTATGCCAACTTATGTTCATACACTCCCTTCTTCTGAGAATACAGGAGATCTACCATGCCCTACTTAGGTGTCACCCTAGATTCTCACCCTACACTTGAGCACTGACCAGAGCTCCATTATCTCATTCAGCACACACCTCTGGGTATTCACTAAAGGAGGAGACACTCTGCTAAGCCACAGAAATATAGTTCAAAGATAAAAACCATCAGTGGAGAAAACCAACAAGTGTTTATACACACACCTAAAAATAAATGCAGAAATACAAGAAACAAGAACAAGGAAGACAACATGACTCCCCTAAATGAACATGACATTTCAATATTAGAATGTGAAGATGACGAAAATGATGAAATGCCTGAAAAACAATTTAAAAGAATGATCCTAAGATTACTAACAAGCAATGAGAACCAAATTCATGATTTAAAGAAATCCATAAATAACCTGAATGTAAAATTTTCCCATGAGATAGAGATTTTGAAGAGAAATCAAAATGAAAAATATTAGAAATATTAGAAGGATTCAATATATCAAATAAAAAATACATTGGAAAGCCTTCACAACAGAAAAATAAATAATAAAATAAGACTAAATTAAATAAGAATGAAAGAATATCTGAGCTAGAAGGCAAATTTTTGGATATCTTAGTCAGACCTAATAGAAGAAGAAATTAGAAAAATTATAACAGTGAGACTGATTGGACATTATCAAACAAACCAACATACAGGTTTTAGTTGTTCCATAAGCTGTAGAAAGAAAGAACGGAATAGAAGGCCTATTTGGAGGAATAATAACAGAAAACTTTGCTCATTTGGAGAAAGAAAGGGACATCCAAGTACAGTATAGGACTTCTGATAGATATGACCTGGAAAAATCTTTACCACGACATATTGTTGTAAGAAATTCAACAGTAAAACATAAAGAAAAGTCTCCAAGATGTATAGGAGAAAAACAACAGATTATCTTCAGAGGATCTCCAATTATACTCAGAACAGATTTCTCATCAGAAAACCTAAAGACTAGGAGAATGGAGATGCATAGCCCAAGTATTAACAGAAAAACAATATCAACACATAATACTGTGTTTATAAATGAAGGTGAAATAAATATCTTCCATAACAAACAGAAATTGAAAAAAAAATTGTCACCACTCATTCAGCCTAACAAATGAAGCTTAAGAACATGCTACACAAGCCGGCGCCGCGGCTCAATAGGCTAATCCTCCACCTTGCGGCGCCGGCACACTGGGTTCTAGTCCCGGTCGGGGCGCCGGTTCTGTCCCAGTTGCCCCTCTTCCAGGCCAGCTCTCTGCTATGGCCCGGGAGTGCAGTGGAGGATGGCCCAAGTCCCCGGGCCCTGCAACCGCATGGGAGACCAGCAGAAGCACCTGGCTCCTAGCTTCAGATCAGCGCGATGTGCCGGCCGCAGCGCACCAGCTGCATTGTCCATTGGAGGCAAAAGGAAGACCTTTCTCTCTGTCTCTCTCTCTCTCCCTATCCACTCTGCCTGTCAAGAAAAAAAAAAAAAAGAACATGCTACACATAGAAACACAGAAAGATAGTCATCATTATGAAAGAATGAGAGGCAAAAAATCTAGTAAAAGTGCAAAGGAAATCCAAAGCAAAAAATAGGAATATTTACAGAAAAATGGCAGGGCCATATTGTTACTTCTCAATAACAACCTTGAATGTAAGTGAACTAAATTCCCCATTTCTAAGATACAGACTGCCTGAATGGATTTAAAAAAAAAAAAGACCCATCTATTTGCTGCCTACAAGAAACACACCTCACCAGCAAAGATACAGGCAGACTGAAAATAAACTGATTGAAAGAGATATTCCAAAAACAAGCAGGTGTAGTCATCCAATTATCAGACAAAATAGACTTTGACACAAAACTGTGAAAAGGGACAAGATATTAGGTAATGATTAAAGGACCAATTCAATAGAAAGATGTAACTATAATAAATGTATACGTACCCGATGCCAGGGACATGGCTATTTAAAACAAATGTTAATGGATCTAAAAGGAGATATAGACTCCAATACAATAGAAATGAGGGACTTCAATAATCCACTTTCATCAATAAACAGATCAACTAGACAGAAAATCAACAAAGTAACAATGGAGCAAATCTATACTAAGGGCCAAATGGACCTAACTGATAGCTACAGAACATTTCATCTCAGAGTTTAATAATATATATTCTTTTCAACAGCGCATGGAATTTTCTCTAGGATAAACCATATACTAGGTCATAAAGCAAATCTCTGCAAATTCAAAAAAAATAAAATCATACAATGTATATTTTCTGACTACAATGGAACGAAACTGGAAATTAACAAGAATTTTTAAGGACCAGTGCTGTGGTATAGTAGGTTAAGGCTCCACCTCTGGTGCTGGCATCCCATAAAGGCATTGGTTTATCTCCTGGATGCTTCTCTTCCAATCAAGCTCTTTGATGCTAGCCTGAGAACACAGTGGAAGATGGTTCAAGTGCTTGGGCCTCTGTACCCACATGGGAGACCTGGAACAAGTTCCTGGCTCCTTGATTTGGATGTCCCATTTCCATGATTGCAGCCATTTGGGGAGGGAACCAGCAAATGGAAGACCTTTATCTCTGTCTCTTCCTCTCTCTGTAACTCTACCTCTCAAGCAAATAAATAAAATCTTTTCATTAAAAAAAAAAAAAGAATCTCTAAGGGCTCGTGCTGTGGCGTAGCAGGTAAAACTGCCACCTGTAGTGCCAGCATCACATATGGGTGCCAGTCCAGAGGCAGTCCCAACTGCTCCACTTCCAATCTAGCTCTCTGCCATGGCCAGGGAAAGCAGTAGAGGATGGTCCAAGTCCTTCGGCCCCTGCACCCATGTGGGAGACCTGGAAGAAGCTCCTGGCTCCTGGTTCGTATTGGCGCAACTCTGGCCATTGCAGCCAATTGAGGAGTGAACCCGCAGATGGAAGACCTCTCTCTCTCTCTCTCTCTCTCTCTCTCTCTCTCTCAGCCTCTCCCTCTCTCTCTGTGTAACTCTGACTTTCAAATAAATAAATAAATCTTAAAAAAAGAATCTTTAAAAAATAGGCAAATCCTTGAGACTGAACAACATGCTCCTTAATGAACGGTGGGTAATAGATGAAACCAAAAGGGAAATCAAAAAATTCCTGGCAATGAAGATAATAATACAACATATCAAAACGTATAGGTTACAAGAAAAGTAGTGTTAGGAGAGAAGTTTATAGCAATTAGTTCCTATATATATGTATATATATATATATATATATATAATCAAAAGGCTCCAATAAGAGACTATTGCAACTCATAAGAGAGTTTGGTAAACTTGAAGGATATAAAATTAACACACAAACATCAATATCCTTTGTATACACAAACAATGTCATGGGTTAGAAAGAACTTGAAAGATCATCATGCACAGTAACTCCAAAATTTTAAATATCTAGGAATAAATTTAACCAGGAGGTGAAATATCTCCATGAAGAAAAGTACAAAACATTAAATAAAGAAATAGAACAAATAGAAGACAGCAAAAAATGTAAAAATCTTCCATGTTCATGTTTTGGAAGATTTAATATAGTAAAAATGTCCATACTATCAAAAGAAATTTACAGATTCAATATGACCCTAATCAAAATATCAACATTCTTCACAAACCTAGAAAAAAATATGCTGAAATTCATTTGAAAACGTAAGAGACTGCGAATAGTTGTAACAATCCTAAACAACAACAATTAAGCTGGTGGCATCAGATACTAGATTTCAAGACATACTACAGAGCAGTTGTAATGAGAAGAGCGTGGTTCTGGCACAAAAATAGACATCTAGACTAATGGAACAAAATAGAATCCCCAGAAATCAATCCACACATCTATTATCAATAAATCTTTGGCAAAAGAGCTAAAATCCTGGAGAAAGGACAGTATAACCAACTAATTGTGCTGGGAAAATTAAATCTCCACTCGCAGAAGTATAAAACAAGACCCCTGACTTACACCTATACAAAAAAAAACAACTCAAAATGGATCAAGGATCTAAATCTACAACCTGACACCATCAAATTATGAAATGAAAACAGGGGGAAACTCTGAAAGACCTTGGTATAGCCTAGGCTTCTTGGAAGAAAACCCAAAAACACAGGCAATAAAAGCAAAATTATACAAATGGGATTACATCAATCTAAGAACCTTCTGCACAGCAAAGGAAATGAAAGGAAGTGAAGAAGCAACTGACAGAATGGGAGAAAATATTTGCAAACTATGCACTGATAAACTATTAATATTCAGAATCAGTTTTCAAAAGAGGAAATTCAGATGGCCAACAGAAACATTAAAAAAATGCTCAGGATCACTAGCAGTCAGGGAAACGCAAATAAAATCCACAATGAGATATCACTTCATCCCAGTTAGAATGGCTCTCATACAGAAATCTAAAAACAATAAATGCAGGTGAGGATGTCAGGTTAAAGGTTCCCTAATTCCTTGTTCGTGTATTGTAAACTAGTACAGATTTTATAGAAGACAGCATGGAGATTTCTCAGAAATCTGAAAATAGATCTACCTTATGACCCAGCCATCCCACTCCTGGGAATTCATCCAAAGGAAATCAAATAAACTTATGAAAGAGCAACCTGTACTCCCATGTTACTGCAGCTCCATTCATAATAGCTAGGTATGCATCCTACCAGATAGCCATCAACTAATGACTAGATAAAGAAAAGTGGTATATATATTCACTATGGAATAATAGCTGTAAAAATGAATGAAATCCTGTGTTTCACCACAAATTGGCTGGAACTGGAATCATTATACTTAGTAAAATAAGCCAGTCCCAAAAAGATAAATATGCTATGTTTTCCCTGATATGTGGTAACTAATAAAGTACAAAAAACATAATTTATCTGAGTGAAATTGACATATTGAGAATTGATTACTGGTATAGCCCTTTTCTCCACTGTTTTTTTTTTTCCTTACTTCTTTACATAGTGGAGGGTTTATCTTATGATTATAAAATAAATTTAAGTACGTCATTGTAAAAATTAAAAGAAAGAATAAAGAAGGAAGGAGGGGGGGAGTATGGGAGGGATGGAATGTAGGGTGGTATGTATTATTATGCTCTTAAATATGTATATATCATTAAAGTACTCCAACAGTATTTTTCACTTTGTGCTGCTATGTGGGGGCAAACTGTTGAAATCTTTACTTAATATATACTAAACTGATCTTCTGTATATAAAGAGAATTGAAAATGAATCTTGATATGAATGGAAGGGGAGAGGGAGCGGGAAAGGGGAGGGTTGCGGGTAGGAGGGAAGTTATGGGGGGGGGGGGAAGCCATTGTAATCCATAAGCTGTACTTTGGAAATTTATATTCATTAAATAAAAGTTTTAAAAAAAGTATATATCAAATCCATGAAATTTGTTCATTTTATATAAATTTAATAAATTTTTTAAAAAGTAACCAATTTTTGCCCAAAGGAATCATATTTACATTTTCTCCAAACACTTACAGCAATACATTCATTAATTCTTTAGTATTACATTTATTAAATGATAAAACTGCAATGTTTTATCATTTAAAAACAAACACAATACTAATTAAAATTCATGTTTCATAAGTATGGAATGAGCATATTTTTCTGTGTATGTAATGCATTGTGTGTGCATATGTGTATATATTCTAATTTATACACATAGGGGATTTCTATTGAGCTTTTCTTTGTTATTTCAATTAGTTTTTAATAGAATCAATGTGATTTGTAGATACAATTCTAAACATATAATGGTACTCCCTTCTCCCTCCCTCCCCCTCTCTCCATTCCACCCTCTTTTCCTTCTTATTAGTTTCTTACTTTTTGATTCATAATAAGTCACCAGTTGAACCTTTACATAAAGGGGAAAATAGCTCTTTTCCACAAGTGGAACAATATCAGAATGTCTGTATTTTCTCATTGTGCCTTTAGAAAGTATATTACTAATATCAATGACAAAAAATCAGTCTTAATCCAAGGTTTTACAAAAATAAAAATATATTCTCAGAGAGTAAACACAGGGATAATATCAAGATAGTTATATTATATTTAAAATCAAGGATTTCATGGTTAGAAGTCTGATTCCTTGGTCAGGAAAAATAATCCTTGTGCTAATCCTAATATTACCCTTTCTGTATTTTGACTAACTTTCGTATAAAGATTTTATAAAATTATAACACTCATAGAAAAATTAACAATACGTTCTTCAATAAATCTCACAGGTGAAAAACAAAAGTAAAGCCACTTATTTAGTTGCCATCTCATTTGAGATACAAAGTACTGTCTTTGCTCAGAAGTTCCCTCTGAACTCCTTCAAAATCACTACACTCTTGTCTTTCAACAGGCAACAATTGTAGCACAGTGGGTAAAGCCACCACCTGCAATGCCGCATCCTATATATATGCTGGTTCAACTCCTTGCTATTCTACTTCCTATCCAGCTCTCTGTTTTGGCCTGAAAAAGCAGTAGAAGAGGCCCCAATTCCTTGAGCCCATGTAACCATGTGGGAGACCTGGAAGAAGCTCCTGGCTCCTGGCTTTGGATTGGCCCAGCTCTGGCTATTGTGGCCATGTGGGGACTGAACCAGCAGATGGAAGACCTCTGTCTTTCTCTCTCTTTCTGCAACTCTGCCTCCCAAATAAAAAAAATATTTTTTTAAAAAAATACTTATCATGACTTATAAAAGCACATATTAGTGACAATTGTTTATAAATATACAAAAGGAATCATAGCACATATGCATTTGTGTCTGTAATCTTTCACTCAACATTTTCTTTGTGAGATTTAAAACTATGCATGGATTTCATAATTTTTTGAACCAAAATAAATGTATCTTTTGATTCCATTTCCATGACATTTTTGAAGTATCTTTCTATATGTTTTATAAAATTCTTCTCCCATCAAGTGACTTGTCTTGCTACTGTCAAAATGATTTCCTTTGTTGAAAAGGAGCTTTAATTTTAACAATTCAGATTTATCCATCATTTCCTTCATAGTGAGTTGCTGTGTGTGCGTGTGTGTCTGTGTGTCTGTGTGTATCCTCAAGACAATGAAGGAATTTTCTGTTTTTTTTTTAAATGGAAGTTCAATTTCCACTTCAAACAAACAGAGAATCAAATAATGTTTAATGTTATCATACTTAGAAGGAATGCTAGTTAATCTGACAGTTATTAACAAAAGCCTAATAGTAAATATTATGTTTAATGGTAAATGCTAAAATCTTGAGAACATCCCAATGACGCGGATTATTACCTCGTTCATTCAAAATTTTACTCAAGGTCCTAGCTAGGAAATGAGTAAAGAAAAAGAAATAAATGGTCGAAATATAGGAAAGAAAGAAGCAAAACTATGATTACAATGTGCAAATACATTTGTGGACACAGAAAATTCAAAATTCTTCTATGATTATTTCAAATTACTATGTAAATTTATAAAATCCCAAGATACAAAATCAAAATACAAAAGCAACTGTTATACTAGTTCTAAAATTATTAAAACATAATTTTAAATATATAATTTTTGGTACTGGCAGTACACAAATAACTGCATACCTAGGAATAATTTAATGAGAAAAGGATACTTCAATTTTAATCTTGGTTTAAAAATTACTATGTGAATATCATTCCCAATTGTTAGTCTGGTGTCAGGAAGTCTTCATGGGTTACTCAGTCCTCAAGTAATATCCTCTGATTTCTAATAGATAATTAAATTTTGAGCTGTTTAGTATGGGAATTTAGTCACTTTTCTCAATCCTAGCCAGTCTTCTACTTTCTCCCTATTCAGAAGGGAAGAAAGCAAACTTCTAGAGACATTAAGAAGATACTTTCTTGGCTTATCTTATTTCTTTCAGAATATTTACATTCAATACAAGTATTACACAAGATATGCTTCTCTTTTCATTGACATAATACTAGATGACTGATGTTCAATGAGATGATAAAAAAGCAGAGGAACAATGAAAGAGTGACACTTGGTGTTTCATTATCAACAATTTAGATCTCAGATAAGTCAAAATTTTTTAAAGAAGATAAATGGGGATTTTAAAATGTAGAAAAACAAGAGTTAAAAGATATATTTATTTTGGTGCAAAAATTGAAATGCATGCATAATTTTTTTCATAAATATATATTTTTTCATGAGTATTTGAAGTCCTCTCATGTTATATGCAATGTGATTTTATGGTTTGCATTTGAATATTCAGAATTTTGAAACATATGTTTCCAAAATATTCTGTTATGTTTTCCAGTTGTCATTTCTAGAAAAGTACTATATTTTAGCTTGAGTTTACACCTTTCTACCTTTGTGTGTTTTTCTTAAATATTCTTTCTGTAATGGAAGGATAATGATAGGACATGCCAAATGATATTTCTAACATCCTTCCTCAGCAAATTTTTTTAAAAAAGTGAAAATGATGATTCAGTCAATTAAAATAAAATAAAAAGCTAATAAATAAAACATGAAAGTCTAAGAAGTATTACATAAATAATCTCTTTAACACATGTGTATATCATACATCCTATTCCTGAAAAATTTTCTTCAGCCTATTAACCCTCACAGCAGACCAGACTAGAACAGCTACACTATAGACCATGTTGTATAGTATAGACTCTTATTAAAATAACTTGAAACTTGCTTTTTTCCTTTCTCCTCAAGTTTTTCTTTAGCATGGTTTCTGAATCATAATCAAAATATAAAAATAAAAAAGGAACAATAGGAATAAGAGGAAAACCAACTTAGTATGAAAATAAATGGCAATTTTACAAGCCTTGGAATATTCTTGGAAATAAAATATTTTCAAATAAATTACTTCCCAATGTTAATACGATTATTCTACCTGAAACTGTTTCACAAGTCTACTGCAAAAGTATACATGAGATTAAAGGTTAACATCTTACTCATGGTCACAAGCAACTCAAGAGACAACATGAGTATCTGAAAGGAGGTAACTTAGTCTCCCTGTGGGGCAAAGTATGCACATGATACTCTTGGATTAATGTGTACTAGTAAGGATCCCACAATAATACGTTCCTTATTATCTGATAAGGAAAATGGTGAGCACCTCCAGGATCTGCGTGGTTGCCAGTAGTACAGAGCAGGACAGATAAAAGTACGCTGTTCTTTCTATAATTTGAAGACATGCATATGTGTTTTTTCAGTGTTAACACACATTTATACTCATTTATAGACAAAACTACATTTACATTTACACACATAGAAAGGTTCTTCAAAAAGTTAATGGAAAAAAGCACATTCTGGAGGACTATGCATGGATTTATTTTGGGGGGACACTAAGATAAATTTATGCTTCAATTCCATTTTTCATGAACTTCTTGAAGTCCTCTCATAAGTATAGTTCTTAGGGAAATAAGACTCAGAGTGAGATGACTGGAGGACGTGGGGGAAAGAAAAGGAGAAAGAGATAAAGTACAGCAATCTAGGCAGCAATAGCGGGGTGGGCAATGAAGATGGGCTGCCTGAGGTACACAGCGAGGAAAAGCAATTTGGCAGCTCAGGAGACCGTACAACTTACTCTTCTCATCTAATAACTAATTGCATATCCAAAGTTATCTGCTTTGATTCCACAGTGTTGTAAATATATGAAAGTATATTCAGTAAATCAGCACCACTTGATATGAAATGCAGAATTTATTAAAAGTCAAAATAAATGTTTAAAGTACAGTAAAATAAAGTCCATATCATAACTTAGTTGAGACCATTTTGAGCTGGCTTACCAACATAACCTTAGAGTTATATAAGGAACACAACTCCGTAAGCTGAGAAATGAAGTTTAGCAACATCATCATTCATAAAAAGAAATTTTCCTTCTATCAGCAATAAAAATTTGGCCAATATTGTCTTCTGCTATTACAGAAACCTGGTTAAAAGTGAATAAAATTTTGAGATACATGTTAGACATAGAACTACACTTTCCATTAAAATGCAGTATGCTGTATGTTTTCTCCATTCCAAGTAAGAAACGTATTTCTTAATGCAACCTGTTAATACCCTACTTCATAGCCCTCACATATATACTGCTAAAATCAGCTGTCTTTCAGAGTCACATGTGTCATATAACCTTTAAAAAGTACAAATATATCTGATTCTAAATTTTTACAATCATTATAGAAATACTATAATATGCATGTTTTTATTTTATAAGCTTAGATGATAAAATTATTCAGGTAAATTTTATTTTTTTAAAGAACCATGCTGCTTGTGTTCACTACAACTCTTCAAATAAGTTTTATGATTCCTACAAATAATCATGACTTTCTAGCAAGACAGTCCCATGGTTTCATCATGAATATAATTGAAGGAACAGTGGTTTTTCTACCTACTACTTGTTAAATTATTTATTTAGTGGAGGCTTCAGCTTGTGATTATAAAATAAATTGGAAGTATGCCATTGTAAAAATTAAGAGAAAAATAAGAAAAGAGAAAGAGGGTGGGAGAGAGTGAGGGAGGGAAGGGAGGGCAGGAGGTATCATTCTGGTCTTAAAACTGTATTTATGAAATACATTAAATTTGTTCCCTTTATATAAATTAAAAAGTAAAAAAAAATTGCCCCATTAAAAAAAAAAAAGAAATGATAATGGTCTCAGATGGGAAGCAAAAGCTGTAGGCAAGAATACTGCAAATGGCAAGTGCAGTTAGTCAGTTATATACCCAAAAGTGATCAGTTCTGACAGACTCACCTCAGTGTGCAAAGAGCAAAAATTGTTAGCACTGATGGATAAGAAATGTAAAAAATTTCGATTAACTTCTTGCACACGAATTAGTAGTTCATTTCAAATTTATACTCATTCTGTCAATGGTAAAACACATTTTAACATAATCATCAAATTCCCCTTTCTATTCCCTACAATTGTATAAAACACAAATGGTGAATATTGCTGTCATAATGAGTATCTGTCAATAATCAGTTTCATTCTGGAAGTCTATGTAAGCAATCCAATTGCTATTCTAAGTTATGAAGGGGTCTAAAACAGCTCTTTCACAAATAATCAGGAAAGCATACCATGATTGTACGATGTTGGTCATGGTGAGAAAAAAGATATTGCCTGTACTCTTTGTAATTTGACTCATTTGTGCTTTTTAATTACCCCAATTATTTTCTAATAGTTCAACATTATTCTGATTAATTTCTCATGACTGGGTCTTCACAAGATTGTTATAAACCTAGTTCTCTTAAATTGCTGCTTTCTTTGTCTGAGCAAGCATCAAGAAACTAATAAATCAAGTTTATTCATGTCAAATTTTAGATTAAAAACAGATTGCTCCTTTTATGTGATAACGAAGTTCAAACGGGATGAAGTCACCTCAATTATCATGGTTCTCGGGTTTTATTGTATACTACCCATCTAAGATAAATAATTATCTAGGCCCTCTAGCTTGCAAATGATTCACACATTTAAAAGTCTATAATTTTCTGCATTTCTGCCCCCTTGCTGGCACAATTAAAGCTTATTGACAGTGAATATTGAAAACTTATTTGTCCATAGAAATAACATGATGTTATGGAACCATCAGAGAGATAATTACATAAATTACAGAAATTTTGACAACATTTTATTTAAATACTTAAAAATAAGAATATGAATCCCTATATTAACACTAGAACATTACAACACTAACATGGCATTATGGCCTATAACTAATTTGCACTAAAATACTTTGCGATAAATATAAATAAATAATACTACTTATTTTGAAGTAGAAGGAACCACAACTCCAAAACAATTAGGAAAAAAATCAATGACAATATTGATGGAACACAAAAACAATCTGAATATTGACA
This sequence comes from Lepus europaeus, assembly GCF_033115175.1. Lineage (NCBI taxonomy): Eukaryota > Metazoa > Chordata > Mammalia > Lagomorpha > Leporidae > Lepus > Lepus europaeus. The sequence continues at coordinate 156,059,798 of NC_084827.1, forward strand.
GTAACAATAATATGAAGATAAAACTACTACTAGCTGCAGATAAACAGTAAACTGTTTTTATAATAGGCCCAATGTACAATAAACAAAGAGTATTGCATGTTTGTGTGTGTGTATATATTTGTACATATACCATATTTTAACTGAATATTGAGGGATAGCAGATATATACAATAAAAATACATAATTAAAAGGAAATACCTTTAGAAGTGAATATACTAAATATATATAAAATAAACATTTTATAGCACTTAGATGTTCAGCTACAAGCCATATAAGAATTAATTGTATGTAAACTTTCTATACACAGGGATGATTTTGTCTCATTGAGAACATAGAGGATCCATGCAACTGACTAGCTCATATTGCTATTTCACTAAGGCCTAATGAGATAGAGTATTATGAGTTCTCAGAAAAACTCAAGTGGACAGAAAAAATTAAGTCAGGTTATTTTTGAGAATTAAAGATAATTGTAAAAAAATTAAAGAAGCATGTTACACTAGCTTAAGTGGTAATTGACGCTTCAGGATGGGCACAGGAAAAGCAAAACAACTGAACAAACAACTTAGTAGGTGGGACTATGGTGTGTGATCAGTAAAGAGCAGGAAAAAATAAACTAGGATTCAGAAATTATCGAATGAAATAATAAATGTTTAAGTACGGTTGAAGCCAACATATGATTTCTTTAAATTTAAAGCAAACGTAGATAATATCATAAAATATAAAATATTTATTTTGTTACTTTTTAACTTTTAAAATTACTTTAGTTGTAACTGAGTCAACATAAAATATAATTATCCTGTACAACTGTAATTGAGTTTGTTGTTAGTGAATTATTCATAGACACTGACAAAGGAAGAGTCATATCTCTTAAAAAGTGTTATTCAGGTCCTGGTAGCAGGACATGAGCATTCACTAAATTTAGAAGAGATCATTTTCAAGTGAGAACTCTGACCTTTTCCATGTTAACTTTTAATATGCCCCATATTTATTTCCTTAAGGGAAAAAATAACAATTTTACATTTATATCATCATCATTTTTTTTTTAATTTATTTGACAGGCAGAGTTATAGACAGTGAGAGAGACACACAGAGAAAGGTCTTCCCTTCGTTGGTTCACTCCCCAAATGGCCACCATTGCCGGTGCTGCGCCGATCTCAAGCCAGGAGCCAGGTGCTTCTTCCTGGTCTCCCATGAGGGTGCACGGGCCCAAGCACTTGGGCCATCCTCCACTGCCCTCCCGGGCCACAACAGAGAGCTGGATTGGAAGAGGAGCAACCAGGACTAGAACCCGGTGCTATATGGAATGCCAGTGCTGCAGGTGGAGGATTAACCATGTGAGCCACAGCACTGGTCCCTATAATCATCATTTAAAGATGAAAATCACAGCTAATATTTTTAAAGCTGAATTAATATTATCAGTCCATTTTCATCCATAGGAGATAAAATATCTTTATAACATATTTTTAATTTAGTTGATAATATTTATTTGATTTTTTCAAAATTTGCTGGTTTTATTTTATATGAAAGGTGAGGGAGAGACAGAGCTAGAGAGAGAGAGCGACAGCAAGAGTAAGAATGAGAGTGACAGTGAAAGTGAGACAGAGACAGAGACAGAGATGGATAAAGAGAGAGAGAGGGAGAGAGAGAAGAAAGTTATCTATTCTCTGGTTGGAAGAGAAGGCTTCCATCCACTGGTTCACTTTCACCTCAGCTAGAGGTGGCCCAGGCAGATTTAAATGCTCGGAACTCAATCTGAGAATATCCCTTATGGGTGACAGGGATCCAACTTCCTGAGAGGTACCTGCTGCCTCTCAGGGTCCAAATTAGCAGGAAGAGGTAATTAGGGGTAGAGCTGGGGCTCAAACCCAAGCATTACTGGATGTATTTCCCAAATCGGGTATTGACTGCTTCCCCAAATATCCACCCTTTACCTGCTTCTTTATATATACATGGCAATATCACCTTTTGGAGTCATGGATCAGAAAAAGTCATTTTCTGTGCCAGTGTTGTGACTTAGTGGGTTAAAGCTGCTGCCTACAGTGCCAATTCGATTACTGGCTGCTCCATTTCCAACTCAGCTCTCTGCTAATGCACCTGGGAAAGCAGGAGAAGACAGCTCAAGTACTTGGGCCTCTGCACCCAAGTGGAAGACCCGGCTCCTCACTTCAGACGGGCTCATCCTGGTCCTTGAGGCCATTTGGGAAATGAACCAGTAGATGGAAGACCTCTCTCTCTCTGTGTGTGTGTGTGTGTGTGTGTCCCCTCTCTGTAGTTCTTCTTTTCAAATAAAATAAAATAAATCTTAAAAAAAAGAAAAATAACTTTCCAGACATTTTTGTTCAAACACACCATTAATAGAAAATATCCAGAAGTCAAAAGTAATTAGATTAATTCATCAAGAGAACATTGCATACTGGAAATTCTTGTGTTTTCCATCACTGAATCTTGGCTTATTGCTTTCATGATACAATAAAGTAAATGTATAGTACAGATACTTTGCTCAAGGAATTTGAAAAAGAATGAGCTGCATAAAAATGTTGATATTTGATCATTTTACTTAGAAAAATCAATTTCATAAGATTTAACTTAAAAATAGCAAAGCAGGAGAAAGTTAATGCCATAAAAGAAAAGTGCATGAAGCAAAGTAGGAAGTGACATTGTAACTCAGTACACAAATCCACAGAGGTCTTACATTTGTAAGGTTCTATACACTCACTGGAGAAATACAGAATCATTTTACCTATGTTTGTAAAATCTCCTCTTGATTGACACCCTGCTGCACTGAGAGGGTTCTGAGGTATGACCTAGAGGAAGACCACATTAAAAGCACTGCTAGAAGTGCAGACATTTGGCTTAGTGATTAAGATACTGTTAAGACATTCAGATCCCACATCTGGGTACCTGGATTCTTGTCTCTGCTCTTGCTCCCTATTCTGACTCACAATTCCAGCCTTCTGCTGGTGTAGACCCTGGGAGGCAGCAGGTAATAGCACAACTAATTGGGCTACTGTCACCCACAAGAAAGATCTAGATTGAATTCTTGGCTCATGGATTTGGTCTGGCCCACCCCTGGCCATTGCTGACATTTGTGGAGTAAACCAGCAGATGGAAGCATTCTCTCTCTTTCTCTCTTTCTCTCTCTCAAATAATATCCTCTCTCTCAATATAAGGAAGTTAGAGCAAAAGAGGAGAAGGAAGAGGAGAAGAGGAGGAAGGGAAGAGGTGGAAGGAAATGGAGGAAGAGGGAGAACATACAACCATAACAGCAGTGCTGTGCAAGAACCCAGGCAGCATCTAGTTCTATTGACAGTGGCAAGGGGCCAAGACCATCAGCCTTGCTACCCACTGACTCCTGATTTCCTCAACACCCAGGCATGAAATAGATAGGAGGATAGAGATAGGTGTTTACTTTCAGTATCGTGCCATTTCTTTTTTGTGGTATGTATGAACAAAGAAATTTGTTTTTTAAATTATAAATTGGCAAATTTATAATTATATAAATTGATGAGGCACAAAGTGATGCTATGATATATGAATACAATATAGAATAGCTAAAATCAATCATGTTTGCATATAATCACCTGAAATATTTAATATTACTAATGTTCAGTACTCTATTATTCTATGCAACAAAGTTAAACACAAAAAACAAGCAAATCAATTCCCCTAAAGATTTTGTTTCATTTGACCATTTCTTGATTCCTTTGTAAATCCCCATGGATGCTCTGGCCTAAGGCCCTCTTTTCTCACTTCTCTTCTAAGCTTCTGCCGCTGTCTCCTCTACCCTAGGCATTTGGCCCTGGGGAACAAGCAGGTCTTTTAAGTTTGCAAACGTTCTCCATGTACTCACCTCAGCGATTGATTTCTTGTTCCTGAGAGTCTCTTTGGCTATACCCAGGAACTCTTTTGATTGCAATAACAACTTTAGGTTGCTTTATGCCTGTACTTATCTAAATGCTGGAGGTTCAGGTCCAGGAAGTCCCTGACCCCACTTCTGTAAATTGACATCAGGATTCAAAAAGCCCAGAATGCAGAAGGTGGCAGCAAAACCATCAATGAGACGGCTTGCAGGGCTGCTGATAGTTCAGAGTGTTCCAAGTCATTCAGTAGAGCAGCAGCTGCTAAGCAGAGCCCCAGCATCTCTCCAATCATCCCTGTCCCAGTGTGGTCCAGGAGTAGTCTATGACAAGCATCCCTCTGTGCCACTTTGACCAACTGGCGGGAGACATGCATTAAGCTGAGCATCAAAGTTGTGGTCTCAGTGAGCCAGTCTCAGTGGTCCAGCTCTCTAGGGCAAAGGATCACCAGGCCGAGACCTCCTTGTCCTAGACAAGTACAGTTCCACAGACACTGGCAGCTGGGCCCTACCTGTCAGGGAACCTTGGCAGAAACCAAGAGCACCTGGATTTCCATCCTGAGGCATTGCTTGCCCCTAAGGACCGTGGCAGAGAGCCAGAGTCCCTGAAACTCCCCAGGAGGAATTTGTCCCCAGGAGGATCTCCAGCTACCACATCAATTAACGTGTAAAGCAAGCAATGTTAATAATTGATGTACTGTTTCATTACAATTTTTATTTATTTGAGAGAGAGTGCTCCCATCTACTAGCTCAGTCCCCAAAGCCCACAAATTCTGGGACTGGGGCAAGGTGAAGCTGGTAGCTGGAAATCCAATCCAGGTCTCCCAAGTGGGTAGCAAATTATTTGAGCTATCACTGCCACTCCCCAGGGTCTGCATTAGCAGGACTGGAGTCAAGGACTAGAGCCAGGTATCGGACCCAATTATTCCGATATGGGATGTGGGAGACTTCACCAACAGAACAAACGCCTTTCCATGTGTGGTCATTGATAAATTCAAAAATCATGTATAGTGCTGGACAGATGTAAATTACTGAATAGTCTAGATGTGCTGATTTTACAAAACTCTACCATGCAACCTCTCAATTCAATGGTAAACACAAACTTCTTTGGGCAACAGCCTGTCTTTGCTTACATTTTATGAAAAATAATAACACATAGGAAAAATTTTAAGAAGTTGTATTTATCTGTATAAATTTCTCATATGGAATGTTATCTTGTTAAGTTTTCAAATGTTTCAATTCCCAGGAATTGCATTTAAGATTTCTGAGCAGCAGCTAATGAAGATTCCACAATTAAAATATCTAAGTGGAAATGTTTAAATATGGTGTATAAAATCAAAATATTAACAGCAACATCACAGAAACTCCATATTGAACTGTGACAAATTTTTCTGTTTTCACATTTGAATGATTGCACTTATTCAACATTTTCACATTTATTTGATACAATAACATTATGTTAATATCTCCCTACACAGTACTTCTACTGTTGTTATTGTCATTCCTTTAATTATTATATTTCTATATTTTTCTTTTTTTCAATTTTTATTTTAAAGGTGGATAAATACAGAGAGACAGAAAGAGAGAGAAAGAGAGAGAGTGAGAGAGAGAGAGAGAGAGAAATATGAATATTCCATCTGCTGGTTTATTTCACAAATGCCTACAACAGCTGGGGCTGGGCCAAGCTCAAGCCAGGATTCTGGAACTCAGACTAAGACTCTCATGTGAGCGGCAGGGACTTACGTACATGAACTATCATCTGTTGCCTTCCAGGATGCATATTAACAGGAAAATGGATTAGATGCAGAGCCAGGACTAAAACCAGGTACTTCAGAATGGGATGCAAGGGTACCAAACAGTGGCTTATCTACCATGTCTCCCCTCCATATTTTCCCTTATCTTTCAACTCTGACATACTATTCTAATTGACTAAATATTCAAACACGCAAATTTAGAAGAAATAGATTTCAAGAGAAAGATTCTGAAGGACATGAGGAAGGTGGGGAGAGAGAAAGGAGAGAGAGAGAGAGAGAGAGAGAGAGAGAGAGAGAGATGATTCAGCAAAAGCTTTTTTCCCCCATTTATTTGTAGATACAAGTCTAAGAACATTTGCTTCGATTGCCTATGCTTCTGAGCTTATTTCCAAGAAGTCTTTGCCTATGCCGATGTCTCAGAGAGTTTCTCCAATGTTCTCCTCTTGTAATTTGATGGTATAAGGTCATAGATTATATCTTGATCTATTTTGAGTTGATTTTTTTGTATAAGCTGTAAGGTAAGGGTCTTGTTTCATATTTCTGTACATGGAGACAAAATTTTCTCAGCACCATTTGTTGAACAGACTGCCTTTTTTTCCAGGGATTGATTTTACTTCCTTTGTCAAAGACAAGTTGGTTGTAGATGCATGGATTGATTTTTGGAGATTCTGTTCTATTCCATCTCTATTTTTGTGCCATTACCAGGTTCTTTTGACTGTAACTGTCATGTAATAAATCTTGAAATTTGGTATTGTGATGTCTCTGGCTTTGTTTTCATTTATAGGATCGCTTTAGCTATTCAAGGTCTCCTGTGTTTCCATATGGAATTTTCTCATCATTTTTTCTAGATCTGAGAAGAATATTATTGGTATTTTGATTTGGATCACATTAAGTCTGTAAATTTCTTTGGGTAGAATGGATAATTCGATGATATTAATCCTTCCAATCCATGAACATGGAAGATTTTTTTTCAATTTTTTGGTGTCATCTACACCTTTTTTAAATGTTTGTATTTTCATCATAGAGATCTTTCATCTCTTTGGCTAAATTTATTCCAAGGCATTCAAAGATTTTGGTAGCTACTGTAAATGAGACTGATCATACAAGTTATTTTTCATCCATGGCATTATTTGTGTATACAATGGCTATTGATTTTTGTGTATTAATTTTTATCCTGCAACTTTGCCAAACTCTCTAGAGTTCCAATAGTCTCTTACTGGAGCCTTTTGCTTTCCCTATATATAGCGTCCTGCCATCTGCAAGCAGGGATAATTTGAATCCTTCCTTTCCAATTTGTATGTATTTGATGTCTTTTTTTTTCTAATGGCTATGGCTAAAATTTCCAGGACTATATTGAACAGCAATGGTGTTTAAGTGGTAAGCAAAAGCTTTTAACCTACATTACACGAGGAGTGAGTTTTTGTTTAGCTCTAAAAGTAAATAGAATAATACCAGAAACATAGACACATTTATTTTATATTTGTTAAGATAAATATTGTAGAAAGGTAAACCAAAATAGGTTTAACTTAGAGAGGAATACTACTACTACGAAAGGAAAACATTATAAAACTATTGCAATGTTTCCCTTACACTGGGTGGCCAATGTCTTGTGAGTTCAACCAACCATGGATCGAAATAATTAAAGAAAAATACACATCTGTACTAAACATATACAGATGCTTTTCTTGTCATTACTCCCTAAATAATACAGTATAGCTACAACATAATTAACATAGCATTCGCATTACATTGAATATTATAAGTAATCTAGAATTAATTCAACTTAAAAGGGAAGATACATATAGATAATTTACAAATAGCATGCTAATTTAGATAAGACAAAGTATCCAAGGATTTTGGTATATGTAGGAATCCTGCAATCAAATCCCTGTGGATCCTGATTCATGACTATCTATATACTGCAAAGATTTCTGTTACTGCTCAAGTAGCATGGAAATAACTTCCCTGATTGTAAGACTAAATGGCTTTAGAAAATGTGCAGCATACTTGGTTCTTCCTAAGCTACTTTAGCAGTGGTATCTCCAGCAGATGATGGCTCAGGTACTTGGTTCCCTGACATACAAATGGAAAACACAGATTGAGTTCTAACCTAGGCTGCTGCAGGCATTTGAGTAGTGAACCACTGAATGGAAGATCTCTCTCCATCTATTCCTCTCTCTCCCACCACTCCCCTATGTGTGTCTCTCTGCACTTCAAATAAAAAAGAAAATGAATAAATAAATAGTAAACAGGTTCTTACTTGAAGTTACTAAATCTGAAAAGAATAAATCTAATTTAAATTTTCCAGTGGGGCAGGTGTTTAGTCTGGTGGTTAAGACGTTGGTTAAGACCGCTGCGTCCCAAAAATAAGCACTTAGGTTCTATATAGATCTCCAGCTCCTCACTCATGATTCCTGCTAATGTACATCCTGAATACCAGTGGTGAAGGCTCAAATAATTTGGTCCTGTCACTGACATGGGAGACCTTGACTGAGTTTCTGGATTCCTAATTCAGCATAGCCCAGTCCTGGTTGTTCAGCATTTGAGAAGTAAATCAATGGATGGAATATCTCTCTCTCTGTCTCTCACTCTTCCCCTTTCTCCCTCTCTCACTCCCTCTTTGTTTACTTCTCTCTCAAGTAAATAAGTATCTTTTTAAAAAATTCATATGATGATGCTCTTTCCAGGTAAAACAGGTTGTTAATATATTTATTTTTTAACAAATTGTATTTTTTCTTTGACAAGTCATAAGAGTAGTGGAATGTTGGGACCAGAAAGCAATATGCTAATTTTAGATTTTTAGATTTACTTTTAAAGTAAAATTGCAAGAACAAAAACAACTCTATTTCTGACTACTTGGTTGTCTGTTCAGCACAGCTATCTGTCATACAACTCCAAACATAACTTCTGAATCAGCTTTTCCCAAGTTAGTTAACGGGATTGTCATCCACTCCTTCACTCCCAGCAAAGAGCAAGAAGTCATGCCTATTTCTAATCCAATCCAACTACAAGTACTGCCAGTTCTATTTCCAAAAATGAATTATGAAATACTCACATTATTTCAATTTCTATTGATACTATGCTCCCTAGGAAGAAAGTGAGAGCCTCTTAACTCTTTTTAAAATGTAAAATAAATAACAGTATGCCCCCTTTTAAGCCCTATAATTGCTTCCTCTTGTAATTAGAATTAAATGCAAGCTCATACTGGGACCTATAAAAAGTATCCTATGATCTTGCCCCTGGGCTCCTCTCTGAACTTATCTCCTACCACTCCTTCTTTTGTTTATTATTCTTTGCAATGTTTTCTGTTTCAGGATCTTGACTAGCTTATTCCAGCCTAAGAACACCTGCCTCAATAAATATTTTATGGAATCTAGTATCAGAAAACCTAGAAGTCAAGCATGAAAATTCTTAGTATTTGGTTTGAGTTCTATAATATCGTATTACTATAGAAGTGTAAGTACAGGCCTTTGCAGAAAGTGTTAAAATGAGACAATCAAAGCAAAAGCAAAATCTATATATTCTTGTTTTAAAATCAAATGTAATTAAGTGAAGAAGCAAATGTACATAATTTTAGTTATATAAATATTGATCCAATGAAATGGTATTAGTTGATTGTGATTATTAACACAGTATCTTTAAAAAGCATTATCCATTCTTGTTTTCCTACGAAAATTCTCAATTATTTGCCAATAGAAGGAACACAATTTTAAAAATAGGCCACCATACCTACATGCATACATTGACCTAAATTTATTTTGGGTTTTATTTTGTTTTTCAAATGTTTTTAAATTCTAGCATGATTTAAGGAATACAAGAAATCTGAACTGTCAAAGAACATGAAACAGGTAGACTGTTAATTGATTCTATATATTTATATAATTATTTATTTTGATCAGTATAAATAATGAGATTGTGATGTTAAGTTATTATATCTGCTATTAATATTGTTAAGGGTTTGAATCAGCTATATAAAAATAACAATACAGGGAGAAAATTGGCAGATGGCCCTGAAACTCTTCTAATTCCTCAAGTGAAATCATATTATAGCTACTCACAAGGACTGAGTAATTCTGCAAATACACAGATCTGAACAGTGCAAAAATTTGTTATTATATAAGCAGTGATAAAAATAAATGCAGAAAATTATAAAATAATTAAAATGAAATTATATATACATAAGTGGCATGAATATAAAAATTATAATATTTTAAACATAAAAATCAGATGGAAGGCTAATATAAAAATTGCACTAAACTTTTTAAAAGAGATTATGGTTATTTATTTGAAAAGTAGAGTTACAGAGAGAAAGAGAAAGAAGGTGGGAGAGACATAGAGAGACCTTTCAGCCAGCGCTGCAGCTCACTTGGCTAATCCTCTGCCTGTGGCGCTGGCACCTCGGGGTTCTAGTCCTTGTCAGGGCACTGGATTCTGTCCTAGTTGCTCCTCTTCCAGTCCAGCTCTCTGCTGTGGCCTGGGAGGGCAGTGGAGGATGGTCCAAGTGCTTGTGCCCTGCACCCGCATGGGAGACCTGGGGAGGTACCTGGCTCCTGGCTTCAGATCAGCAAGGTGCACCGGCCGTAGTGGTCATTGGAGGGTGAACCAACGGAAGGAAGACCTTTCTCTCTGTCTCTCTCTCTCTCTCACTGTCTAACTCTGTCTGCCAAAAAAAAAAAAAAAAAAAAGAGAGAGAGAGAGAGAGAGAGAGAGAGAGATCTTCCATCTGCTGGTTCATTCTCTAAATGGTCGCATAGTCCAGGACTGGATTGGGCCAATGCCAGGAGGCTGGGAGTTTTTTTCCATGTCTGCTGCACTCCCAGGCATATTAGTAGGGAGCTCAGTTGGAAGTGAAGCATCCAGGACACAAACTGCCAAATTGGATGAACACATCACAGGCACTTAACCCATTATGCCACAACTCTGGCCCCATGTGTACTAAACTTGTAGAGATTTTTTTTTTCTTGTCATTATTCTCTAAATGATATTCTGTAACAGTTGTTTAAAAAGGATTTGTATCATATGAAGTATTGCAAATAATCTAGAGATGGTTAAAATATGCAGGAGAACACATGTAGATTATATGCGAATGCCATGCCATTTTGGATAAGGAATCTAGGATCTACGGATTTTCAGGTACATGAGGTTCAAACAAGACTCCACAAATCGTGAAGGATGACTCAATAAATGCAATAGAGATGTATGTAATACTTTTTGAAGAAAAGTATTCTTTAGTGTCATGGTATCTGCCTGGGACTGGGATAAATCCACACTATTCTTTAAGTTATCTGATCCTACTGATTCTATTTGATTTGGAACTTTTTTTTTTTTAATTTTTTGCCAGGCAGAGTTAGACAGTGAGAGAGAGAGACAGAGAGAGAGTTATAGACAGTGAGAGAGAGAGAGAGAAAGGTCTTCCTTATGTTGGTACATTCCCCCAACTGCCGCCACGGCCGCGCTGCGCCCATCCGAAGCCAGGAGCCGGGTACCTCCTCCCTGTCTCCCATGCAGATGCAGGAACCCAAGCACTTGCACCATCCTCCACTGCCCCCCACCCTGGGCCAAAGCAAAAGTTGGACTGGAAGAGGAGCAACTAGGACTAGAACCCAGTGTGCTGGCGCCACAGGCAGAGGATCAACCAAGTGAGCCATGGCACCAGCCCAGATTTGGAACTTTATGCTGGAGGATTTTCTTGAGCATCAGCACTTCCTTTGATTAATGTCCATCACTGCAGATCCTAAGTCAGATTTCTTACGTGACCTGAGAAAGAACCTGGCACGTTTAGAGGAGTGAAATATGACTGTCTACAGAGTGACAAGTCATGGGAAGCCAACAGAAGTTAAACTAGCTGGGAAAATGAAGGATATCAAAAACAGCAGGTCTTGCCCTTAGAAAACTTACCCTTGAATCAGTAAGATTTAGGAAATTAATGAAGTGTGTCTTATTTTTATGTGTTTCTCTTCAGGTTTTGTGAACTCCAATCATTCTCACTTCTGTAAGTGGATATTGACAAATGTGTTCTGTGATTAGCTGCCAGGATCTTACTAGTGTGTATGATCCTTTGAAGTGAAACATAAACAGTTTACATGAATCTTTTAGATGGTACAGTACAGATAACTCATGTTGAGCATGTTAAAAATGAATGAATAATATCGAATTATCTTTGCAAACCAATAAATAACATTTGTAAATTTTTATTTTAATTTATTTATTTTTGTTGATTTAGCTCAGATATTGGGCTGTTCTTGTATGAAAGAACTCCTAATTTATTGCACTTTGCATTTCCCATGATATTGATACTCTAGCCTTTGATAGTCTATGTTCTGAGGTGTAAACATAATAATTGATGAATTAACAAATACTTTAAAAGATTATCTGGTGTCTTGATTCATGCCTTTTGCAATGAATCTCTCAATTTTTTCAGACTCAATTTTCACTGATTTCTGAAATAAAGCCTCAAATGCATCACTTTCACCATATCTAAAACTCAATTTTTCTCACCTCTCAAGAAGTCTATTGTAACAGAATCCTAACCTTGATGCTTGTGTTGATTTTTCCCAAAATATAAACTCCATTGTGCTATTATTTACTTATAAATGTTAGGCGACTTACAATTTTCCTCTAAGATAAAAACTAAATATCCATTTCCAGCATATAAGCCCCTGTGAAATTTCATCTGAACAATTTTTCACTTGATTTTTAATCACTCCATTACTCGAATCCTATGATCCAGTCACACTGAATGGCTTTAATCCTGCCAGACCACACTACATTATCCTGAAACACAGTGTAGCACGGTGGTTCAGAGCCTAGGCTTTGAAGCCAGATTCTGAGATCACACATATAGATGCTTATAACTTCAATGGCATAAGCTTGGCTATAATGATATACTTACTGGTCCTTTCTCCACTCACTCTCATCTCAGTGAGTGTTTAATCTACCTTCTGCCTGCTCATCCCTCTAAGATTTAGCTTAAATGTAAGCTCATCTAACATGCTATCTCCTGTCTTCCCAGCTGTTAGGCTGTAATAAAGACTACATCTTTAATGTAGCATTTTGTCACCTGGTACAGTTATGGCCAGTTTGTATTCTTCCTCAACCATTACAAAGGTGACTTATAAGGCTGTAGAGGTCACTTGTTATTTTAGTAACCACAGTACCTAGCACATTGCCTGATACACAGGAGTTTTCAATAAATGTTTGTTGAAATAAGTTAGATAAAATTATGCCGAAAATAAATCACACTGCTTAAAATTCAGCAAAGGGCACAGGACTCAGTTCTATCATGTAGCTAAACAATATATTCTGCTATAGTGCACTTATTTCAGCATTCTAATAGAGTATTGGAAATATAAAAATGGGGGCTGGTGCCATGGCGTAGTAGGTTAATCCTCCGCCTGCAGCACTAGCATCTCATATGTGTGCCGGTTCTAGTCCCTGCTGCTACTTTTCCAATCCAGTTCTCTGCTATGGCCTGGGAAAGCAGTAGAAGATGGCCCAAGTCCTTGGGCCCCTGCACCTGCATGAGAGACCAGGAAGAAGCATCTGGCTCCTGGCTTCGGATCGGCGCAGCTCCAGCCATTGCAACCATTTGAGGAGAGAACCAGCAGATGGAAGCTCTCTCTCTCTCTCTGTCTCTCTCTCTCTCTCACTGTCTGTAACTCTACCTCTCAAATAAATGAATAAAATCTAAAAAAAAAAAAAGAATATAAAAATGATATTGATATATTTAGTGTGTCTCATTCATTCATGATTTTCAAACTCTCTACAGGAACTTCTAAAAATAACCCCACAATTTTATCTTGAAATTTCTATGGAGGCAAATGACTTATCTGGGCTACTGGCTGCTAGTGACTCTCTTGAGCACTGAGAAAATTCCCAAGCGTTCTGGTGGCACAGACTGCCATCTTCAGGAAGTGTAGAGCATCTTCCCTGAGATCTGTTGTTTCTAGCACTCCTGCAATTATTTTCTTCTTCTTTTCCACATGCTGTTTGGAACTTTAAAGCACTCCATTTAATATTCCATAAGTTTGGGAATGAAACTCAGCATATCTTAATGTATGTCAATCTCATGATAATTACATATAAATATATATTTTTTCAATTCCTAAGTACTAGTTGCCATAAAACAAGCAATTCCTCCTAAAAACTACAGCAAGTTTATAAAATTTGAGTGTTATCTATGTGTCTTCATTGTGCCATTGCATTGAAAATACAAATATTGGTATGCTAGAAAATTCTTAATAACAGATTTTTATAGTCAATGATTCATTCCTGTTCATTAATTTGGAACTTAGGCATATGCCCTCTATTGCTATATTTCTATTTTTAAAAATAGGACTATGAGTTATAGTACTGAATTAAAGGCCAATTTTAAAGACAGAAAATACATTTTAAAAGATCAAAATTCTAGAGGCCAACGCTGTGGCACATTAGGATAAGCCGCTGCCTGTGGTGACAACATCTCATATGGGCACCAGTTCTTGTCCCCTCTTCTGATCCACTATGGTCTGGGAAGGCACTGGAAGATGGCCCAAGTCTTTGGGTCCCTGCACCCATTTTGGAGACCTGGAGGAAGCTTCTGGCTTCTGGCTTTGGATCAGCTCAGCTCTGGCCGTTGTAGCCATTTGGGGAGTGAACCAGAGGACAGATGACCTTTCTATCTTTCCCTCTTTATATATGTAACTCTAATTCTCAAATAAATAAAAATCTTTAAAAGAAATAAAAATTCTAGTATTAATCAGTTCTATCTTCTAACAGACAAATTCAAAATCAATGGCTCTTCTGTCTAATATAATAACATTCATGTAAATAAAATGTTAGAAATCATATGAATCATATAAATTAAGGAATTAAAAGAGAGTTTCACAAATCAGTGTACAACTCCCATTGGCAACAGCTCTCTGCTATGGCCCAGGAAGGCAGTGGAGGATGGCCCAAGTGCTTGGGCCCTGCACCCGCATGGGAGACCAGGAGAATCACCTGGCTCGTGGCTTCAGATCAGCGAGATGCGCCGGCCATAGCGGCCATTGGAGGGTGAACCAACGGCAAAAAAGGAAGACCTTTCTCTGTTTCTCTCTCTCACTCACTATCCACTCTGCCTGTCAAAAAAAAAATATATATATATATTTAAAAAAAACAACTCCCATTGGTAAAGTGGCACCTCAAAAGTTGTAGGTAATTTTTATTATAAATAGCATAAGAATAAAAATATATAAATATCTAAATATACATATATTACACAGTATATATTAAATATATAAATATATAAAATATAAATATTAAAAATTTAAATAAAATAGAATATAAATAATATAGAATATATTTAAAATATAAATAATATATAAAATAAAAAATTATAATATATAAATATAAAATATATATAAATAGCATAAGAAATGAAAAACTTACATGAGTACTTCAAAAAGTCATTAAAAATTGTTTTTTGTTTTTTGTTTTTTGTTTTTTGTTTTTTGACAGGCAGAGTGGATAGTGAGAGAGAGAGAGAGACAGAGAGAGACAGAGAGAAAGGTCTTCCTTTTTGTTGTTGGTTTACCCTCCAATGGCCGCTGCAGCCGGCACTTCGTGCTGATCTGAAGCCAGGAGCCAGGTGCTTCTCCTGGTCTCCCATGCGGGTGCAAGGCCCAAGCACTTGGGCCATCCTCCACTGCCTTCCCGGGCCATAGCAGAGAGCTGGCCTGGAAGAGGGGCAACCGGGATAGAATCCGGCGCCCCAACCGGGACTAGAACCCGGTGTGCCAGCGCCGCAAGGGGGAGGATTAGCCTGTTAAGCCATGGCACCGGCAAAATTGTTTGTTTTAAAGCCAAACTTTTTTTTGAAATTTATGAATACAAGTGCTGAAAAGCTTTATGAAATGTGAATGTTATGAAAAACTATGCATAGAATTAAAAAAAAACTGCACCAAAACAAACTTATTTAAATTCATTTTCCATGATGAACTATTTATTAATGCTTATTTATTTATTTACATTTACTTGAAAGGTGGGGTGGGGAATGGAGAGAGAAAGAGAGAGACAGAGAGAGAAAGACATCTTCTATCTACTTGTTTACTCCCCAAATGCCTGCAACAGCCAGGGCTGGGCCAGGTTGATGCTAGGAATGTAGAATTCCATTTGAGTCTCAAATATGTGTGGCAGGGGCCCATGCACTTGACCTATCATTGGCTCCCTTCCAGGATGAAATAGCATGAAGCTGGATCAGAAGCAGAGTATCTAGGACTTGACTAGTACCACATTCTACAGCGCCAGCATCCCAGCGGTGGCTTACCCTGCTGTGGTGAAATGCCTGAGCCACATTTTTCCACAAAGTTTGTTCATTTTCATTCTCAATTCTATAAGTTTCTGAGGTATCAGTGAAAATCCCCAAGTGTACAAACTGGTAAAATTAAAAAAAAAAATACTGTTTTTTTTTTTAATAAAGAATGTCTGCTCTAGGTTGAATTCTTAATTGACAGCATATGAGAGTTCAATTACTCATTCATTCAGGTAGTGAATATCAACTTTCTTTTATAGGACAAGCATGGTTCTGGACCATGACATAAGTTTAAATAAGACTTGGATTGATTTCTAAGAATTCAAAGTTTGGTAAAAGAATACAATTCTAAATAACATAACATTGTCGTCAGTGCTACAATAAAGGTTGCATAATATCCTTATAAATACAGGAAAGAAGAAGATAACTTCC
Organism: Lepus europaeus; assembly: GCF_033115175.1. NCBI lineage: Eukaryota > Metazoa > Chordata > Mammalia > Lagomorpha > Leporidae > Lepus > Lepus europaeus. The sequence continues at coordinate 156,076,110 of NC_084827.1, forward strand.
CTGGAAAAATTGTGGAAAGGCAGGCAATAAGAGAACACAAAAGCAGGAGAAAGAGCACGGAGAGACAGGCAAAAGGCATTCGTACAGAATTATTTTAGTTATCAAATGATATTTGTGTTAACCCCTATTCATTTGGACACTGAGTTCTGTTAGCTAATCAGTCTGATTTCTGCCAATGGATTAATTGACCAGATACTACCCCATTACCATATGCCTCTTAAGACCTTAGCCAAAAGCAGTTCAATGACATCAAGAAAAGGCTCTAATAATGGGTCTCTCAGTCATTCCTCTTGGGAAAATTTTAGAGTCCAGAGCCATATTTATAGTCCTGTGGAACACTGTATAAAAGGGCATTAATAGTAAGTATAGGACAACAGTTTACATCTTAATTAAAACATGGATGAAGGGAAGTGAACTCTTCCAAAAGCTGCTTAAGCAGTGATTTCCTATAGAAACTAAGGATATAGATTTCTACTGTAAATAGCTTTTAAATGTCTATCCAAAGGAGTTATATCTACTATAGCTTCAGGTAACAACTCTGACTATTCATTCTTCTTAAATGAAACACTCACTTGGTAAACACAGTGCCATAAGAATATATGTATTCGCTGTGATAGACAAATGGACAGAGTGGGGAGGGGAGGAGAAGGGGGGGGAGGATGAGGACGAGGAGGGGCGGCGGAATAAATCTTATGTGCTAAGGTGAGGAAGATACTAAGAGAAGGAGAGGGTACAAGAAGCAGTTCTGCAAATAAAAATCACCACATTAAATAAGCACGTTTTAGTATTACGCTTTGTAAAGTTACACATACATTTTAATAATTGCTTTTAATGATTATTCATGAATGAATTATTAATTAACTCTCCAGACTAAAAATATCATTCCATGCTTGCTAAATAACATTTCCCCAAATGAAAAAATACATATGAAAAGGCTAAAGCCTTTCACATCATTAGTACTGCTGTAAAGTCTTAGTGTTTGATCTTGTTATAATTAATGCTCAGTTTGTTAGAAGATTTCCACATCACAAATTACAACAATCATGTTCATGGATGGATATAATATAAGCAGAGAAAAATATTGTCTGTGAATTATTTTGCAGTGAGCCTGATAATGGAATTATATGTGTACCTATGTGAGGTTGTGCATAGAATTCAATGCAAATGTCATTCAAAAGGAGATGGCTTCTTTTCAAGCTTTCTGGAGAATGATAATTCTAAAGATCTCAGCCTTTGTTAGGATGTTCTGAAGGAAGATATAAAGTCCTTTCAATTTGTTCAGAAAATAGATTATCTAATGATCAGAAAAGCTATTTTGTCATCTTAACTTATTGAAAAATAAAAAAAAACTGAGTCACAGTAGAAATGTGCTAAATATAGATCAATAGATTTGAACTTTGATACCTTATTGTAATGGCCACCTAACCCAAATAACAATTACTCAAACCTGATTAGAAATAATTGCTAATTTTCTAGTTTTCTTTTTATAATTTACTTTCTTTGTGAGTGATATAATTTATGAATGTGTGTTAATTCATGAATTACTATGGATTTTCCTGAAGAACTTCATACAGTGGATGGGAAACCAGATTAACTTAAGTCATGAACCTATAATGCTGAAAATATTATTGAGTATGTAACAATATGCAATACGTGCTTTTGTGATGCTGTACACAAATACATCATCCTGTTTATGCTTGTGCTATGAAAAGTATCCATTAGAAAATAAAATCTTCTGTTACTTCATAATGGTATTCCATAAATATGCACAGTGAAAATAATTTAGCCAGGAAAGGAATGAATGAATGAATTCTCCTAAATTTTAGCTGGAATGCCACAAGTAAGCTAAATCTTTCTACTTCAACATAGCAGATTTCACATATTCTCCCTGATCTCTCAGAATCTCAGACTCTTTGAATCAGAAGGATCCCAGAGATCTATTTATCTCAAAGCTGATACATCAAAAGCTTCAAGAACATGTTACATATATGTTCACCAACTTGTCCAAGATCTGCCCTGTTTCCATTTCTTAAATTCTTTAATGATAAAAAAAAACATATATTGGGTGAAATACCAACACAAATGCTCTTTTGTGATTTCTGTCTATTCTTCAAAAATGTATAAATGGGGGCTAATGTTGTGATGCAGCAGGTTAAGTCGCAGCCTGAAAAGCAGGTAGCCCATATCAGACCATGGGTTTGAGTCTCGTCTGCTTTTCTTATGACCTAGCTCCCTGCTAATGCACTTTAGAAGGCAGCTGAAAATGGCCCAAGCATTTGAGTCTCTGACTCCCATGGGGGACCCTGGATGGAGTTTCTGGCTCCATGCAACCATTTAGTAGTAAACCATAGATTCACCATAGATTCACCATAGATCCAACCATAGATTGAAGAACTCTTTCTCTCTGTTGCTCCCTCTCTCTTTGCAAATATGCCTTTCAAATAAATAAATCTTTAAAAAATGTATACATATAGAATATTAAAAAGATTACCAAAATCCTACTACAAGAGGTTTTTACCATTGATAAACACTCATATAATTGTTTCCAAAGGTAGTGTCATATTTGTTCTACAACTTGCTACTTTAAATCACTTTTTTTTCCTAAAGATTTATGTATTTATTTGAAATGCAGCATTGTAAGAGAGAAGGAGATAGAGGAAGAAAGATCTTCCATCTGCTGGTTCACTCCTCAAATGGCCACAACACCTGGGGATAAGCCAGGCCAAAGCCAAGAGCTAGGAACTTCTTCCAGATATCCCATTTGGGTGCAGGGGTCCAAATACTTGGGCCATAGTCTGTTGCTTTCTCAGACCATTAACACAGAGGTGGACAGTAAAAAGAGCAACTGGAACTCTAACTGCTGGCTTCAAAAGTGACGGTTTAGCCCACTACACCACATGCTGGACCCACTGTCTTGAAGGAAATCTGTTCTTTTCAAAATAGAATTAGCTATATATTTTTTTTTCTTTTTTTAAAGATTTATTTATTTATTTGAAAGTCAGAGTTACACAGAGAGAGGAGAGGCAGAGAGAGAGAGAGAGAGGGAGAGAGAGAGAGAGAGAGAGAGAGAGAGGTCTTCCATCCAATGGTTCACTCCCCAATTGGCCGCAGTGGCCGGAGATGTGCCTATCTGAAGCCAGGAGCCAGGAGCTTCTTTGGGGTATCCCACATGGGTGCAGGAGCCCCAAGGACTTGGGCCATCTTCTGCGGTTTTCCCAAGCCATAGCAAATAGCTGGATGGGAAGTGGAGCAGCCGGGTCTCAAACTGGCGCCCAGATGGGATGCTGGCACTTCAGACCAGGGCATTAACCAGCTGCACCACAGCGCCGGCCCCATATAACTATATAATATTAAAATACATAAATATATTTTCATTTGCCCAACCATTTATTTGTGGATATTTTAATTTTTCAATATTCGCATAATATCCATTAATTTTAAAAATTCTTATACACTCATTCTTGCTCTGTACTTTATGTTTTCTTCAATGAAGCTTCTAGAAGTGAAATAACTGAGAAAAAAAATCTTTTGGAAAAGTATATTTAATACATTGCTCCAGAAATGTATCAATGACAACTAGGTATATACAAACAGGCATTAGAATCTTCACTCCAATTCTCCAAGTATCACTGGACTAAGACTTTGGCAATATGTGAAATTAATGTTAAAAACAATCTCATGCCTTATTAAAAATAAAACCTATTCTCATTTTGTTAGTTATATCTATGAATAATAAGGAATAAAGACTAAATACAGCATTAAGAATATAGTTCCCAGCTCCTTTTCACCGGGCCTACTTTGCTGCTGCTGCTACTACTACCAATAATAATTGTAATCAGAGTAAATAAAATAACAATAGGACAAGCCTTGAGATCCTTCTTTATTTTTTAGCTGTATACCAACTTTATTCTTTTTTTTAAAAAGATTTATTTATTTATTTGAAAGTCAGAGTTACGCAGAGAGAAGAGAGGCAGAGAGAGAGAGAGAGGTTTTCCATCCGCTGGTTCACTCCCAATTTGCCTGCAAACGGCCAGAGCTGCACCAATCTGAAGCCAGGAACCAGGAGAGATTCTTCCGTGTCTTCCACGTGGGTGCAGGGGCCCAAGCACTTGGGCCATCTTTTACTGCTTTCCCAGACCACAGCAGAGCGCTGGATCAGAAGAGGAGCAGCCAGGACTCGAACCAGTGCCCATATAGGATGCCAGTGCTTTGGGCCATGGTGTTAACCTGCTACACCACAGCACTGGCCCCCAAACTTTATTCTTATCCTTCCCTACCTAGTCTTCACCACCAGCTATACTTCTTAGGTAATTTTTGGTTGTGTTTACTTTTTTAATTTTCTTGATGTTTGTTAATGTAATTGCAAAGTAGGTCTGAAAATAAGGAATTTTAAATGACTTGTAGATGATACTTCCTCCAATAAATTAGATAAGGTTTAGAACTTGACAATGTAGCATCTCTGTACTCTAAATACATTTTATCTATGTGATCCCTTCAGGGATTAGTGCTCCATTCTAGAAGCATCTTAGAGCAAGGCCAAGTCCTTCCCTTTTGTGAGCAAACACTTAACGCTTTACTACTGCACAATTTTATGTCCCGTCGTACAGTTACACGGAGATTCCTCTTCGCAGGGTAGCCATCCTTCATTCTGTGGACATGGCATTTGTTTTTAATTTAAAGTCAAAGAAACCCAGCTATTTCCCTCTCCTCCAGAATTATGTATGGATGAAAACATAAATCACTATTTTTATTGCACAAAATATTTTGTTAATCTCTAAATAAATCAAATCACCCAAATAATGTTTTACACAAGGGTTTTTCAAAGACAAAACAATATGTGTACTATACTTCTGAGGAGAAATCCTAAGTTATGGCATGCATTGTCATGCTTAAACTACAATTGCAGATTAAAAAACAAATAAAAATGCTTTTAATGTAAGGAGCATGCAGGTCACGGTTTTTTTTTTTTTCAAGACAGACACATCTGCATTTCTTTGGTTGTTGGTTATTAATATTTCATTAATTTCCAAGCTACTGGAAATTCCCCTTGAGATATCATTAATAACATACCAACCAAATCAGCAAGATTATAGTCAAACTAGCCAAACCACAGAGCCCACTTAATTACCTAGAAATTTTAAGAGTGCTGAGCACTTGCTTTAATTTAAAGAACTGAATTATCCAAAGCTTTGATGATTACAAAGGGTCTTTAGCTTTCTCTGTTTTGTTGGTAATTTTAATTATTTCTCATGCTTTTCTCACTTAGGTGCATTCCTTTCTTTGCCCTTTTAGAATAAGAATGAGTAAATTTTGAGGAAGAAGAAATGAGTAGACAAATACTTCTGAAATAAATTAAAGAATGGACAAATATACAAGCAGGTAACATTCACACTATTAGCCTTTTTCTCCTAACTTTCCCAAGTGACACACAACATTTTTGATCATGGGAAATACCCAATAAATTAATAACATTAAATTTTGCCAAAATATTAACATTTCTTGAAATGTTCAAATCTGCTATTTAGTCTTAAAACATGAAATTTGCTGAATCTGAGTAATTCCTTGCATGCATGAATAGGCATTTTTGATTTAGGGATAAAGCAGTTCCTAACCTTAATTCTTTCTCATGTGTGTACCTTATTACCAGGCATTCACTTACAGGATTGTGCAGCACAGGAAAATGTCAGTTGTTTATTCACACTGTGGCCCTGCTTATTAGACAATTATTCTAGAATAAATAGAGCAATTAAAGATTATTATTATCAGTTTACATACCCTTTTCTCTTGTAAATGTACTGTGTTTCTGAGTATACCTCAGGAATGGTTCTGTGAAAGAACCACAGTCACAAAAGTGGTCATATGATGATTTCATTTGAACAAGTTTAAGAACAGGTAAAAACTGTCGATACTGATAGGAATTCAAGAGTGGATACCATGGAGTATCCAACAAGTATGGACTTGGAAAAGACACAAGGAGATACTCTTGATGTGATGGAAATACCTTGCATGTTTACATATTTATATACACAAAAAATAAGTTTACAGTGAAGATTGGTACACTTTCATCTGTATCAATCATAACCCGATTTTTAAAATGTTTTATCTACTGTATCAATAAATATGTTTAAAACTTAAAAACTAGAAAATCTTAGCGTAAAAAATGTCAGTAAAGGTTTCTATCTATTCCCTTTTCTCTGCCTCTGTTGTTTCAGTTCAAGTCCCAGTTATCCCACATTTTCACCACTGAGCCTTTGTTCTTTCTTAGTTTCTCTTTTCTTCCTTAATTATGGATCCTCAGATTCTAACATTCATTAATCTCTATTTAGCTAAATTTGATCATAAGTAACTGAGTTTGGACAATACAATGCCAGTGCAAGTGGTGTGTACAACTTTTAGGTAAAGTATATTTAAAGAAAATGATACATTCTTGACCCCTTTATCTTTCCCATTGGCTAGAGTTATGACATGATGCCTGGAACTTAAACAGCCTTTTTAGACAATGGCAGAATGTATGTGCTGAGGGTAGAGCAACATCTATACAGAACATGGGTGTATAAGTCATATCAGCTCAGAAATATCTGCTTCCAGATTTAGTTTCTACCCAAGAGAGAAATGTTTGCTATTTTACTTAAGTTACAGCTAATTTGTTGCCTTTCTTGTCACTAACAGCTAAACCTAATCTAAACTGATACATGTGATAAAAACATTTGTTTATATATAAAGAGAATCTTTCTCACTGTAGGTCATTACTCAGGCCTATCACTGGATCTTTTAAGAACATATTAGACAATGGTTTCTCATTAACTAAAAGTTTTCCTTCTATTCCAAGGATATTGCTATTATTTCTGACATAAAAATATGGTTATTATGAATCAATCATATAACCAAAGAATATGAAATCTGATTCTGCAATTCAAAAGAAAATATTTTGACAGGAAATAAAGACTTGAAGATAGCTAATAAGTAGTTAATACTCAGTATTTTGGAATTAAGGAATAGTTGTTAATATTTTTTATTTAGATCATTTTCTTAATTTATTAAATTTATGGTGTTAAGAAGTCATCATTGGGGTGCGGCATTGTGATACAGCAGGTTCAGCCACAGCCTGTGATACTGGCATCCCACAGGAGCACCTGTTTGAGTTCTAGCTGCTCCTCTTCCAATACAGCTCCCTGCTAATGGACCTTGGAAAGCAGTGGGGGAATAGTCAATTTCTCATCACCCAAACCACATTTACTTTCTACTTCCTTATATCTGTGTTGTTTCTAAGATAAAAGGAGCATCTGACCACCATCCCCCCCCCCACCAGCACCACCAAGTAAGAAATTATTTTAAAAGTTGGAAGATTTTTTAAGATAAAATTACTTTTTGACTTAGTATTATAGAAAACCCAAATAGTGATGATTTAACCTATTTATATAATTCTATTGATGGAAGACTCACACCTTAGTGAGGCTGCTAATTCAAATTTGACAGAGGTGTAAATAGTGGAAATGAGTTGTAAATTAGAACTAAATTATATCTCCTTTATAATTTCTACCCACCAGTCCTAAGTTCTGTCTCTGAAATAGCAAAGTACAAACATACGGCTTTCCCATATGAGAAACTAGGCTATGCCAAGTTTTTCCATCATTTTCTCTCTAGTATTAAGCACCTGCATCCAATAGTAGGTATCCTGATTTCCTGATCCATTTAATCCTCCCTTTTGTCTCTTTGTTCACATTATTCCTATTTTAACTTTTCTCTAGGACTTCAAGGCTGTGTTATTTTTCCCTTCTTAGCAATCCCTCTCTTTTTATCTCTAGTTTTGACATTCAAATAGCTATTCTGAACCGTGAAACTTGGCTCGGCTAGTTATTCCTGCATCTGGTTGTCCTGCCGACCTTTCCTGAAAGGCTGAGAGGAAAATGTACCCTCAAGTCAATCCCTTGTTTTGTTTGCTTATCTGTATTTCTACATGTGGAGCTCTTCGTCCTAAGATTCTGAACCCAAACACCACTGTGGAAACCCACAGTCTTCTTCAAAAAAGTAACATTGTACACAGGGAGAATTAAGACAGAAGTCATTTATTAATCAATCCTTTCTAGAAATATCCATTCCAAGCAACCTATATATATATATATGTAATATATATATATAAATATATATATATATATATAATTAGAGTAATAACAATATTATAATTTCCTTCTGCCTAAAGTATAAAATGCATTTCTGGAGGCAAAATGAATGAAGAAATATCTTAATCCTACTTTATATAAATCTTTTTAGGCAATGGTTGACTATATATTTCCAACAGTATTTCAGTGTATTTATACTTTAAGTGTTTTAATTATCTGCAATTAATCATTAGAAATTATTACTGCATGTATAGCAATTTTGTTGAAGAGATATTTAAAATTAAAACTCCTTCAAAGGTAATGAGGCCTTAAACATCTCTTCAATTTCAATCTGACCACAATTATCCAAAGAAACTCTCTCATAAATCATAATTTGTTACGACAAATAAGAGAAGAGTGAAACTCATGTTTTATACCAGAGAGAGGTCAAAGGCTACCATCTCCTCTTCCAGGTCTGAAAGAAAGTCAATAAATGAATCTTTGAAGCTTTCTTCAGAAAACCTGGAGCTTTAGTAGTAGAGGAAAAAACCTATTCTGAAATTGTACCTATTAAAGAAAACATAGAACACAGAGCTACACAAAATCTGTAGAGAAAATAGACAGCTGCTATAATTTTTTTAATGCCAAAGTGACTTTCATCATCTCTGTCATCCTTACACACGTTTTGTAAGGTGCTAAGACTCATGTTGGTACTTTAATATATGCAATTTACCTTTCCATATGTTAGAAAAAGTTAAAACCAGAGAACAAATTATGAATCAGAAAAATCCAAAGATGGGACAATTAAATCATTTTTATAAATTTTTATAAGTTGAATATTTTTACTAACTCTTATTATAAAAAAGAACTAAAGAGAAACAGGTGAAAATATGTTTCTAGTTTATTTCCAAAATGATAAATTCTTTTTAAAATTTTTTGACATTTGTATTTTCTGTTCCCTCTGCCTAGATATCCTCACAGGTGTCTGGTAGATCCCCCCGCTTTGTTTTTCCAGTTTGAATGCAAACATCCCTCTGCTTTTCCCATCTGTCCTATCTGAATTTCAAGCTTCACCAATCCACTAACTGTTCACGACCTAACATTTTCTTCAGGGTTACATGTATCTTCCCACTGAAATTCTGCAAACCAGCAGGTTTTTTTTGTTGTTGTTGTTTTGTTTTGTTTTGTTTTTTCTTTTGTTTACCACTCTATTCTCAGTGTCAAGAAGAAATTCAAAAGACACTTGCTGAAATGAAAAATTTAGGAAGGAAACCTAGAAATACTTATATGTCAATCATAATCAGTTTCTAATTATAAATGTAAGATGTTCACAGTAAAAAATGAACAAGTTCCCATTGATTTTTAAAAAGAGGCTTGACTTTTAAATGTGTGGAATAAAAACATGAAGTCATACAAATAGGAATACAATTATTAAGAATTTTAGAAATTTCATATGGCATCTTAGGAAGATGGTGTTGTCAATAAATTTTGGGAGGCATGTAAACAAGTGAAAGAAAGGCCATAATATTAATTTTAAAAAGTCTTACTTTGGGATTTCATTGTTTTTGACTGCTGTATAGTATTCTATAGAGTACATGTCCCATAATTTCTTTATCCAGTCTACTGTTGATGGGCATTTGAGTTGGTTCCAGGTCTTAGCTATTGTGAATTGAGCTGCAATAAACATTAACGTCCAGACAGCTTTTTTGTTGGCCCATTTAATTTCCTTTGGGTAAATTCCAAGGAGTGGTATGGCTGGGTTGTATGGTAGGGTTATATTCAGGTTTATGAATATTTTCACTTTACCTCCATACTGTAGTATGCTCCAAGACCAGTCACCACATTACGTCTTCTCTGCCTTCACTCCCTACCTAGGTATCCTCACCAATTTCTCTGACTTTAAATACCAAATACACATATGTTACTGAAAAACTATATGTCCAGCCCAGATCTTTCACTTAAAATCTAATCACTTCTAGAACAACTTTGTCAGTGTAATAGTCACATTTAACAATCCAAAATTCTTATTTCTATCTTTTCTTCAAGGATTCTGTCATTCACACAAAGTAGCCAGGGTGATCTTTTTTAGCATTTATAGTTTTGAGAGGTTTGAGATGATTGAAAATAATAATAATAATAAATAATAATAATAATAAGAAGAATAATCCTTATAAAATGGCAATGGGACCTTATTATTTCTCTGAACTTCACATGTATGCCATTTGCTCTACGTTTGAAAACATTAAAAAGATTGTTTAACATAGCTTTTTTTTTGTTTTGTTTTGTTTTGTTTTGTTTGTTTTTGTTTTTTTTTGTTTTTACAGGCAGAGTGGACAGTGAGAGAGAGAGAGAGACAGAGAGAAAGGTCTTCCTTTGCCATTGGTTCACCCTCTAATGGCCGCCGCGGTAGCACGCTGCGGCCGGCGCACCGCGCTGTTCCGATGGCAGGAGCCAGGTGCTTATCCTGGTCTCCCAGATTGTTTAACATAGTACAGAAATTGTGGAAGAGAGTATGGAAATTCCTCAGAAATCTGAAAATAGATTTACTATATGACCCAGTCATCCCACTCCAGGGAATTTACCCAAAGGGAATGAAATCAGCATATGGAAGAATATATGTACCCCCATGTTATTGCAGCTCAATTCATGATAGCTAAGATATGGAATCATACCAGATTTTCATAAACTGATGACTGGATAAAGACAAAGCAGTATATAGACACTATGGAATACTACTCAGCCATAAAAAGAATGAAATCCTCTTTTTGCAAAAAAAAAAAAATGCATGCAAATATATACCATTTTACATAGTGAAATAAACCAGTCCCGAAAAGACAAATACCATATGTTTTCCCTGATCTCTATTAACAAACAGAACACCAAAGATAAAATGTTTATGAGTGAAATTAACATTTTGAGATTTGATTATTGCTTACAGCCCTTGTTTCTACTCCTGAGGAAGTGTTGTTTTTTTTTTTTTCATACTATTTGTTGAATTCTTAATGGATTAAGCTTATTATTATAAAATAAACTCAAAGTATGTCATTGTAAAAATTAAAAGAAAGAATAAGAAGGGAAGGAGGAGGGAGGGTGGGAGTGTAGGCAGGAGGGATGTGCATTAGCAGGGTGCTGCATCAGAAATGGAGTAGCCAGAACTCAATTTGGGACTCCAGCCAAACAGGTGGAAGCTTAACCCCACTGCATCTCAATTCTGGCCTTGTATCAATATTTTTTTTAAAAGTTAGCTGATAGTTTAAAAGGCTTAGGAAATTATTCTGTATTTTTTATTTCTAATTCCTTTAAATTTTATCTTTTTGTGTTATATACTGCCAATCTTCTCCTGCATTAAATCTTTTGAAATGAAGTTTGTTCTAAGTTCAGTTATTTAAATAAAATAGATAAAGAGGATTCCTAATGACTGGATTAAATATATTTTTGTATTGGTGTTTCTTTTATACTTAATGCATGCCTTTAGCACCAAAGGAATAGGAAGTTACCTGAAGTTCATGGCCAGTGATATTAAAGAGGCATAATAGGTTTTCTTTCTGTGTCTATAGTTACAAATGTAAGTTACTACATAACTGGCAGAAGTAATTTATATAGGAGTATTTCTGAAGCTATTTATCTAACATCTATTCAAAAAGCATTTTCTGTACTTAAGTTGAGATAACCATAGAAATTAGCTAACCTTTCATGACACAGTGATGTAAAAATCCATTACTAGTTTTCAAAAATGCACTACTTGACTGGCAATTCTAATAGCAAAAAACTATCCCAGATTTTCAGGATCATTAAATTAAAAAATGATAAGGAAAGAAAATCATTAACTAATTTATATTTCTCTCCTAATGGGAACAGAATTAGTAATTACTTTTGCTGTTGAAATATCCTGTATTCAGTCACTCATGTCGAAATAGCATGCCTATCATTCAAGGTATGGGATCTACCAACCTTAAGTTACAAAAGTATTTATGGACTAGTAATTAAAGCAAGCAGTATGGACTCAATATTTAACAATCTGGAACATTATTCTCACTTTTCTTTTTCCTACATGCATTTGCCTTTTTCCTTTTATAGATTTCAATCACATCTGTCCCAATACTTTATCATTTTTAATGTTCCTCATATGTTTGATAAAGTAATATATTAACCAATTTTTGACATATGAAAAGAGAGAAGTATGGGAAAAGCTTGAATGTCCAACACATTCATTCAACAATTGTGAGTGCACGAAAGTTATTATGATCAGCCATTACAACTCAAATGCATTATTTACTTCGCAGAACAACTTAAAAGCACAAAAACACTAACTCCTGTAGCATTTCAGGCCACAGTTTTAAGCTGTGAAGCTGTCTTCACTTCATCTCCCTATTTCATCAGAGGCTTAGTAAACTCTCTGCCTTATTAACCTTACATTTTCTTTCAGTTCTAAATTATATTTTAACTTTAGACATTGTATCTACAGTAACATTTCATAATATACTTATTACAGGTTTTATATATGGTCAAAGAACAACTTATAGACTGTTCCATTTAAATAGGAATTATGAAATCAACCACAAACAAACTTTAGAATTTGCATAATGATAATTTCATTTTAAAAAGATTTGTAAAAATGCACAGTATTGTAAGTTATAATTTTTGAGTTGATGAAAAATTTGTCTGCATCTTCACTGGAGAATTCTTGAAGAAGGGCCCAAAGACAGAGAATTTATCAATACGATCCCTTAAAGAGAGTATCACTGATAGCTGGAGTCTACTCAAAGCATCACTTATTTTTCTTAATTATACAATGCTACGACCCTAAGCAATGAAAATGGTTTTTGTCAGATGAATGCACATTTCTTGATCGGCAACCAATCAAATGCTACATTATAAGTGAATAATCCTATCTAGAAATGTGAATTTAATAAAACTTATAAACCTATATTGTCAATTTCAAGTAAGCTCTTGGGACACTTCTCTTGTAATAACCAGACTGCAACTTTAGCACATCCTCCCGCACCAGCAGACGAGCTGTCCTACACCTATTCTTACAGAAGGGGCTGCTCGGCACTCACTCACCCCGGGCCTCAGCTTCCCACTGCAAGCTGATTCCAAATATAAACTCCTGAGAGCGTCCTGCACTGTCAAGTGATTCCTAAACATAAGGCACATTTAAGAAGGCAAACTTCAAAAAAGTAAGTGGCTTTTGCATTCTCAATTAGAAATTCTCTTCATGCTAGCAGGGATTTCTGAGTACACCAACACAGAGAGAGCAGTTGTTCCCATGTCTTAATATAGCACAGACCGAACATTTAGCCTTTATGCTGCCCAGTCAGAGTCTAATTACTATTTTATGTTTAATCTATCTCTCTCCCCCTCCCCCTTCCCTCCCTCCACCTTTCTCTCACTCTCTCTCTCTCTCTCTCTCACACACACACACACTGCTTTGCATTTCTCATAATAGAGTAAAACATAGATGAAAATAAAACAAATTCATTGCTCTTTAAAAGTATAAACCAAGAGGAAAAGATGTTTGAGGGATCTTTTTAAAAATGATCACCTCAGACTAGCCAAACTGAATTTTTCTTTTAAAAACCAGTTCCTTCAAAGTAACGCTATTTTAAGTAATTACCCTTTAGTAAAAGGTTTTGTGACTCTCGATTATTCATGCCGAGGGATAATTATATTTTCTAATCCTCGTGTTATATTTAGCTACTTACTAAGGCTCTGTAGAGGACATGAACTCTTAGGGCACTGAGAATAACTGTGCATCCCCAGATCTGTCACATGTCCACTGTTCCTAAGTAACTCTGTTTATTTACTAGATACTGGCAATGCCTCCTCTCAAAAACATAAATATTCATTTCCTGAAGTTTAATCAGCAGTGTTGTTTTACATAAAGTGGCATTTTCTAGTTTCCTGAGGAATATTTACAGGTCTGTTTTCTCCTCTATTTCAAAGCAATATAATAGGAATCAAGAATATCCTCTAAACAACCTCTCAAACCTGCATTGGAACAGCTATGTGCTGAAAATATAAGTCTTTAAACTTGATATGAGCACATTTATCCCTTTCACTGTGACTAGGATGAGCAAAAATACAGATCTCAATATTTAAACAGTTCAGTTGGTTTTATAAATTTTATATACACAATTTTTCTTTTTTGAAAGATACTTGTATTTCTTTCTTATTTTTCTATCGTTTCAGCAAGCAACATATCATAGGCTTCCCTTATGGAGTGTAAAGATCACGTCCTTAATGCTACAAGCCTAGCGTGCATTTTACTAGACCTGTGACTTCATGTAAGTAGTTATATTGTTATTCTGACAGTCTTTTTCTTGAACATGTAATGTCATTTTTCCTAACTTTCAAAATAAAGAGTACATTCAAGAAATGGGCAATTTTCAGTGATACAGAAAAGATCGTCTGGTAAGCAGATGTATCAGAGACCCCTTCTGTAAACATGACAGGTGCCCAGTGTTATACTGCGTGCAGGCACTGGGCCTGGCAGCAATAGTCAGTGGCCTGCTGTTGGAGCCCACAGAGTTAGGGAGAGGAGCACTCCTAATTTCTTTCAGTAAGCATGCACCACCTGGGGAAATTTCTCATCCAATGACTACCAAAGGATAATGGGGACGTAACAGTGCTTTTTGCCGTGGCTACCTCACAACTTGCACATTTATCCCATTCCAACATGCCATCTGCGATGTTTTCCAGCATCAGCATCTCCAAGGTGTAGGAATCACACGTTACTGGAGGATTTATTGCTATCTGCACATCTGGTATTTTTGGAATTGTCAAGGAAAATTGACAACCTAATAACTTTCCTACGTTTTATCATCCTTGATATTAGAACTCTAGTTGATGTTGGCATGCAATAAATGAAGGCTGTTCTGTGTCCATGGACATTTGTAAATGTAGACAAAAGGGGGGCTTTGCTTTAACATACACATTACAGCCAGAGTTCTTAATTTATAACATTTTAAATTTAATATTTAATTCATTTTCGAGATAACACATTTTAACTTTACATTGTACCCAAAGACTTAGTGGCTCTACTAAATAAAAATTTCAACAAATAAATAGTGAAAAGACCATATATAGTCCCCCAGGAAAACAGACAAGGGCTATAAACAATAATGAAATGAACAATGTTCAACTTCATTCATATAAAGTAAATTTTTTAAAAGTCACAAAAGTATTTTTTTAAAAAAATCCCCCCCCCCCCTTATCAGAGGGACTTGTTTGAGTTCCAGCTACTTGTGCTCCTGATGCCGCTTTCTTGGTACGAGCCTGGAAAGCAGCAGGTGCAAACAATGGGTTTCCTGTCACTCACCTGGGACTCTCCTATGGTATCCCTGGCTCCTGGCTTCAACTTGACCCAGGTCAGCTATAGGGAGCATCCGGGGGAATGAACCAGGGTATAGATGATCTTTTTCACCCTCTCACCTTCTCTCTGTCACTCTCACTTTCAAATAAATATATATTTTTTAAAATTTCTTTAAAAAATCCACACTCTAGACACAGTTTTAGAGGTAGATTATTATGTGGATCTGTTAGAAATTATGTGCTACTTTTATATTCAAAATGTTTTTTTTTTAAGATTTATTTGAAAGGCAGAGTTACAGAGGGAGCAGGCAAGAGAGAGAAATTAAAGAAATCTTCCACCTGCTGCTTCACCCCTAAATGGCTGCAACAGCCAGAGCTGGGATGGTCCAAACCAGCAGCCAGGAGTTTCCTCTAGGTCTTCCATGTGGTTCAAAGGACCCAAGAACTTGGTCATCTTCCCCTGATTTTCCAGGCACATTAGTTGGATAGGAACTTGAGCAGCTGGAACTCAAAGGGGCACCCATATTGGATGCTGGCAGTGGATTTAGCCAGTATGTCACAGCTCCAGCTCCTATATTCAAATGTTTGTTATGATTTTTCTAACTTTTTAAGATTTGCAAAATATTTTTCTATCATATTAATGTGAGAATTTCGTCATAGTAATTATCCACTTGATATGACATAGATAATCTAATGTATTAATAAACTCCTTAAAATCTGTATTTAAACTCAGAGTATCTTCTCATTATATAATATAAACACTAATTACTTTTTTTAGAAAACTAAAATTTTTCACCGGCGCCGCAGCTCACTAGGCTAATACTCCGCCTTGCGGCGCCGGCACACTGGGTTCTAGTCCCGGTCGGGGCACCGATCCTGTCCCGGTTGCCCCTCTTCCAGGCCAGCTCTCTGCTGTGGCCAGGGAGTGCAGTGGAGGATGGCCCAAGTGCTTGGGCCCTGCACCCCATGGGAGACCAGGAGAAGCACCTGGCTCCTGGCTTTGGATCAGCGCGGTGCGCCGGCTGCAGCGCGCCTACCGCGGCGGCCATTGGAGGGTGAACCAACGGCAAAAGGAAGACCTTTCTCTCTGTCTCTCTCTCACTGTCCACTCTGCCTGTCAAAAAGAAAAAAAAAAAAAAAAGAAAACTAAAATTTTTCACTCAGTGAAACTAATTATCTCTAACTTTATTTCATATACTATGTTTCACTGAAATATATTAAGCATTAATTCTATTGGTTTCTTTTCCAGAATTTCTTACATGTAATGCCTATTTTCCTATCTTTCAAAATAAAGACTACTTTTGAATTTTCTATTGAATTTTCTTTTTTATTATTTTACCATTTATTAAAATAATTTAAAATGTTAGTTTTCTCCAAATATACCACAATTTCCCTTCCTCTCATTCTAATTAATCAGATTTCTTGAATTTCAGATAAATATTAACCTTGACACTTCTAAAAGTATCACTTGGAAGTAATTAATATTAGTAATATTAATCCCAAGTCATATGATCAGTTAAAAACTTCTTATCCACAACTTTAATTAGAATGTTTAATTAAAAATCATATTGAATGGGTGTAAATCTTAATGTCTCATATTATTAAACCAAATTTGATTTCCTTGACTTAATACCTGGAAAATGATCTTGGTGACCAAGGGAAAGAATCTAGGCAAAATTAAATGAACAAATTGCAATAGAAATCAAACTTTGGAGACAAAGACCAATAAATGAGAGAGACATAGAAGAAATCACATAGTCTTTTGTCTTTAGTTCATTGGGGAAATGTGATTGGTTTTCTAAATACTCTTCATATATTTAAATAATTTAAATTTTGCACACTGCTTCAATTGGAAGGGTACTCAAGAATTATTTAGGTGTCTGATTATTTTTTAAAAGAAAAACTAAGAAAGCATAATATTTATTCATTTTCTAAGAAAAAATTTATCTCCTAAACAATATATTGATTAGAAAGAGGCCCGTATTAAATGTCTGTTTTTGTTTTGTTGCACTGATGACACTAAATGAAAAAGAAAGTGCAGTCTTTACTCGAAGTTCATCTTATTGGTTGCAAGAACTACAAGGTTTAATAATAAAAGAAAAACACAGCTGCCCATCTATTCTAGGGACATATTCTTACATATTTCATTTCATTTTATCAAATAGATTTTAAATTTCCAAAACTCAAAGCTTAGTTGGAAGAGCAAAACAAGAACATTAGCTAAATATAAAAAAAAAAAAAAAAACTATTGGAAGAAGATTCTGAAAAGAAGTTTGCTGTTTAAAGATAAAAGAACATTAGGGTCAGCCATGTCAAAGGCAAACAAACTCCATTCCAAGTATCCCCGATTTTATGCAATGATGGCAGAGTTTTGCTGGATGCAAACTGACGCAGGTGCATGTTTAACAGCTGCATAGGCAACACACAAACACACATATTCACCCCCACAGACATGCATGCAAAGCAAAATATAAAGCAGCTATCTTGAAATGTAGAGAACAGAGAACAATAAACATAGAAACCTCAAAAAATAATGAGCTCATATAAATGCTTGAACACTAGCACTCCATCTCACTGTGATTGTTTAATTCATAACAGTTCAACATTTTAAAGCACACATATCAAGGCTGAAATTCTAGGAAAAAATGATTTCTCCAAAAAACTTGCTGAGGGACCTTGAAGGTTATATCATTCTATAAAACACCATAACAGTATAATTGCTCACAAAGACTTATTACTAATATTTCATATAAACATATGCATATAAAATAGTACAACACCTTGCATTGATGAATCAGTGGTATTTATTAAATTCTTAGCAGTAACAGTATTCAGTAGTTGTGTTGAAAGTTTAGGTGATGAGATAAAAAACAATAATTATTTAATTAGAACTCAGATTTTATACTAACTTCTGTTTATTTATTTGTAGATACATTTATTTTACTAGAGTTTTAAATAACACTGCCAAGGTGGTTATGAATTTCACTGCAGAATCAGTAAAAGAGAGGCTGCTGAACCTTTATTTTCTATTTTAGCATAAAAGACTTGATGGTTACTGTACAACAGAAAACAATTATCTGTCTTCACAAGCACACAATTCACATTTTTGAAAAGATAGGTTCTATTTCAGCTTAGGAATGAATTAGTGAGAGCTCTCTTTCTATCTGAAAGGCAGAGAGACAGACAGAGATCATCCATCTGTTGGTTCACTCCTGAAATGTCCTCAACAGCTGAGGTTGTGCCAGAATGAAACCAGGATCCTGGAACTCAATTCAGGTGTTCCACACAGGTGGCATCACCAGTTACCTCCCAGAGTACTCATTAGCAGCAAGGTGGGATCAGCAAGAGCTGAGACTCAAACCCAGGTACTCTGATATCAAATGTAGGCATGCCAATCAGTTATCTGCTGCCCCAAACACCTATTCCCCTCCTCCCTTTTAAAATCATTAATATCAGTAAACAAAAGGCTCATCACAGATACTATAGGAATCACTACTACCTCCCGCTCACATTTTTCAGTACTCTTCTGATTACCCTGGGTCTACCTGGATAATCCAGGACAATCTTCCTAATTTAAGGTCAGCTGGTTTCATTCCCCTCTGCCTTTCATAGTTTCCAGATACTAGAATACGGATGTCATAAGGGGGCACCATGCTGTCACAAATTTCTCAACTGATCTTTTGGGAGCAATTATGAACTTTAATATTTGAATTCACTTTAAATAATATATAAAATCTTAAAACTATATAAGCCTCCTCCCGACTTCATTTGTTATTGTTTTCTTTGTTCCATTGTGAAGATTGTAAGGCCAAGTTATGGGGAATGCTCTTCCTGCCAGGGGTTCTTGTAATGGGTAGGTGCAGGCACCATGGCCTACAGGTTCTGTGTGTCTAGTATTCATTTTTCTTGGCCCCTTAGGTCTGTGTTGTGTAAAATAAGGCAGAGCTCAGACCATGGCTCAGTAAATGGGCGTTGTCACAGATAGTACTAATGGAACTGGACAGTACTATGCAGCATGGAATGAAGGTTGCTCTTATCAGCAGTTCACAGGATAAACTAAACTAATTTTCCAGTGAAATAAAAAAAATCAAAGTGGAAACAAGAACTATTCTTGTTGAACTTACATCAGAAGACATTTATGATAAAATTGAAATAAAGTTTGCAGTTCTTGAAATTGGCATTTTTAGTGAAAAATGTGGGAAATCATCTGGGTACACTGAATACATTTTGGACATTCCTGACTTGGACAACAGCATCAAGTAATGGCTAAATATTGTTCTTGTTGTTGGTAAGATGACCTGATTGCTGCTGACTCACATGGTAGAAAGATGTCAAGGCATGATTCTAAGTATCTCCATTACCAACGGAAGATCCAAGTTCTGCTACTGAGTATCTACTTGGGAACGGAGAGTCACATAGATTTCTTCTCTCATAGCCTCCCTGAGGCTTACAGGAGCGAGAGGGCATCATTGTGCAGAACATCCCGACGTATTTTGCCACTTCTAAATTCATAGATATTTGTGAAATGTACAATTTTTTTTTTTTTTTTGGACAGGCAGAGTGGATAGTGAGAGAGAGAGATAGAGAGAAAGGTCTTCAATTTGCCGTTGGTTCACCCTCCAATGGCCGCTGCGGCCGGCTCATCGCGCTGATCCCAAGCCAGGAACCAGGCGCCCCTCCTGGTCTCCTATGCGGGTGCAGGACCCAAGGACTTGGGCCATCCTCCACTGCCTTCCCGGGCCATAGCAGAGAGCTGGCCTGGAAGAGGGGCAACTGGGACAGAATCCGGCGCCCCAACCGGGACTAAAACCCGGTGTGCCGGCGCCGCAAGGCGGAGGATTAGCCTGTTAAGCCATGGCGCCGGCCATGAAATGTACAATTAAAACAGTATACCTGTGATCCCAAAACACCAGATATCTGATCCATTCTCTTGTGGGTTCAATGAACTCAATCCTACCTGCATGGATTTATTTTCAAATAACCATGGATTTCAATGAGTCCTTCAGGTCTCTCTATCTGAAGAAAAATAAGAAGCACTAAGTACTAATGGGTGCCCTGAGAAACTCGCTAAGATGCCCCAATCAATGCATGGTCATTGCAAAATACCTCACCAGCTTCCCAATTCTCAGCTGTAGTTTCAATGGTTACTGATAGAGCTAAATGCTGGCATTCCTGAAAGGAAAGCAAAAGTTGCTTCGAGGGTCCCTGACATATTCTTGTTACTACCAAAAATGATTATGAACCTTAATGTAAATGCTCACATCAAGCAGATAGAGAACTAATTTTACCAGGAACAGCTTAATAGGAAGGAGCCTGATTATAACCAATCACGGAGTGATAGAGTCAGTCAGACATAAAACTCAACAGTTTCATCTGGTCCAAAATGCTAATGATCATTATTCTTACATTTTCTCTGAAATACACTATAAAATGTAATGGCCAGCTGCTCTTTTTTATTTTTAACATTTAGAGGCAATGGAGATTAATTGATTTGCTTATGGGCAGACACACTGAAATTTATATGGATCTCTATAATGTTTTCTGAAAGTATGTTAGTTTGTATTTTATATGGAACTGCTCTTTCTCAAAAGTAATGACATACAAATAATTGTGAAATATGAAGTTATTTCTGACACATGAAGCCCACTAAAATATGCTTTGTTGTGTTACATGTTATTTCTTCTGAGTTAAATTTATGTAAATACTAAATGCTGTAAGGTATGATTTCTAAAATTAAGTGAATCAAAATGTATGTTGAAATTGGCAGCTACGTAAAGGTACTGTGATGCACGAACATGGTTTACTTGAGCTCTATCTTTCTCTGTTTCTCTCTTTTTTTTTTTATTTGACAGTAGAGTTATAGACAGTGAGAGAGAGAGAGACAGAGAGAAAGGTCTTCCTTCTGTTGGTTCACTTTCCAAATGGCCGCTACAGCCAGTGCTGTGCAGATCCAAAGCCAGGAGCCAGGTGCTTCTCCTGGTCTCCCAGGCAGGTGCAGGGCCCAAACACTTGGGCCATCCTCTACTGCCTTCCCAGGCCACAGCAGAGAGCTGGACTGGAAGAGTAGCAACTGGGACTAGAACCTGGCACCCATCTGGGATGCCAGCGCCACAGGCAGAGGATTAACCAGTGAGCCATGGTGCCGGTCCCCTCTGTTTCTAATATAGCTCACAAGTGTAACAGCAGACTACTTTCATAATGGTAACAAAATCATGGAAATGAGTTTGCTTTTTAAGTTGGTATTCTAGAGATACTGATGTAACTGATTTTTAATAAAACATGATATAACAGAAAAAAATCCCTAAACATATTCATTTATGTAGAATAATAAAGTAATGAAAGGTACAAGCCAATAACTGGTACATATTTGCTATTGTGTATACGATACTCAGGATCTGAAAAAATCTCAAAAAGGTGGCATTTGGGGGCTGGCACAGTGGCAGTAGTGGGTAAGCTGCTGCTTGCCGTGCCAGCATCCCATACGGGCATCCTGACTGCTCCACTTCCAATTCAGTTCCCTGCTAATGTGCCTGGGAAAGCCATGGAGGATGACACAAGTGCTTTGGCTCCTGCAACCATGTGGGAGACTGGCAAGAAGCTCTTGGCTCCTATCTTTGGTCTGGCCCAGCCCTGGACCTTTTGGACATTTGGGTAGTGAACCAGCCAGATGGGAGATATCTCTTTCTTTTTTCTCCCTCCCTCCCTCTCTCTCTCTCTCTCCCTCTTTCTGGAACTCTGTTATAAAATAAAATATTTTTTAAATGTAGTGTTTAAAAAATGGCTTGAAGTTAGTGTAAAACAGAAAACAGAAATTAGGGAAACAATTTCTAGCAAAGAGAACAGTTAAGGTCCAAACAGGATGTGTTTAGTGTGCCTGAGGCACAGCTAAGAGGACAGGAGGGTATGGCTACAATGCAGAATGAGGGGACAGAGGTGTAGATTGAGTGTGAGGGAGTTAAGAGGCATGATGCAGAGAGCTTGAGAATTAACTCAGAGAAGATACGCTTCAGTAGAAGAGCACCATGATTTGAAAAGCAGCTTCGTGGCTGCCATGTATTGGAGAAACTGTCACAGATCAAGGTTGGAAGTGAAAAGCCCAGTCTCGAGGCTCTTCTAATATTCCAGGTTTGAAACAATGGTGATGTGGATAACACTGGAAGCAAAGTAACGTGGAAGAGACATGCAGGCTTCTAGAAATACTGAAAAGAAACAGCAGCAAAAACTTACTGAGTGGAAGAAATTATAGTCAGCATAAAAATGATATAATTGGGTGAATGTGGCTTAAATTCAGAAAAATGGAACAAACAATAGGAGAAGCTTTTTAGAAGGAAAAAATCAAGAGCTCCATTTTTGGACACATTAAACTAATAGACCCCTGTGGGAGACCTGCTGTCAGATTGTACTAGCTATCATTCAAAAATCATTCGCTACTCTTTTAACGAAAGGTCTTCTGAGATTAAGCTGGGAACATTTTTTAGTCTCTTTTGAAGCTTGACATGGCTCTATGGCTTCTGTAGGAGACAGTCATGTATGCCAACTCCAGACTGAGCATATAGGAGAATTAACTGTGTTCTGGACTTTTCTCCATTCCTGCCACCAAAGGTCTCAGATGAAAGAGTTGTCATATAAACTTTAATCATCTATATGAGGAAGATTAACTGATACACTGCTTAAGTCAATATATTTTGGGATCTCATTTTTATAGCAGATTAGTTCCTGCCTTCACTAAAGATAACATCTAACAGAAAGATCTTGGCTGTTGAGGGGAGAGCTCAAGGATGAAGAAACACAATGGGGAGTCTTCAACATCTGCATAGTATCTGAAGATAGAAGACTTCATGAACTGTTGATGTCTACTCATTTTCTTTAGAACCAATTTTTTCCATACTCATGGACCACTCTACTATTATTAAATAGTTACTGAATGGCATGGTTTTGGCTTTTTTTTTCCCCTTTCATTATCACTTCACATACCCGTAACATTAGTCAGAATGCCAGGGACCCTTTAAGTTTATCAAGTCCAGGACAGGAAATGGATTTCTTTCCCTTGGAAGGAGAACTAGTGATCTATTTTACTATACAAAGATGGACTTTTTTTTTCTTTCACTGGGATGCTTAAGATTATCATTTTGGTGCTAAATACTATGGATTTCTTCTTATTAGAAGTCACATGTTGAAGATGTAGAAGTCACAGATATTCTGTTTGACAGATAGTATTTTTTTAAATTAAATATGAATGACTTCCAGAACTCACAAAAACCATAATGCTCCATGGAGTTACTCATTTTTCCAGGTCATACATGTACACAAACGACTGGACATTTAGAGTTGTCTAAGTTTGAGAATTCAATCTAAGAGTAATCACTGGAAAAATTGAACCCTTATGCACTAAGTTATACAACATGGTTTATCTGTAGAGATGCACTTCATTTGTAAATACCGGCCACTAAAACTTCATAGAGAAAATTCATAGTATAAATTCATGTATCATCCTTTTTCTCTAGCAGTAGACTTACCATGGTACTGGGAAAACAAACTGAGGTAAATTCAAATAGTAGGCATGTTACTTTACACAGATAAAACAAGTACAGGATGGAATCAGAGTTTCACCACACTGGTAATCAGAACTTAATCTCTGAATGATTCAAAAAAACAGCTGCAGTGTTGCTAAGCATACCTGTGAACATTTCAGAAAATCAAATTACAGTGATACCTTGTCTTAGAATTTCTGTTATGCAATCAGTTAATTTTCCTGATATTAATATATATTTTAGAAATTTTGCATTTTGGGACTGCAAACAGATGATGAGCTTTCTTATCTCCTTTGGCAAAGAACTATCCAATGAAGAACTATTAAGTAGATTTTCATCTTCTCATACTTGGAGTTTCAAACCTATCAGGGATTTTGGTTCACAAAACCTTACATAATGAATTCCTTTGGTAATCTACTATGGGGAAAAAATCTATATAATTAAATGAAATCACAGACATAGCTTATTGTATATCAATGTGTGTATACCAAACATAAATGAATAAATTTTATTGAGCCATGAATCTGAACAACAACTGAATCAAGTTGTTCCCAGATTCACCCAGCATTTTATGAAACCTATTATTCTTATCTGACATTACTGCAGTATAACAGACCATAGTGACATTTGATTACATTCTGTTTTATTATTGCTTTGTAGCAAATTGTTCTTACCAATAAGTGATAAAAATGCATAAGCAACTGTAGAACAAACATAAAGACATCCATTCTTCTTTTTGAATAGTAAGAGTTTCCAGAAGTGTACAAACAGCATAACACTTTATTTAGTCCATCTTGAAATAATTGTGCGACAAGTAGAAAATTAATATATTTAACATGCTAGATAAGAACACATTTCTAAGCTATTATAAAAGGACAACTTATGTATGTTTTAAAAAATTTCTTATCTGTATCTTTAGGACTGACCAGAAAAGGGAAAATATTAATTAATGAATGTAAGCTTACATGAATGTAGATTCTCAGAGTATTGAAAACAATTTTATTCTAAATGCTGACATTTGTGTGCTTATTTTCTTTTTTTTTTTTTAATTTTTTGACAGGCAGAGTGGACAGTGAGAGAGAGACAGAGAGAAAGGTCTTCCTTTTGCCGTTGGTTCACCCTCCAATGGCCGCCGCGGTAGCGCACCGCACTGTTTCGATGGCAGGAGCCAGGTGCTTATCCTGGTCTCCCATGGGGTGCAGAGCCCAAACACTTGGGCCATCCTCCACTGCACGCCCTGGCCACAGCAGAGAGCTGGCCTGGAAGAGGGGCAACCGGGACAGGATCGGTGCCCCGACTGGGACTAGAACCCGGTGTGCCGGCGCCGCAAGGTGGAGGATTAGCCTGTTGAGCCACGGCGCCGGCCTGTGTGCTTATTTTCTATGATATGTTTCAATGTATTTGTAGTATAGAACTGGGATATTTCCTGCAACAAACAAGCTATTTGAAAAGCATACCTTTTCTACCACTTTTTTTTTTTAAACAGGTAGAGTTATAGACAGTAAGAGAGAGAGAGAGACAGAAAGGTCTTCCTTCCGTTGGTTCACCCCCCAAATGGCCGCCATGGCCGGCGCTTGCCAATCTGAAGCCAGGAGCCAGGAGCTTCCTCCTGGTCTTCCATTCGGGTGGGTGCAGGAGCCCAAACACTTGGGCCATCCTCCTCTGCCTTCCCGGGCCACAGCAGAGAGCTGGACTTGAAGAGGAGCAACCGGGACTAGAACTTGGGGCCCATATGGGATGCCGGTGCTGCAGGCAGAGAATTAACCAAGTGAGCCTCATTGCCGGCCCATCTACTACCCTTTTTGACAAATATTTCTTGGCATTGAGTAATAACACACACACAGAGACACACATATAAAAATCCATGTACGTGCCTTTGTATATTTGCTTGTGCATATTGGACTGACTGTATCCATGTCCATTACTTCTCCATTTAAATACTACATACAAGGAAGAGAAAACTAAAGAAACTGATAAGAATTCCTAATTATTATACTTTCCAAAATATAATTTAATTCTTAATTATTATATTTTTTAAGCCTGGACAATCATTCTATATCAATTAGCTTTAATAAATTTAAATGGTCATATCTGCAGATTTAGCTTATTGTTTGAGTCTGTTATTACATAAAGTTATAACAATTTTACCCTTTTTGGCATGTGAAAAAATGTTATATTGAAATATTTGATATTTCATTTCAACCTATTTCTATTTATCCAGATGTTAGCTGCATTGGACCCATGTAACTAAAAAGAGTTTAAAATTATTTCACAAGAGAACAATAGGTCAATATTATCCCATCTCTAACCCTTTTCAAATCAAACTTTTTTACTCAAAATGATGTGACTTTTTTTTTATTTTATTCATACTTGTCAAAAACAGAATAATGCCAAGCAAATTGAATGATTTCTTGGTAATAACCATCATCCCAGTTTGGGAACATCACAGCCTGCAGCATCAATGTTTATGAGAACAAAATATATTTATTTTGTTATAGGTTTCCAACTCCATTTTCACTGGAAAATGACTCCATAATTTATAGACGTGAGGAACTTTTGTAGCTTGCTGTCCATATTTTGCTAACATGTTACAATGTGTAGGAGGCTAAAAATGAATAGTGATTTCAAGAATCCCACAGAAATTGCTTTAAGCTAGCTTAATTTCTCTGATGAAAGAGTGGACAACTTTATTTGATCACTCATGAAGATTTAACATGTTAATATTTCATTAAATATTTTTAAACACCATTATTTGTTTAAATGACTTGTAGAAGCCAACATAAAATCAAAATAATAATAATATAGAAAAGAAAATGAATCTAAATAATGAAAAGAAATACAAAAGAAGAACC